>NC_133751.1:206057372-206381539 GCF_036562045.2 Rhinolophus sinicus | reverse complement strand
ATGCGATTTCCTCTCCATGTAGTCACTTAAATCCTAATTTTCTATCTCTTTGTCTTTTCATTCTCTACCGGGAGTTCTCAACTCGATCATCTAATTTAGAAAAATTTTTGGATCAAGTTTTTAATGTTCCAGAGCCCTTTCATTTCTCTAACCTTTTTTTTATTTTCTAAAAACAGTCTGTTTTTGTGTTATGGGTGCAATATCTCCTGTTACTTCCCCAAAACACTTTTCATTCATTTGCTTGGAATTTTTCTTCTGGTACCTGCACTGTCTGGTCCCTCCAGCCTCTTTTTGTTCATGTCTTTGTTTGACTGATTTCCATGCTTCCAAGTTGGAGGTATCCCTCAAATGTCAGTGGTGCTTGTCTGTCATTCATCTTTAATGTGGGACACTGACAAGCTGATGGGAAGTCCTGGATGCATGAGTGGAGCTTGTTGGCTGATGGGATGCCCTGTGGGCTGAGAGAAGTAAATTCATTGCTTTTACTGAGGGATTCCCCAAAGCCAGTATCCAGAGATCTTTATTCTGGGGACATATACATGGCTGACAACACTTTGGAAGCCATACTAGGGAAGAGAACTGGGGTTCTCACTGTGAAACATCAAGATTTTCATTTAAATTATGATTCTTACCTAAGACTTCCTGTGTGTTTGATGCACCCAAGACCAGGACCTTTTCGTCTTTCTCCTGGAGGAAGTAGGTACAGGTGAGGGGGTTGGGGTCACCCATCTATGTGTCTGCTCTTTCTACACCCCAAATTGTGTTGATATCCCTTGTCTGTTCAGGTTTCCTGTCTTTTGTTGTTTTATCGGCAAAGTCACACCTTTGCTATTTTTTTTTGGTGACACTTCAGGAGAGGAGACAGATGTTGTAGTCAGGACACCATGTTTAACCAGCAGTCTGGGAAGAGACAAGGAGAATCTCACTGAGCAAAGACATGAAGGAGAGCAGTCTAGACAAAGGAAAACAGCCGTGTGTCTGCGGCCTCTGCTCTCACTGTCCCCACTCCCCACTCTCCCTGTTCTGCGCTTGGTCAAATTCTCCAGATTCCAGCCCACATGTAATTCTCTGTATCAGTCAGCAGGGCTGGGCTGTGCTGCAGTAACAAACAGCCCCCAGCTCTCAGTGGCTTAACACAACAGAGGCTTGTTTCTTGCTCATGTTACTTTTCAGTAGTAGGACTCTGTCATTTTAATCAATCAGGAACCTAGGTGAAGGCCCAACTTCCATGATCACCCCAGCATGGCAAGTCACATGCCCATGCCCAGCTTAAATGGAACTAGAGCAGGATAATCTTACCATATGCTTGGAAGAATGAGAATATCCATGAATAGCATCAGGGACTATCATGACCCCAACAACTTACAGCAGAAATAACATGTAACATGCACCAGAGTACCTGTGCCAACCATTGCGATAAACACTTGTTGTCCTGAATTATACTTTTGGAGGTGCCCCTGGACCCTGAACTCTTTGAGGGCAGGGCTTATGTATCAACCGTGTCTCTCACTGCAGGTCTCAGAGCAGAGATCAGAACACAACAGGTGCTCAATATGCCGAAAAGATAAACTTTTTCCAAAAAAGAAAAAAAAATCTCAAAATTTTCCTTATCTGATATTTTAACAATACATATAACTATAGCTTCAAATAAATTAGTCTGTCCTTTCCTAAATTTCCAGAAGGAATGAATATTGCTTCTGAAATCATTATGAGTCCTGGAATCCCAGAACCACTAAGGAAGTGACCACATGTGAGTGGACAGATGACCAACAGTGTTAAGAAATGAAACATTAGCATCAGCAAACATGTGTTGGCTTACTAACTGCAGAACGGTAAGAACGCACCTGACAGGTCGGCAAGAAAGTTTCTGCCGCTTTGGTTGGTTAAATGTCTTTTCCATGTGTGTTGTCCTCGATTGTCAGTACAGACACTCGCATAAAATATGTATGCAAATACACATTGAAGTTTATATTTTAATAAACGTTTGCTCTTTGCTAAGTTTAAAAGCTAATGTTCAATTCCTTAAAAAGCTTGAGAATATTCCAGAGGTGTAAGGCCTCCATAATTTTCCCTCTTTGGTATTTTTATAACCAGAAATAGCAGATGGGGTGATAAATGAATTCTATTAATGGGTAAATTTTTAACAAGGAATCCTCCCTTCTCCGCACTTCACTCCCTTAATCTCCTTATCAAATTAGTACTTTTATTTTCACAACAAAATGGTATTCCTCCCCAATAGTTCATGTTTAGTTCAAGCCCCGGTGGGATTCTAATTTACTCCTTACTGTTCTGAAGAATTTGAAGACCACGTGGTGCATTTGCACAGTTATTTATTGGGGCCCTACGTGTGCATGGAGATGAAGACTTTCACAATTGTGTCACTGAATCGTGCTTCTGATCCTTTCATGTGCCTGCTTATACCCTACAATAACATTTTCCTTTCCTCTGTACTTTGCATTGCTTTGCAGTACAAAGGCTGGATTCAGAAGGATGAATTCTAAATTACTCTTGCCATCTGGCATCTGGGTAAATGGAAAGATGCGGGGCCAGAAGGAACCTGATCCCAGCAGCCAGTCACGCGAGCGGGGGCCTGGGAGGCTCTGGTTCCATCAGCTGGAGGAATCAGTCCTTGTCATTTTAAAGTCAAAGTACGTATATCAAAGTAATACACCTACACTGTACAAAAAAGGGAAAATGCAGAAACTATGCTGAAGCTCCCAGAAATGAGCACATTTCACATTTTGGTCGATTTTGTTTTACTTGGTTATTCTCTCTCTCTCTCTCTCTCTCTCTCTCTCTATATATATATATATATATATATATATATATATATATATATATACACATATATACACACACACACATATATATCACACAAACATACACACGTACACACAAAAAAAGGAATCAAACTGTAATACTGTTCTGAAATTCACTTTTTAAGCTTACCAGTATATTACATTTTCCCATAAAGTTGAATATTTTTTTAAAATTTATTTTAATGATAGCATTTCATCATATGGATGTAGCATACTTACTTTATTTAAATAAATTTCTATTACTGGGTGTACAGAGGTCTCCTATGTTTTACTCTTAGAATTTACGAAACAACATACCTCTTTTTATGTAAATATTTTGATATATCTATGACCTCGGCTGAGGTTAATTTACTTAAAGTGAAATTACAGTTTAAAGGGTCTAAATGTTCTCCAGGGTTTAGATGCCCTCCAGATAATCTGTTCTAATTTACATTCTGCTGCAGTAAAAGGAGAGTGTCTGTTTCCTGAACTCCGGCCAATAAAGCGTCATATCATTTTAATTACATTTTTGACAATTTGGTCTGTGTAATGGTGTTTCCTTGTTGTAATTTGCTTTTCTTTGATTCTCAATATAGTTGAAACTTCTTAGTTATTTTTCTTAGTTACAAAAATAATGAATGATGCCTGTAAAATGTGCAAATACTTAAATCTTTGAACTAAAACATTCACCTTTTTTTTGGTTTACTATATCACATTTTTTAAATAGACCTAAATTTTTAAAACAGTTTTAGGTTCAAAAATTGAGTGGAAGGACAGAGATTTCCTATATACCTTCGCCCCCCCCCCAACCGCCCCACCGCATGCTGCATGTGTTACAACTGATAAACCCGCGTCGACACGTCATAATCGCCCGGAGTCCATAGTGTATTGGGGTTCACTCTTGGAGCCGTGCATCATATCACTTTGGAGACAAATGTCTGATGACACGTAGCCACCATTCTAGTATCGTACCAAATAGGTACTCAACTTTTAAGTAAACATTTTCTATGCTCTCACATTCCTAATTTAATCATAGTCTCACAGTATGGAGTATCCTCTTTCAGACATCTTTTTTTCCCCAAAATAAACTGTCTGGGTTTTTCCTTCTAGACCTAAAGGAGTTTATTAAGCCCATTTTTCCTAACCAGACAAATTTCTCCTCAAGAGAAACACCGGTGCCTGTTGTCAACATTATAATTCATATATTCCCCTATATTTTCTATTTTGGTTTCAGATATCATTACTTTTTAAAGATGCAATGTTACTCATATAGTTAAAGTTTCTGTCCCCATCCTGTTCTACTCCCTACTCATAGCTATGCAGGATTCTATTATATGAACGTGGCCTAACGTATCTATTTTCCCACGTCTGGGCATTTACACTTTGTCTAATCTTCCCTTTAATAAAGAATGCTGTAACGCATATCCTTATATACAAGACTTTCTGTGGGATCTATTCTGAGTTAGTGAAAGTAGGAATGTAGGATACGCCCATCACCAAATTCACTAGAAGGGGCAGATTGCCCTGCAGAGAAATTGTCCCGTTTGCATTCCCACCTCCACTCTCCCTCCCCCACACGCACCCACAGGACAGAAGTGTCACCTTTCCCCCACATCTTCACCAACATTGGCTATGGTCCTGTTTCTTTCTTCTACAAAACTTGACGTTTTATTTTTAAACTTATTGTTTTAGTCTGTGTGAAATTTGTCAGCGGTTTGGTGGTCAGGTATAGACTTAACCTTATTTTCCTTGACGATGGGTGAGTGTTCTAATGACAGCAACGTTATGAAGTCTCTAGTGGCCTCCCCATTGCTCACACTCACCCTTCAGAACAAGCTCTCTATTCCAGCCCTCTACTCCGTCCTAGGGATTTTATGATAAACGCTAATGCCAACTTTTATTGACAACCCTGTGGATTTTGACTGGAATTCACAAGTTAATTTAGAGGGGCTTCATATCTCTATAAAGTTGCCATCCCATTTGTAAACACAGAATGCATATCCACTTATTTATTTTTAAATTGTGTTATAATGATCTGAATAAAAGTCATACTCATCTTTTGTTAGATTTATTCCCAGATTCTTGCAAGTTTTGCTATATTGCTGGCAGAAACTTTTATACTGTAATTACATTTTCTACTTCGTGGTTGCTGGAAATAATAACTGTATTTCTTTCCAACCTCTTTATAGTTTATTTAGTTTGGGATTTTCTTTTGTAAGGGGAGGGAAACTTTTTTCTTTGTCTTGTACTTGCTAGGGTTCTAGTATATTATTAATTAGAAACAATGGTAATAGACAACATTTTCTCGTTCTTTACTTCAAAATAAATGCTTATAATGTTTTACCATTTAAGTAGGGTGATTTATAACTGTTTTGTTGATGTCCTTTATTAAGTTAAGAATGTTCTATTTTCTTATTAGTTTGCTAAGAGTTGTTATTTGATCACATATGAATGTTAAATTTAATTAAATGTTTTTTCTGCATCAACTGTGATGACCATATGGTTTCTTCATAAATCTGGCAACATAGAGAATTATAATAGGTTTTCATGTATTAAGTTATCCATGCCTCCACCCTTTTTAAGTCAGAATGAAACACTTTCTATTCTTATTGTATCTTTCACTTATGATCAATATTTTTTTCGTCTTGTGATCAATTAAGAACCATATAATTTGTCCTTAGTTCTCCTAGTGACTAATTTTATAGCTCCAAATAATATGGACAGGTAGCAATAATTTTTTTTCAACCCCCAAAAGAAAATTTTTTAAATGAAATAAGTTCTTGCCTTTCTGCTATGAAAATCAGTATATGCACACTCCAGTCCACCCCTCTTCCTTTATTAATAAGCACAAAAATTTCAGTCTCTCTATATTGTCATTTATTTTTAAATTTTGCTTTATCATCTGTTTTTCCCAAAGTTGACATTTACGACATTTCACAAACAGTTACTGTAGTTGTTTACCTTTATATTTAAATGCTCACCACCAGCTTTTTCACAGTATCTTCCTTTTGTCTACGTTTTGCATTTCCAATCATTTCAAGGATGGTTTACTAGTTTTTTTCAGGAGGAGTTCATTGCATTTTTGATAATGACTTTTTACAGGAAGAACAACTTCATTTGGTACAAAAATCAGAGCTCACATTTTCCCCTAAAAATCCCACAAGCTTTGCTTCTGTGGTACATTCGTGGGGAAGTGTAAGCACAGTAGGGCTGACTTCTTCCTTTAGGCTAGCTGTATTTTTTCTGTCTGAAAGTTTGTGGTATTCTGTCTCCATCCTTAGGGTTGATGGATTTTATGAGGCTGTATTGCAGGATCTATTTTCTCTATTAACAGTTTCCAGGAATATGACGTGGTCTTTCAAGCAGCAGATTGAGTTTTCCTTTCCTTGGAGAATGATTTCTCTGATGCCTCTGAATGTGCTTCTGTGTTTTATCTGTTCTCTCCTCTACATGACAGGCATCCACTGACTGTATGTTGGACTTCCGTTGCCTGTCTTCTTCTGTGATCTTTTAAAAACTTTATTCATCTCTTTTTGTCCCTTTATTCTGTGGGAATATTGGCTCCGTAAGGAAGAATGTGGAGTGTGGCGTTAACACCACCGAAACTGGGGCTCCATTCCTGCTATGTACTTACTTTCTCTTTGATCTTAGGCGAAATGCTTAACTTTTCAGAGCACCGGTGCCCCCTCTGTGACCTGAGAATTATCTTTCAGACTATTTTAAAGAACAAGGTAGACAATGTATTCATAATGCTTAGTGCACCCCTTATCAAAGAGTAAGCAGTTAATGTTAGGTTGGCCTATACGAAATTGCCAATATTTGACTGTTTTCCACCTACAGAATGGCACTTTCATAAGGTTCAATCTAATAAGCTTAGGTTATTACAGAATTATTTTTATTATTATTGTATTTTAATGCCAGATCCCTACACTATTATGCAGTTTACTGCTAGATTATTTCTGTTCCTTGATTTTTCTAATATATTTATATTTTCCTTTGGTAATCCTTGGTTCTCATTTTCCCCTAAATTATGCATTATTCCTATGTTGTTATATGCTTTTTATGGGTCCTTTATCCCTAAACAGACAGTTTTTCCCTGGGTCCCTACCTTCTAACTGGGACCAATTTGCATCTCCCTCACACAACCTGAGCTTAAGACACGTGTGATGGTGGGTTATATTCACCTTATAAGGTTACACAACTTCAGAACTACTGACATTTTGGCCGCATAACTCTTCGTGGTGGGGGCTGTCGGTGGATTGCAGGACGCTTAGCAATATCTCTGGCCTCTACTCACTAAATGCCAGCACACCCCCGTGTCCTGGTGTGACAGCCTAAAGTGTCTCCAAATATTCCCAAATGTCCCCACTGCCATGGCATGTGGCATTTTAAATAACAATTCCACTTCTAGAATTTTATCCTAGATATTCTTGCACATGTGTACAAAGACAGTTGTAATAAACAGCATTTTAAAAATAAAATATTTGAAGTGGAAAAGTGGGAAAAATGAAATGTTTGTAAATAATTTATGGTACTTTTATCAAAAGAAATAATATGCAGTCATGAAAAGGTATAGAATTGTGTGTACAGAGATGAAAATATTTTTTTTAAAAAAATTATATAGTATGCTGTTTCTTGTGTATATTATCTTTCTATTTGTAAGAACATTTCTAGAAATATACACAAAACTCTGACAGACTGAGAGTCTGGGTATCTACTATGAGAGAGAAAATTAACTTTTTCTGTATACACTTTGCTATTAACTGAGTTTGTTTTTATTATACGTATTTATTATATTCATAATTCCTTCAAGTTAAAGAAGTAATTACTATTAATTAAAAGTCCTGCTAGAAGAAATACAAAGCAGATACTGAAGATACTGCCAAGAGCATAATGGTCAGGCTTAAGGACTTATGCAAAATAAAATGGAAAAGAACAGGAAAAGTTATGAATTAGAGATTAGAACAAATGTTAAAATAATGAAATAGATCTTTTAAAAACTTACCTGAAATAAAAATATTCCCGAGTCTGCATATTAGACAGGTGCTCGCACGTCATGTTGCAGAAAAAAGCGATGCTGGGAGGTAAACAGCCGTAAACTGCTGATGTTACTAAATTTGAAGAATAAGGAAAATAGGAATAATAGTTGTCACATCATACAGCGTGTGCAGTGTGCTACTAGGCAGTATTGTGTGTGTGTGAGTGCATGTGTGTGCATGTGTACATGTGCGGTATGTGTGTGTGATGTGTATGCGTGTGTGTGGTGCATCCATGTATGTGTTAGGTGTGTGTGTGTGTTTAATGCATTTAATATAATAACAAAGAACCGTGTGGGAATCATACAAGTATTCTGGGCTAAAGAAGGTTATTCCAAGGGCGGTCCTCGTGCTGGCTTCCCCCTCCCCCCAGAACACTCCCATGGTGGGAGCCTACAGGGCTGCCTAGGAAAAGCAAAGCATCACTTAATTCTTTTTATTCAATCACTTGCTTTCCCAAAACAAAGACAACACCTGGACACTCTCGTCCATGAAGAACTCAGCAGCTGTGAGCCACTCCTGGACACCTCAGCTAACCAAACCATGAATCCACCTAAGCAAGTCAAGGATGGAAATGCTACAGAATATTAACTCCTGGCAAACAGTGCACATGTTTAAATGTAGAGTCAGGACTAAGCCTTCTGGGAGTTACCAAACAGATCGTAGATACCAGAAAACTTTTCAATGCGCGAAGACGGCTCAGTAGTAGTACTACTACTAGTTAGTACTACTAGTTACTAGTACTACTAGTAACCTGGTAGGCAGGTGAGAGGCAGCGTGCAGGGAGGGCAGGTGCACGCATTCCATCAACTTCTACAGCGAATGAGTAGGAATTGTGAAAAGTTGGAACGGGCAACTGAAACGATGCAGAGATTCTAACCTCTTAATGGTTTATCATTATTGTTTTAAGTTTCCAGGAGTCTTTTAGAAACCAGTTTGTTTCTCATGGCAAAGAGACAAAGAAGCACTTGTTTATAATTCAGCAGTTCCTTAAAATTAAATTTATTGCGGTTTTGATAAATAACATTTACAGTATAATCCATTTTTAGAAAATGATTTCTATCTATCCATGATAAGTATATTAATCTCTGTCATGACATTTCTAGACTTATGTTCAACAGATCTTATTTTTCTCTTTTATAAATTTTTCATATTGTCTGGATTATCCATTTAAAGATGTATACCTTTTTGTTTTCAAAACACTGGTTATTTCCCCCCAAACTTAGTAAAGGGAGAAGCTCCTTCCCTCTCCCTCCTATTAACTCCCATCCTCTCCAGCAAAGATTTAATCATTGTCATCATTTTCCCATTTACCTTGTTATAAACATTTAATCTACAACTGTTCTATTTACATGATGGTTTTGTACGATACATACTGCTCTGTAGCTTGCGTTCCCCTCAAAGCCGAGTGTTAGCTTTCTCCGTGCTTTAACTTGTCCACTTTATTGGACACAAAATGCCATTGGTATTTCTGGCTGATGCATTCAGCTCAATGCTTCTGCCTCTCCATGGCCCAGTGCGAGATATTCTGATTTTTTCTGGAATAACTAAATATTAATATTTTAATGTCTGGGAAAGCTCGCCCTCATCACTCTGCTTTTCCACAAACCCCTAGATCGTGGTCGTATACTTCTTTTCCCACCTGTGATTTAATATGATACTGTGGCATCCCACGGTATCTTCATTAATAGTTCATTGACTACATAGCCTGATTAAGGGTAATTTCATTTTTTACACAATCGAATCTGACATTCCAAAGGTAAGCTATGGTTATCTCATTTATGCACAGACAATCCCCCACAGTAGTTTCTCTCTCTCTCAGAATAAAACACTTTTCTCAGATAGGTCTTGCAACTATCTTATAAAATTTATTTGTAACTGTTCAAGTGTTGTTGCCATTGAAAATGGAAATTCTCCTTTCGTTGCATTTTCTAAATGTTGATTTTTCAAGTGAAGGATAGCTATTGATTTTTGTATATTCATTTTAAAACCACACTCTCACTAAATTCTCCTATCAATTCCAATAATTTCTTCAGTTGACTATTCTGTGTTTTCAGTTATGCAATTATATTATCTTCAAATGATTTCTTATCTAATTGCATTAGCTGGTACTTCTGAAAAATATTAAATAATAATAGTGGACAGAGGCATCCATTTCACTGTCCTGACTTTAATTTGAATGGCTTTATGTGTCACCATTCAGCATGACAATGATTTTTGTTTTGAGATTTTTAAAAGCACATTAAAGACCACAATGCATTCCTATATACTAAAGATTGTATGTTTAGTGCGTGTGTGTGGGTGTGGGTGTGAAATTAAGATATATTCCATTTTATCGATGAGTTCATTGGCATTTGTTGACTTGATCATGTTATTTTCTTCCTTTGACATATTAAGCACTGAATTAATTAATAGATTCACGTGCCCACTTCGTTGTGGTTGATGTATGTGTTGGTTTTAAAATCTTTGCAGAGGGAAGTTGATGCTTGCCCAGCATTGGGGTGGAGATGGGTTCTGAGGTTAGCGTTTAGGTCTCAGCCCAGTCGTTCAAGGGTCAGGTGGAGGAAAAGTAGCTATTTTCCCATTGCTTGCAGCTTTTCTCTGCCAGTTTCCCATTTGGACACGAGTATTTCAGTGTGGGATGCTGAAGTGCACAGAAGTGGAAACAAGAGATTCGAAGCCAGCTGCCTGGCCACCTTGGGTATCGCAGTGTTTCTTCTCTGTGTATTTTGGCAGAGACAGCCCTGTTTGTTTGTTTGTTTGTTTGTTTGTTTGTTTGTTTGCTTGGCTTTCCTGGCATTTCCATTCCCATCAGTGCAAGCATCTCAGAAAAACTGGTGTTTGGCACTGGACTTCTGCCTGCCCCACTCTGCCTTGGGCCCCCAATCACCCAGGTCATGGGTACCGTCTGGCAGGCCTGACTCTTCTTCCCCTGGTGAACTGGTTCGTGGAAGTCACGTGTGGGAGTTTCCTTTGCTTTACTCCATTCCCTTCTGTGCATGATCTAACAGAAATTCACCAGGTTCTCTCTCTGGCCACCCTCTATGCTCCCAGGACACTGTGTTTTTCTCCCAGTTTATATCTCATCGGTCACTCAATACCATCTTCAAGAGAGGGCAGTAGATAAGTGATCCCCAGTCGTTGGCTTGCTGCGAAGATCCCCAGTCCTTTAAAAAGACGCATACATATGCACACACACACTGTACATTTATAGACAAAACCTCATTGGGCAAATTTTGAAACTCATGTAAGTTAACACAGAGACCTAGAAGGAGTCAAAGCCATTACCATGAGGCTTGGGCCACATGCTAGTATAGAAAGCTAGATTCTGGTCGGGCATTTGGAGACAGAAGGCTGGTCCTGGGGTGGTTGTTTGTGGCCATTCCCCACTGCCAGGAGCCTGTTCTAGGAACTTTGCAGCCTGACGTGTCCCCCAGTCTGGGCTCACAGCACCGCACCCCATGCCTGCTCAGCGATAGGCGTCCACATTTCTCCTCCATTTAATTATCTCGGAGTCAGACTCTGGGTCTCCCAGGCCGACAGTCAGAGAACCTGATAAATGAATCGTCACTAATCAGAGAGGGTCTGGCTAACTTAGCCCCAGTCTCCTATCTCTCCGGCACATTGCAGAGGGAGACCATAACAGCACAAGCAACCAAGGCCTTTCCTTGTTTTTTTGTCCTCCTGTTGTTTTCAAAACAGTTCCATGTAAATTACTGCAGTTTATCTTCATTCTATGTGCACGTGGTTCAAACGATGTCACTCGACTTTTCAGGTAAAAATCTGGCGCATGAAGGGGTCAGAGGCTGGTTCCCAGTGTTCTAACTTGTGGATGAGGGCTGGGGACACCAGCTTTCCACCCTACTCCACCTGAGAGTAGATGAAACTGTGCACAAGTTAAAATCTTGACTATTTAAACATATCCCTTCAGACTGACCCTGGTTACACCGGGTGGAAATGAATAACAGACATCTTTCCATGGAATAGACCTCTCTCGCTCTTTCTGTGGTGTGGTTCTCAGGAAATAGGAAGAAATCAGATCTAAAGAAATGTCGAGAGTCCATAAAAAATAATTATAACCATGAGCCACAGGGAAGAGGAAATGGACTCAGGAGTCTGATAAATAGGATTTTATTAACTTGTTAACCTCGTTGGCCTATCTAGGAAGCGAAAAGCAAGAACTTTTGGCCCAGCAGTGACCGTTACATGCTGGGACCCGACAAGCAGATGGAGCCCAGAGGGACATGTTTATACAAAGAAAGAAAATGCAGTCACAACAGTGTGTGCTCTCCATGTCTTTATTCCGGAGGGAACATTTGCTGGAAGGGGAATTATCTTGAAATACGAAGCTAGAGATATTTCATCCATAGTCACACTAGAGATAAAAGGCCTGCTGCTTCTTTTTTGTTTGGTTGGTTTTTTTGTTTGTTTGTTTGTTTGTTTTTTGTTTTTTTAGGTATAAAGCAGAATGAAATAAAATGTATTTCTTCCTTTCATGGGAAGATGAACTCATGTTTGGGCATGTAATTTTAAAGCTGGAAATCGGTGACATCTGGCCTCCCCCACCCAGCCTGCCACCGAGGCTTAGAGGGAGTCAGGGACCCCGTGGTGTGCTTCTAGATGAGTGACCGCTATCTGTCCCCTCACCAGAAACCCAGCACAGTGCTATGGCTGTTAGGGATGGAGCGAGCACAGCCTTGGGGGAGTGGGGCCCTCAGCCTCTCTGTCGATGACTTCAGCAAGGCTACAGTCGATTCAGACATTCCACCTTTGCTGATCCAACAGGCGGGGCATGGGCCCAGGAGTGAGTCTGGGGTCTGTGGCCAGAGAGAGGGATTCCAGCAGCCTTGGGCATTCGAGGTCCCCACAAAGAGGCTGGGGGCCAGCAGCAACCCCGTCACTCCATGCAGCGACCTTGGAAAGGGCTTTGTGGGTCATTTCAGCTCCAAAGCTCCCCAAGACTACCCATGTCTCAGAGCAAATTTCAAGTCCTTTCAGTGATTCTATGACCTGGCCCCTCATGTACCAAGACCCTTCTCACCTGTGGCCTACTCGGCCCACCCTCACGCCCCGCTAGAGCCTGTGCCAGGGCCTGTGCAAAATTCTCTTCCACCAGGTAGCCAGGTGGGGACATCCCTCACCCCTTTACAGCCTTGTTCCATGGCTTTCACAATGAGGCCAGCCAGGCCTCCTGTGTTTGGGCTGATTCTCCTTGCTTCCCTCTATTTTTTACATAGCACATGCCACCTTTGAGTAATAAGAACGGCCCTTCATTTATTTGATATGTTTATTATTTGCTTCCCCATAGAATGTAAGCACCACGGGGCCAGGGGCCTTTGTCTGTTTTCTCACTTATGTACTCCAAGCACCTAGAATAACGAATGAACAAACAGAGCAAGTTTGTAAGCCCATCAGCCGTAGCGTGTTCCCATCAAATGTGGCCTCTCCAGCCTGTGATGCTTCTCCCATCCTTCCCTTCCAAAACAGTAACCCAGGGGAAGGTGGTATGTATGGGGGGCGGGGACGCCTTTAAATGTTAAAGGCCATGGGCCTGGCTTTGCTTCAGCCCTGGAAGGAATTCCGTGCTCTAGCAGAAGCATGTAAATAATCTCTGTGCTGAACTTTGCTGTCGGGGAGCCTCAAAACAGTAGGTGATCAACCATGATTTACAAGTGATGGCACCAGGCCTGACAAGAGAGCGAGCCAAGAGCTGTGTTCCTGCTGCCTTCAGTCCAAATTTCCTGGCTCACATCAGGCCCTGCAGAGCACGGCTATGGTCCTAACACAGTTCCTAGCATATAAATATTTGTCAAGTGTTTCATTCAAATGCTTCCCCCAAAAAACAGCATGGAGAGGGTGACCATATGCCATTGGAACTTAAGGACACCGTCGTTCTATGCTTCTCAATCTGTAATCAGGATCCCTCTCAGAGGGTGCAGACGTCCTTTTCTCTACTTGTCTTCTTTCTTTTTTTTACTCACTCAGGGAATGTGTATTATTTATGTTCATCGCAGTTTGCAGGGAAGTTACATAAAGACATAGGAATTTCAAGACCGAAAAATGAAAACCTAGTCAGTGGAAGGTAAGCAGTTCATCCCTGGTTGTGTGGTCTGACTTATCTGGAAGAGTGGACCGCAGGGGACGTCACAGCCCTGCAGAGTCAGTGACGAGCTCAGGTGAACATAACACAAGCCCCACAGATGATTTTATCCGTTGCAGTTTGAATTAACCTTTGTGTGCCGGGTGCTAAAACCTGAGTCAAGGCCGCTTTCTGGCCAAGGCTTTCAGGAGTCGTGTACTGCCCAGATGTCTGTGTTGCCCACACTCTCGGAAGAGACCTGCCTGTGATATCAGGAGTCTGAAGCTCTGTTAAATCACTTTCATGCAGGGTAGCAGGATGCCGCTTACCAAACTGAAAGCTATTGTTTCATAAAACAGAAAAGGTAAGAAGGAATGAATCTGGTCAAGATATGTAGCAAGATAGAACATTTGCTCATTCATTATTCATGTCTGGTTCAAGACATTTGGTTGAAAGTTTCAAAGAAAAATAAATCAAATGACCAGAGTCTGGAGGTTTTCATAATGGGTCTGATTATTTTTCTTGGTAAATTAACACATTGTTAGGGCACCATGTAGCCCTATTTTTAGTATTATTATGGATCAAGATCTTTGAAAGAGTCAATACTTTTTGAATCCCAATCTCACCTATAGAAATGTGCCCTGGAAAAGCAATGTGGCCTGAGATTTATGTGCAAGGATATTCAATGAAGTCTTCTGTGTAACAGTGAGGAAAATAAGATTAAATGATTGTGGACGATTGGCCAAATAATTTGTGGTACAACTGTAATACAGAATGTTACAAATCCATAAAAATTATATTCTCATGGAATATTAAAGGTCATGAGGAAAGTCTAAAAAAAGAAATAAAGATCAAAGTGTTGCCAAAAGTTATGTCTCAATTGTATGCTGACAGATGATTTTGTTTTCTTTTTTATACTTTTTCTATTTCCCTTTTTTAAAACACAGGATTTACATATTACGTTTATTCTCTGGAGGAATAATGAGTGCCATCTTAAAATAAAAGAGACACAGCCACGAGTAATAAACTATGTTGGATGATCCCCATAATTTTGTTAAATTTGGTATTTGGGGGCAATGTAAGCAAGGAACCACCAAGCAGCCTTTGCACCTGGTTGCAGAATTCCCAACCCTCCATTTCAATGTCATTGTGCTCTTTGGCTGAGTAAAAATGCCTTGAATTTTGGTGGGGCGAAGACTCATAAGAAGACAAACCTTCCCTTCTTCATAGAAGGAGGTGCCCTGGTGCCTGCATAGCACCTGGAGACCATTGGTTTTCCCTGATTACTCCTCATGCCTTAGAGACCCAGAAAGTTCTCTTCCTTCTCATGGCCTGACATTCCTTCCAGGTTCTTTCCTCCTACTTTGTCACAAGACCAAATATAAATCCAGAAGGGGCCAGAGTTTGTCCTCAGGGCTTTGTGATGAAATGAAACCAATGGCATTTCATTTTTTTGCCCAGAGTTTACTTTCAGCAAGTAAAAATAATGCCTACAGATCCCTCTCTGGCTCCAGCAAACATAAACGATGTCTCTGAGAAACAACTGTTTGATTAATGCAGCCAGTTCTGGCAAAAAACTTAAAAATTCCACGGAGAAAATAAAAGCCAGTAAAAATGCCTGTCGCCTACATAGGTCAAGCCAGTGCTGCATCTGGGGAGGCAATTGCATTACCGCTATTGGTGTCTGCTCCCCAAAACATCTGGACACCTCCAGGCACAATCAGTGCAAACAAGAGGCTGTTCATCCTACTAGGTAAAGATTCCATTTCCTCATTTAGTTTTATGTATTGGTTAGGAAAACGTTTATTGGCCCGAAAAATGGACATGCCCAGTGTAAAGTTTAAGCCCTATTAGGCAGCATACAATGCAACACATGTGTCTTCCACATTTATGGCAGATCTACTAAAATGACAAGAAGGCTCCAAGCACATGATGTGTCAGGACAACTCAAGCTGGGCAGCCATCACTGCCCTCCCCAGCACTGTGTCTCTTCACCAACATGCCCAGCCTTACTTCTGTGACTCCACCACCATCTTGGCACAGGAGGAGCATGTAAGGAGAGGGGTTCTTCTCCACAGAGTGTCCTGAACTACCTAATACAGGGGAGAGACTATGCCACAGGTTGGTCATCTCCAGTGAAGAAATGTTGTAATGCATTGATTTCTGAACTGCTGGCTGGGTGTTGATTTGCTTACCGTTACATTCCTTGAAGAAACATTTATTAAGTGCATTCTGTGTTAAGATTGTTGACACAAGTAGCTGTAAGACAGAAGAAACTGCTGAGGGACGTAAGAGAGACAAAAATGGGATTATGCCGGAGAGTGCATGGTGCGGTCACTCCTCATTAGTGGGAATCCCTGGCCTCTACGTCCAGGCCACGGCAAAGAAGTGAGCTGCTCATTGCCAGGTAGAGTTTATTTCCTCACTTGGCTTTTATTCACTGATTTGGAAAATTTTCATTGGCCAAGTAATGAAAGTGCTGGGTGAGATTTAAGCCTCAGAGAAGCTACCATGGAAGACCGGATGGTCAAATACAGGTGGCATATAAGCAGACAGAATGACATCAGCCATGGTGGGAAGTCAGGAGAGCACAGGACTTATGATCAATTGCAAATAGTTTACTGAGGCCCAGACCTAGGCTATGTGGAGGGAATAGAACAGTTAGATGGGATAGATGTGGTGCTGAGTTTCTATCAAAGATTCTTAAATTACTTACTTGTTTTGCGTTTGCACTGGCCCTCACCAAGTCCCTTCAGGACAACTGTGACTGCCTAACTCATCTCCCTGCCCTAGTCTCTCTGTCCTCCAAACATCTTCCTCAAGGACAAAAGAAACATCAAGGACAGCAGGACCACCACTTAGGGGACCCAGAGGCCAGAGTCTGCGGCTCTTATATAAACAATATAACACACTAAGCAAGTTTTAAAAACAAGTGACAAAACTATGTGAATGATGATTATAATTACACATTAAAAATCAAATATAGCTCCTGGCTATGAGGGAGTAAAAAGACTGAGAGTCATTCCTCTACTTTAAACAAATAAAAAATTTGACAAGCTACATGAAACAGTCATGTCAGAGATTGGAATACAGAAAGTGCAAGACTCTGGTCCCTGAGAAAAAGGAAACAAATAAGGTGGATACAAGATTCCTCAGCCTACTTCCGGGAGGCAAATTCCAGACTGTGGTGCAGGGAGAAGAATCCCAAATAGACCAAGATCATATCGTCGAGTTGCGGAAATAGAAATCAGAGTTTGAGGAAAGTGAGGTCTTTGCAAGACAGTGTAAAAGAATGGAGGAGACTCTGCCGAGAAAGAGCTTCAGACCTCGTCATAGGTGTCCCTCTGAGTCTCTGGACATGCACAAGGTAAAAGTCTATGAGGCTGGATAAAGAAGAGCTCCCACGTGCAAAACAGGTACCAAGAAGCTATAGGCCAAACAGTCCCCAGGATTATTCAGACAGAGCACAAAGCTTTGAACCTGCTACCAGCTACAGAGAAATGTTGAACACAGGCTCTTTAATAGAGACCTCGGAAGGGTCATGCCATAGGAGTGGGTTAAACTAGCCCTAGAAGAAAATCCTACAGATGAAAAATATAGCTCAAAAATAGCAAATTAATCCACAAATAATTACCTGACACAAAAAAGGCTAACTCTCTTTAAAAAAAAAAGGCACCAAAAAGTTTACAATGTCTGATATCTAATTTAAAATTACTAGACACAGTAAGAAGCAAAAAGATACATACACATACACAAAGAAAGCTTAATTAATAAGAAAGGAACCAGATATGCTCAAGATGGTAAAATCAGAAGAAAGAGAGTTCAAAGTAACTATTATATATACATATTTTTTCAGTGGTTGAAAGGAACACATGAATATAATCAGGAGTAACATAAAAAAAATACAAAAAAGAACCAAGTGGAATTTCTAGAGATAAATATCTCTAAAATATAATTTTTCAGATCAGTGCACATAAAGATATGACAACAGAATCTGTTCAAAATAAAGCATACAGAGAAAAAAAGAATGAAAAATAATGACCAAATAATGTGAGTGACATTTTAGACAACATCAAACCATCTAATATTTATATAATTAGTGTGAGTGGAGGGAGAGAGAGAGAGAGAGAGAGAGTCGAGAAATAATTTTTGAGGAAATGGCCAGAAGTATTTTAAATTTGATTAAAAAAATTTAACCCACAGATCCAAGTATTCCAATAAAACTTAATCTGAATAAACACAAAGAAAACCACACCAAAGTACATCATAGTAAAACTGCTGAAAACCAGTGAGAAAGAGAAAATTCTTAAAAGTCTCCAGAGGATAAAAGGCACATTACAAACAAGGAAACAAAGATGCTTTGTCAGAAATTATGTTAGACAGAAGACAATTGAATTTCATGTTTAAAGGGCTGAGAGAAAAAACGTTCTACTTAGAATTTTATAGACTTTATCTTAAAACTTTATCAGACAAACAAAAACAGAATGTATCACCAGCAGAACTTCACCACAAAAAAAAAAAAAATGTTAAAGGAAATTCTGTGGAATGCAAAAGGAAAATAATTTCAGATATATTCATAAACTTGTATCTATAAAAGTGATGAAAAGCACTAGAAATTATAAATATGTGCAAAAATATGAAACTTTTTTTGTTTTTAAACCCCTTGCATCAACAATTGACCAGTTAAAGCAAAAAAAAAAAATTAACATTGACTTGTGTGGTTTATAATACATGTAGATATGAGATATCTGACAAGAGCAAAAAGAGGAAAAGTTAGATATAAAGTTCTCACATTATATTTAAATGATATAATATTATCTGAAAATAAACTGTGAAACACTAAAAACGCCTATTTTAAACCCTAAAGCAACCAAAATCTGTGGTATAGCTAATAATATAATAGTAGATATAAAATAGAATCACAAAAAATACAAAATTAATTTATAAAAGATAAAGAGGAAAAAAGGAATCTGTATCAGATTAACAGACAGAAAACAAATAGAAACATGGTACACTTAAAGCCAAACGTATCTATAACTACGTTGAATGTAAATGATCTAAACATGCATTGTTTCATGTGGCAGCCACTGCCCATATGTGGCTATTTGAATTTGAATTTAATTAATTATAATAGAATAAAATAAAAATATCTGTCCTCAGGCAAACTAGAAATACCTCCATCTTGGACAGTGCAGATAAAGAGCATATCTGTCACCAAGAAAGTTCTATTAATGCTGATCCAAACACAGCAACTGAAAAACAATTCACAGGTTGGATGAAAAAACAAGGCCCAAGTGTATGCTGTTTACAAAATAACAAACAGCCTAAAATATAAAGACATAGATAGCTTAAAACTCAAAGAATTGGCATAGATATGGCATGCAACACTAGTCACAAAAGAGCTGGAAATGGAGACTTCAGCACGAGAGGTATTGCCAGGATTAAAGGGTCATTTCATGACAATGACATACAATGTCAACTGTGCCTGTACCTACAAACAGAACTTCAAACTAAGTGGAGTAAAAATTGGCAGAACTTAAACGAGAAATGGACATATTCCTAATGAGATTTGGAGATTTTAACACTTCTCTCTCTCAGTAAATGATAGAGCAGATTGCAAATCAAATGGGATGTATCAAACTTGGAAAACACTACTATCCAAGCTGACCTAGATGACCTTTAAAGGACGTTATACTGCAAAACTGCAGAACACACATGCTGTTCAGACGCATATGAAACGTTCACCAGAACAGACAATATGCTTGCTTATAAAATAAATCTCAATAAATGTTAAAGGATTGAAATCATCATGTTTGCTTTTTTACCACAATGGGATTAAATTATAAATCAATAACAGAATACCCAAATATTTGGAAACAAAACAAAATGTTTCTATAAAACACATAGGTCAGAGAAGAAATTATAACATGATTTGAACTAAATTAATATGAAAATGCAACACAGCAAAACTTTTAGGACATTAAAAGGCAAATAAGAGACCATGTGAACAATTCTATGACAACAAAGAGAATAATTTAGATGAAAAAGACAAATTCCATGAAGGGCACAAATCAACAAAATGTATGCGAGAAGAAATAGAAAATCTCAATAGCCTTATGTCAAATAAAGGAATTGAATTTATAATTTAAAAGTTTCTCCCGAAGAAAATACCAGGCCCATATGATCCCATTGATAAATTCTATGAAATAATTGAGGATGAAATAATGCCAATCCAATTCAAATTCTTTCAGAAAATAGAGGGGGAGAGGAAAACGTCCAAGCTCATTTTATGAGGCCAGCTTTAACCCTACGCTGAAGCCCAACGAAAATATTACAAGAAAATTCTAGACCAACACCCCTCATGAAAAATCCTTTAAAACAGATTAAGAAATAATATCTAGCAATATATTTAAAAAAAAATATGACCAAGTGGGATTTATTCCAGGAATGCAAGAAAATCAATCAAAGAAATTTACTATGTTAACAAAATAGAAGAACCATATAAGTATCTCAATAACTGTAGAAAAGCATTTGACATTACTTAAATTTCATTCATATTTAAAAACTCTCAGCACACTAGGAATAAAACGAGATGCCCCCACATTGGTAAAGAACATCAATAATAAATCTGTAGCTGACTTCATACTTAATGGTGAATTTGAATACATTTCTTCTTAGATGGAGAACAAATTTAGAATAAAATGGAAGAAGCAAACTGTAATTATGTATGTAGAAACCCGTAAGGGGTCTACAAAACAAAAACAGAAAGAATAAACTATTAGAACTAATGAATGACATTAGCCAGGTTGAACAGCATAAGATCAACACACTATAATAAATTGTATTTCTGTATGCTAGCAACAAACAACTAGAAATTAAAAATGTTAAGACAGTAACAATTACAATGCCATCAAAAATACAAAACAGTTAGGAATAAATTTAACAAGATATGTGTAAGAGGTGTGCAGTGAAAATTACAAAATACCATGGAGAGAAATTAAAGAAGACAAATAAATGGAGAGAGCTAGTATCTTGATGAATTGCGAAGACTCGATAGCTTAGACAGCCACTCTCTCAGACTACTCTATAGCTTTAAAACGATCCAAACCAAATTCTCAGCAGACTTTTTGTACATATCGAGAGCTTATTTTAAGATCTATACTGAATTTCAAACACCTCAGAATCGGCAAAATATTTTAGAAAACGAAAGTTTGAGGACTTAAAATAACTCATTCAAAGACTTGCTAGAAGAATGAGGCCAGATTGGCCAAGGTTTTGGTGGTCCTGCCATACAGTTCACTTTCCTTACAGGTCAGCTTCCTCCTTTTTTTCAGTCTTAGTCCCTCACAAGCACATTGCACTCCAGATTCTGTCTCGGAGTCGGCAGAAGAACCCAGCCTGTAGCAAGTACCTATTCCAGGTTTTTCTAATGTTGCTTCTACATTTACTTTTCTGAACGTAAGACTATTATTCTACTTCCTGAATGTAAAATTATTGCTCAAACAAATTCAGAATTCCCATAACAACTCTTCTAGGGCATAGAAACAAATGGATTATTTCCCAAATCACTGTATGAAGCTTGTGTGATCTAGATTCTGAAACCTGTGACCAAACACGGGACAAGATAAATATATAGACAACTGAGCTTACTTATGTGAAAGATTAAATTAAAAATAATATCAGTGAGAGCCAGCAGTGTATTTGAAGGATGGTACAACAGCACCTAAGAGGGCCTATTTTAATAATTCAGGAAGATTAAATATCAAGGAATCTATTTCTTCTACCTGAAAAAGAGAGATAACACTTGTTAGCAGTTAATGGGTATTTTTTTTTAATCTCCTGAGTGAGTCTACATGTCATTTTCAAGGTCAATGGACTAATATGGCAGCCCCAATGCAGCAAGTTAAAACCTTATGTCTACACTAGCTTTTCTGTTCTTACCTGAACAGTCTGTTTGTTTAAGTGGCCTTAGTGGTTCTTAACCCATCAAAAGTGTTAGTTTAACAAAGAATACCAAACAATTAACCTCTGGTGGAAAGAAGGAAAGGATTAAAATAAGCAAAATTTATCACTTTGTCAAGGTTCTGCAAACATCATCTTGAAAAGCCACAGCCCCTGACAAAAGAGCAGATAGACGGCCTGTGAAACACATTATCTCCATGATCACGCTATGGGAGTTTCTACCAAAATAGACCAGGGAGCTGCGTGGTTGGTCTGCAAAAGGCTAAAAGACAGATTTGGTGGATTTCTTTTACATCTGATTAGCTGAGCGTCTAATGTTGCCCCCATGACAGAAGGGCTCAGAACACTCTGGACGTTCTTCTTCATGCAGAGCTGGGGCTGAAAAGCGGGGTGGTGCCCCCGTGGGCCAGTGTGGTCCTCACACGGTCCCAGGTGATCACACTGGCCCTGAGAGCCGCCCGGACCTCATGCCGGCCAGGAGGTCCAGAGAGAAGGAAAGGAAACACAGGGGCTCTGTCCACGGCAGCTTCGGATAGTTGGGACAACTCGGTACTCTCGGGAGCTCTCCTGCTTCTCGCAGGAATGTCAAGGCCGCCGTCTGGCAGCTGTGTTCTTCCAGCCCAAGACTCTGCAGACCTGTCTACACAGAAGGTCAAGGCCCCGCTGGGCACGTCTGTACCCCCCCATGGTCAGCATCTTCCTCACCATGTGCCTAGATGACAAGCTGAGCTCGGGCTGGCAGACTCGGTTTCCCCAGGAGGCCCAGGGCCTCCTTGATGAACGGCAGGTGTCTGCCTGCTCCCATCCAGCTGGCTTCAGGCCAGGGCATTATGCGCAATGTCTCACTTGCTCTGTATCTGGAAGCACTTGGGCAGGATGGGGATGGGGAGAACACTGCCGAGCGGTCTGACACAGCCGCAGAACGGTCATTCTGACCTCGGAGATTTCAAGGACTATTAGGAATGTCACGCCTTCTATATAGATGCTGCTAATGTGCTTTGCTCAAATTAGTCTCTAGAATGCAACTGTAGGAAGTGGTGGTTTGATGTAGCCCTTAGCTGGACCTGGAGCCTGAGGTGCTTGTAGGAAATTCCCAGGATTGGGAGGAAGGCTTGCTCTTAGCGGGTCACAAACACGCATTTTGCATTTTCTCATGGGGTCTTCTTCCAGGTGAGTTCTGGGGTTCTCTCCCCGGCCTCGCTCCGTCTTCTCCCTCCCCACGATCCCCGGGGCCTTTCAGGTCCCTCTATCCCAGACACTGGCTCTATCTCCAAGGACCAGGCTGTAATCTTGAGGCTATAGCTCATCTAGCTTTTTCGCTGGGCCACAACTCTAAGATAAATATTATCTCTTGCTATTATTAAACACTTTTCATAGCTTAATAAACTCAATCACTATCTTATGATTCTAATGAAGTTTCTGGTTGTTTAACACAGTATTGCCAAAAAACCTCTCCCACAAATGTTGTGGAAAGAGAGGAAACAGCAAAGGGGGCATCACGCCTTCTTTCCCCCATAACAGGTGCACGCGCCTGGACGTAGGGGATAATGGTGGCCTCCAAAGCCAGCAGGCATCAATGCGTCCATCGGGTGCCTCTTGCAGCCAGCATTCCTCTAACGTCTTCAGTGCAAAGACAACAGGCTCCACGGGTCTCCTGCTCTGTTTAGCAAAGTGTTCTGGTGTTTGAATTTTTTACCCTAAAAGAAAAAGCCAGTGCATACCAGTGAAATCTGAAACCTGGCCTGATATCATCTGGGGCAAAAGTGCACGGTCACAGGCTCAAAGGACAGGATGGAGGGAGACGCTGGCTGGTCACAGGGGAGGAAGAGGCAGGAGAGTCTCAGGAAGGGTCACCTTTTATTAGCTGTAAATACATTCCTGAGGCAACTCCTCCAGGTATTCAGAAAGTCCTCAGAAAATGGGGGTGGGATTGAACTTCACTAATTAGAGGGTCTATCGCCAGTGGCTGTCACCAATCTCCGCTCTGAGCTTGTTTATAGAACCAGCCCTTTCGATTGCCATTTGGCCACATGTGGCCCAGCTGCTGCACACAGAGACTCGGGGGTTACATCGCCTGGCTGAGGCTCTGAGGAACCCCACGGCCAGTGTGCTTCCACTGGACAGGTCACAGAGGCCAGTACAGTCGGCATGAAAAAATGTTGAGGGACCATGACCCAAGGTTACAGGAGAGGAGGAAAAAATGCCTGGAAACTTTCCTCATTTGTAGCAAATTGACCTTTGATGTGGAGCAGCACATTATACTCCACAGATGTGTAATGAGTATTAAAGTTGCCAGCTCACAATTACAGCGGTCGTGGTCCAGAATTTCGGAGCATTTCAGGGAAAAACTGAAGCCCTTACGGGCCCCTCCTAAGGTCTG
Organism: Rhinolophus sinicus; assembly: GCF_036562045.2. Classification (NCBI taxonomy): domain Eukaryota; kingdom Metazoa; phylum Chordata; class Mammalia; order Chiroptera; family Rhinolophidae; genus Rhinolophus; species Rhinolophus sinicus. The sequence continues at coordinate 206,357,284 of NC_133751.1, read as the reverse complement.
CGCTGGGTCTGCGATCCACAGTTTCTCCAACAGTGACAGCTATGCACATAAAAAGCAGGGTGCATGTTATTTGGAAACTTGATATGCACAGCTATCTATGAGTAAATGCTAAAAGGAAATCCCTGACTCACCAGGGAAACGTATGACATGAGAATAGAGTAGGTAACTAAGAATAAAATTCAGGGATTTGTCTACTACTTGAGAAACATAGTTTAATCTTTCATTTTACAGAGAATGCAGAAATCGGCCTGTAGTTCAGGAGGTTTTCTTTTTGTGTTGTTTTAAATATTGTATTATCAGCCTTAAGCTATCAGATCTTTTATCCTTGCTCTGAACCAAAGCAAAAATGTCTTTCCCTTCCAATGTCCCATTCCAACAAAGTGATTTCTTCTTTCCTGCTCAGCACACACACACACACACACACACACACACACACACACACACGCACACACACATTTTTAGAATCCTGTAATACCCTCCCCTTCCAATTCTAGCTGGAGGACGAGTAAGTGTCCTTCCATTTCTACTAGTATAGCGGGTGCCTAAGGATACTCTCTGAACAACACAGTAAATAGACGAGAAGAATAAATGAGTGAATGTGAAAAGAAAAGAGAAAGAAAGATGGAGGGAGGAAAGGGGGAGAGAAAGAAGAAAAGAAGGAAGGAAGGAAGGAAGGAAGGAAGGAAGGAAGGAAGGAAGGAAGGAAGGAAGGAGGGAAGGAAGGAAGGAGAAAGAGAACATGAAGTGACCACATGAATCAATGAATGGATTTCACAGGCCCCAGAGAATGTCGCCTTCCAAACCACCTAGTCACTGGTTACGTGTCCCTCACAGAATGTAGCTTGCAGGTGCAGTGTGGGCACCTGCTCCCGAGGGGACCTCTCTGGGTCTTGGATCTGATATCCCTGTGGTCCATCAACAGCTGCCAAGTGCCAAATGCTCAGGACATCTCTGGCCAGAGCAGCACCCCACATGAGCCAGGGTGACAGGTCCCACGAGTGCTGCCTCATCTCAGGAGGCGTGACTGCTCCGACGTTTCCCTTTTCATGCCCGATCTCTGCTTCACCACTGTCCACGGGGTTTTATTTCTTGCACGTGGCTTTTAGTGTCACTATGAGCAGTGAGCAAAATGGAAAAAGTTGTCTGCATTTTAGGGACTCTTGCTGACCTTGTATCATTTGCCTCACTCTTTTTCTTTTTTTTTTTTTTAACCCAGAACCAAAATAATCGCAACAACAAGAACAATAACATAAACTCTCTGGCTGATTAGTCTGGACTCAACGAGCCGTGGAAAGGATGGCACCCTTGTATTCTCAGAGACAGCTCCCCAGAAACCCAGAGACCCGTTGTGTGTGCACTGGCCTGGCTGCACACAGCTTGCATTTCCGCTTCCTCGTCCTCTTTGAAAGCTTCATCTAATAGTAGTAGCCACTGGTCACAGAGTATCACTTTGTACCGAATATTAAATCCAGATGAAATGAAAGGCAGAGGGTTTTATTTTTGCTTTGTTTTCAATGATAAAAGATAGAGGTTATGATGGAGGGTCAGGAAGAGCTGCAGAACCTCAGGCGAGTCTGCGCCCTGTGATTGTACTAAGTTCTTCGTACAAAACAGTGATGTATTGTCATAACAACGCAATGGGAGGAGTTCTATCTGTAGCTCCATTTTGCAGCTCAGAAGGTTAAGTAACTTGCCCAGGTTTCCCCAGTTAGCAAGTGGCATAGTTAGTCTAGGTCCATGCCCAATCTGCTGTAACTTGCTGTCTTCCTTGCTAACCTGCACTCCTGCCCAGGCAGCACAGCGTCAGATACTGGATTGCATGTGAAGTCTGTTCCAGATACACCTACTTCCTCTCCTGGGGTGGGTACAAGTCCTTGGCAAAGAGTTTGCCAGGGAACACACTGACCATGAGTTCTTAAGGCAGGAATCTGCACACACAGAACCTAGCATAACACTTTATACATAGTAATATATGTATAAAAGTTCCAAAAGTGTATTACAGGAATGAATGAATAAACGAATGAATGAATGAATGAATGAATGAATGAATGAATGAACGAACAAATGGAAAATATGGCAAAGCATAGCATGAGCAAGTGTGGGTTCTATTCTGGCCAGATAGGCTCATTTGCTCCCACCATCCAAGATCCACAATATGAAAGTTGCCAGCTCACAATTACAGTAAACTAAAAGCTGTTAGAGAAAAAATGTATATTGTTGACTGCACCCTGTGCACCTCTAGGAAAGTCCCACTTGCACAGAGCTACTCGGGACTTCCTGCTCTGACAGGAAGTGACCTGGGAAAGGAGACAAGCCGGAAGCCAGGGTGAGTCAGTGAAACAGTCAGCCTTGCTCCTCTTCCCCTCCAATCTCCTGTGCGGCTGTTGGCAGCATCAGGGTGTTTTTCTAAACCCTCCGACAACCGCTCTTAGTTTCCTGACAGTACCAGGCTCGCCACACTTGCCCAACAACTCTTTGCACATCCTGCCTGGAGCAACATGGACGTAAAGGTCAAAAAAAAAAAAAAAAAAAGGAAATGGCTTTGTCCAGGCTGTTCTGTGGTTCCTCTACTGCAAACAGGGAACAGTGCAACAAGGGTGTGAGCACAGTATGAATTACTAGACTAGTAATTAGGGATCGAGACGTGAACACGTCAAATGTGCTCATCCCTGAGAAAGATTTAGAGTTAGTTCCTGGCCAGCAATGAAGTATGAGTCAATAAGGAATGATGTTATCGAAAGAGGGAGTAAAGCATCATCCTATATTAACATGAAGACAATTTTAAATGATATTTGGCATGTACTGGGCCCTGATTATAAAACCATGTCCAGTGTTGGTCTCTAAAAGGGAAGGGCACTGTTGTAAAGCGAGCTTTGCTAACTTGCAAAATGGTCAAATATTTGGAAAACAAGATAGATGAGGTAACTATGTTTGTCCTCATTTTATAAGTAAAAAAGAAAACTTAGGACTTTTCACTTTGGAGAAAAGAATGCTGTTGGACAATTATAAATCATTGTTTTTTCATTCTTTGGGGAACAGAAATTGAAAAATGGACTTAGATTTCTGGTACTTAGGTCATGCTTTAGACATTAATTTTGAACAGTCAGGGTTCAATGCTCTTGCATATTTGAGTACACTCGGCTTAAGGATCCATGCACATCTTTTCGACAATCTTTTTTCACGGTGAGAACAGGGAAGGTCTAGAGGCTCAGGGTTACCTCTGTTGATATTTTTTCACACTGGGCATCTTCAGTACTTACCTTGCTTAACAAAACTAGGATCTTCTCAGGTATATGATGCTGTCTTCTCCTCAATTTCTTAGTCATCCAGTAGCATTAGCTAAGCATCTATAGCCCTCAGCCAGGCTCTGGGAGGGCTTCAAAGGTACAAAAGGTAGTTCCACCATAAGGGGCCTCACATTACACCCCAGCCCTACGTGCCTGGAAGGAGCCCAGGCTGCACATGGATGTGGATGCTAGTCCTGTCTCATCTTGTTATTAGTTGTGTGGGTTTGGGCAAGACACCAATTTTCACTGAGCTTTGGTTTCCTGCTGTACAAAATTGGGGTCAACCATTTCTTGGTAGAAAAGACAGAAAGTGGGTCCAGGCAACTAAACTCTAATAAATAAATCACTGTTCAACCATAAGGGACTCGAGCAAGGCCAAAGGGAATGATTCAGCCAGGAGAGGAGGGGACAGTAGGAAGATGGACTCGAGCAAGGCTGCTCAATGCAGTGGTGACATGAGTGACACTTCAGCCCTGGATGGTTATCTGAGGCAGTGTTCATGGACTCGACCTTCAGGCATCAATTTCCTTTCAAGGATATTAAATGAGAATGTCCAGACTGTTTAGCATTAGTGCCAATTTAGATGTGACTCTTTAAGGCTAAAATTTGTATGACCATAAATGCTTTAATCCAGAAATTACTTGGAGAATGGAAGGGGGTTAGGAAATGTGACATTTTTGCTTAAAATCATCAAAATACCAATTATTGCAAAAACAAAACCTATCTTCAAATTTTAAGTCATTTCTAGAGGGAAAATAATTATCTGTATACATTAATTCACTACTGAAATGATCAGTAAGTGGAAACTGAATGAGCTTGGAGTGAGCTGGAAAGCGGTACGTTTGGATTTGCCAGTGAGTCTCTTCCCAGTATTTATCCTGGAGAGAACGTAAGACTTATTTTTATTTGGTATGGCTGCCTTGATAGCTCCACTTTCATGTATAAGTCCCTGCCAGAACGCGAGTGTAAGAGCTCAGTCTTTATCCCAAAGAGAGAACAGAGAAGTTCAAGAAGCAAAACAAAGTTAAATGTCACAAAAAAGTGTATGTGTCTCCGAACAATCCAGAAACAGAGACCATGGAAAACGACAGATCCGTGAAGTCCTTGGCATTCAGAATGGCTCTTTCTGTAGAAGAGAGTGGTTCCCCTTTGTTGGAGCTGGCACCCAGTGCAGAGAACAGCATCCTCTACGCAGAGAAGAGTCAACAGCAGTGAAAACTCAAGACAACTTCAGAGTCACACAAAGTGTACTTCCAACAGCTGCTGATTGAGGAAGATCGGCAGCGTTTCACAAATCATCACTGGTCTCTAAGACAAAAGAAAGAAAAAGCAGAGCCCCGAGGCAGATGCATTCCTCTGCTATTTTGAGGGAGGGCTTCCTCCAAAGCTTAATTTGGCCCCAATGAAGGCCCATTACACACGTTGTGCCTGTGATGACATGCCTGCTCAGATTTCCTCAGAGCCTTCCAGAAACAAAAGTCACTCCATCTTCAAACCTAAGGTTCAAAGCTTTCTTCTTGCAAGCCCAGGTCAGGATTCTCAGAGGTCCCAGAACCCTTTGCCTCTGATGTCGCTATTTGACAGTATCCTTTGAGTCCCAGCTCTCAAACCCTTCAGAATTGCTTTTGTCTTCTTTGGTAATAAAGCCTTTTACTGTCCTGTAAAAAAGATTCCTAGCAATTGCTCAACCCCGAATCTACAGTTCGGAAGGAGAGGAAAAGAAGGAAGAAAAAGTGCAAGAGGTGGCCAATTTTTTCTTGACACTGATCATAAGTAAAGTTCAAGTGGTGTCATTCCACACTAATCGGTATAATGAGATACGAACGTGAAGAGGAAATGCTTCACGTTAAGTGCCCATTATCTGACGCCAATTGACAAAGAAATGCTCAGGAAATTGGAAGTGTCTGTAGCAGTCACATGACGGGGGCACCAAAGTCAATACAGTCATTGTTATTCATTTCAAGGTCAAGGTGTCATGAGTAGGGGGATTTTTAAAGGCACAAATTATAGTTATTAGTGAGTGTTGAAATTATGCTAGAAACACGTCTTGGTACAATGCTTCGGTCAGGTGGGCAAATCAGTGTTTTCACACTGTATCGCGGTACTTAAATTAGGACCAAATGCCAGTCAATAATGCATATTCTTTTCCATGTGACTTTTTCTTTCTAATAATTCAGGCAGTCTGAGCCTGAATGTCAAATCTACCTAGAGAGCTATATGAGAAATGAACAATCTGATCTTTGAAGGATTTAGTTTCCCCAAGATACTCTGACGTTTTCTTTGTCTACATACAGTATCTCTGTCGAGTTAATATGGTTAATGGTCAGGAATATCAGACACCACGTGATGCTCCAGGGCCCATTTTCACTTCATCTGCCTTTCTGACACGTTTAGTTTAACTTAATCAGGGGTTGAGGCTAATTTCCTGAAGCAGTTTCCAGGGTCCTTGTGTAAAAAGGGAAAACCATTCCCACTCTTCTGGGACATATGGTTGCTATTATGTCAAAATGTTCTCGTGCCATTCCGCCCCCATCACCATTTCTACAGACTGCGCTTAACCACCGTTTCCAACACACTCATTTACCAAGGCTTCCTGGGGCAAGAATCAGCCAAGCGCCCCTCAGGAAGCAGGGGGCTTACCCCCTCTGAGCTCCACATCCCAGCCCTCACCCAGCCCTCATCCACGTAAGGCATTGCCACCCGGTGTCCTAACAGTCCAGGAGATGGATCTCCTTCTACCTGAAGGCCACCAGGGTCATCTCAGAGACTGCAGTGGGCAGAACCAGTAGTCCGGCTTGGACAGCTGGAGTGCCTTCAGCAGAAACTGACCCACCTGGGTCTTGGGGTGGTTATGGTGGGAGCCAGACTGCCAGGGGTCGAGTCCTCTGCCTCTAGTGCTAATAAACCCTGAGGCCTCCGGCAAGTTACTTCCCCTCTTCCAAGCTTCTGCTGTTCCCATCTGTGAAATAAGCACCTATCTCCCACAGCTAATGTGAGGGTAAAGTGAGATAATATATGCAGTGCACTTAACACAGTAAGTGGCGTAGAGGAGCTGATGAATCACTGTGAGCTCTGCCATTCCTGGCCTGTGAAACGGAGGTAAACCTAATGCTCACCTCAGAGGCTGCTGTGAAGATGAAAGGAATTAAGGTGTGTGAAGTTGTGGTGCAGCTTGAGGTGTTATATTCTCCGTGCTGTGCCCATGCCTTCAGGTTAATGGCTCCTGCTTAGTCTGGCATGCAGACGTGCTAATCACCAGAGGAATTGTGCTTTGGCCTGAGGTTTACGAAGGCAGCCCCTCCCATGTCCCCTTCCCTTGACATAAAAGAAGTCTGAACTCTGCACTTCGGTAAGATGGATTTGAGGAACCACTAGCCTCCCACCCCCCATCTTCTCAGTTGGTGCCTTCTCTATCAATAAACCTTTTCTTACCCCAAACGCCGATATTTTGAGTTTGGGCCTTTCAAAGTGTTGAGCACACAGACTTTAGACCGGTAATATAAGCACATGGTAAATGTTGACAGTGGCGGTTCCTGCTACTGTTGGTACCTGTATTATAGATACAGTGGCCTGAGCCCTAGCTGGCCAGGTAGCGTGTCTCATAGAAAGATCCAAGACCCTGGAGGCCTTGGATGCCCAGGAGATGACAGTAGATATCTCAGACTTCGGGTGTGGACAAAGCCTTAGGTAAGATGTCAAATTCTGGGTCTAGTCCCAGGATAGAGATGCAGTACATAGGACCAGGGTGGTCATGGAAACTGCTGACGGGCCAAGGGAAGGCAAAAGACATGCCCAGCTATCCTGGGTTGTTGCAGGTGGCTTCTTTGGTAGTCAGAGAAGTCAGACGTCATCCTTAACTCTCCCTAACTGAGTCTGATCAACTTGAGCAAGCGACTGTAGGCATTTAAATGGGAAGGGGGAGAGGCTGATTGGGAACTGCGGTGGTTGAAGTCAGTGATACCAACTGCCCATCCAGCGTCTCCTCTGGTGATACCTGTGGCTGGACCAGATGCAAGGCCCAGGCTCCATCAGGCCCCTGGTTTAACCAAGGCCTGGGCCTCTGCTAAGTTCTAGTCCAAGGAGATGTCAGGGGAGCTGGGCTGGGTCTCTGGGCTCATCTGAAGATCGCAGACATAACATCACTCACACGCAGCACCCTGTCGGCCCTTTTCTGGAACCCCTCCCAGTCCATTCCTGTCCACCATGGTGACATGGTGGGGCCAGCTCATGGCCTTTCTCCTCTTGATACCACAGAGGACCCCCCACCCCCACCCCGTGCCCACCAGACTCTCATGGGGAAACAGGATCCACCTTCTACTGACAATACTGCTTTATTTGTTTACAGGAATGATCTGTGATTAACGCTGGGAGTTAAAATTTTGGGTGGAGTCAGGTCCTCTTGGCCAGTAGCAAATTATCACTGATCGTATATTTGGAAACAAATAACCTCAACCCCTGACCTTGAATGTATTTAGCATGCCCCTCAGTTTACCTTACTTCAAGGTGAGATCATCCTAGTCGTTCTTTAAGGAACTTCTCAAGTGCAGGCAGACTGCTGCTCAAATGCAAATTCTCATCTGCAAAATGACAATATTTAGGAGGAAATGGTCATGAGATCGGGCCAGGCATCATACATAATACCTGAGACCTGGGGGAGATTTCTGGAGTCTGGATCCCAGAAGGGACAGAGGACACGGTGTTTAATGCTACTGAGTGGTCCATGGCCTTCTCCATGTGGCAAGGGCAGCCACCAGGTTCACACACACGGAAAGTCAGTCATTAGACCAGCTAGAAGGTCCAGAGTCCAGGCAATAGGAGAAGGGAACCAGGGCAGCAGAAACTTAAGAGACAAACCTGACTCAGCATTGCCAGACAGTAGAACCCCGGATTCCAACCATGGAATTGCCTTCTGCGGAGGAGAATTTTAATCAGTTACATGTGCACCGCAGCTCGCAGCCAAACAATGCCCTTTGACTCCCTTCCTCGCCCCCTCCAGCAACTCAGCGAATAAGGATGGCAGTGCAGGGCAGCCATCATTACCGCATCAGAGGATGCTCTGTGTCAGCAAGAGCTTGTAAAAATGGAAAGAGCTTGCTGGTTTTAATAATGGATTTGAAATTTGAGGTTCTGAATATTTGGGCTCGCACCCTGCCAACCCACAATGCCCCTTGGAAAATTCTTGGTGACTACGCTTGAGTGAATCCAAGGTAAAGATGGATGGATTGTCAGAGCCAGAAGACCCACCCCCCCAGAGAGGGGCCTTGGACCCCTGCTGGCATCGTCCTCTGAAAAGTCCTACAGATGCCGGAACGACTGATGAAGTGAATGAAGACTGAACGGAGAATAACAGGGGCTGCCAGTTCTCATCTGGCTGTGCCCGAAAGGGGGATTTAAACCAGAGTAAGAGGCAGAACGCTCTTCCCCTACAACCCACAGCCATGTGTTGGCTGTCCTGGTTCCTGACACTGGGGGTGAGGGAGAATGTGTGGAACAGTGAAGGAACTCAATCACCTGAAAAGGAAGTCTGGATGGAGAATAACAGGGGCTGCCAGTTCTGATCTGGGGCCTTTCGTTCAAGACTCCTAGCAAGAGCTACACTCCTTTGATATGGACCTGCCTCTAAGTTTTAACTTATAATTACTTACCTGTGTACCACTTATCCATCCACCTGTTCATACCATGCTGACAGTTTCTCAGAGTCAAAAATCTGGTGTGACCAGATGCCCACTGCCCAGAGTTTGCTTCAGGGCCACACTCTCTATAGAACATTCAATACATTCTGGAGACTCTAAGATAATGTGTGGCCTCTACTATTAATATTATCTTGGGATGGTCAGGGGGAGATACTCCAGCTCATAACTGTGGGATACACATTGGCCTCAGGGAAAACAGAGCAAGCTTGTCACCTCCATCTCCTCCTTTGCTCATGGAAGACATTTCCAATCGAGCCCAGAGCTCTTCCGGACTGAGACTAAATGTGGTCTCACATCACCATGAGGCTGGAGCTGACAATCTAGTTGAAACCTTCTGGTATCCTGGCTTTGCCCAGCCAATGATGATACATGTTTTTAACAAGACTGGGGGATAAAACAGAGCAAGGGACTGACAATATCCAGCTTGTGGGGATTTTCCAGCTGCTCCCTTGGCTGGAAGCTTACTTGGGTTTGAAATAGGCTACCACCCTCCATACACACCTTCTTGCCAAATTTTCAGACAGTCCCTAAACCAGGTGATAGAGAGCAAGGAGTCATCAGGCCACAGCCCTACCTCTCAGCTCCGCGTGCACCTGAGTCTTTGCTGCTAACTCAGGTCCCTAGAGAGATCTGGGCCCCTAATGAGGACCCGGGTTGGAGGGTGCCACAGGGAAGACTGCTGGTTCTTGAGGGTCCGTGCTTTAATGGAAAAGGAAAGCAGTTCTAACACTCAGGTAGCTGGCAAAACATTTGCCCTCCTGTCTCGCATAAGAAGCCTCCCCCACATCTTTGCCTACAGAGCCCAGCGAGGAGCCCTTCAGAGTCTCAGAATGGCGCCAAGCTCTGCCCCTTCCATGGGCTTGGGCACGAACAGTGTTTGCCTGCAAGACTTGGGCTGTGACGGCCACCATGTAATGACGTGATTATTGGTTTTCCCCCAGCTTTGCCCAATCCCTGAAGAAAGAACACATTATGCAAAATACATGGCTGAGAGTCCATGCAGAGTTGCAAAGAATCCTTTGGCTGATCGGTCCCATGTTCATAGTCAAGGGTACAACACACATTGTATTGAAAATGTCACTGGTGGTCAGATGATATTTGTCATCCTCCCAAGGGAGAATGAAGAAGCCCCGGAGACAGAAACCCACCATGACCGCTATGTTTTCTATCCTTGGGCCTGACGCCCCAGCAGAGCTACTGCTTGTTTGATACAAATACTGGGTGGGGAGTTGCTCTGCCAGGACAGAGGTACCTAGAGGGAACTTTCTGGAAGAGCTGCCCGTCGGCGGTACAATCATTGGTAGATTTTTACCACTAGAAACCATGAGACGGGAATGAGAATAAGTAAGAAAATTACCATATAAATGCGTATGTGGAAAATAATTCTTTAGGCAAAAAATATGTATTTCTTAAAGTGAAGCACGGTATGAAACTGTAACAAATTATGTGTTATAATCAAGTAAAAGAAACTGTCTAAACAAAAGAGTCCCTAATGCCAGCCCCTTAAACTGTTAGTCTGGATGGGAAGGGCTTAATGGAAAAGTTTAAATCATGTTGAAATGATAAGGCTGTAATATAGGGTGAGTTGCAAGGGGATTCTCGTATTTGTGATGTTGTGATTTACAGTAAGAAATATGTATTTGGTTTTTGTCCTCATCTGGATGCAGAGCTCCTAAAGCCCCCGGAATTTCCTAAATGATGAGACAGTGATCAAGATGTTTTTTATTATGTTAATGAGGTGATTTTGGGAAAGCCCCCAGGTCCCTTGGCGGCTGGCTGGTGGCCAGGGGAACCAGCCTTGCGATCAGAGGGTTGGAACTTTCAGCCCCCTTCTGACTGACCTGCTGGGAGGAGGGGAGGGGCTGGAGGTTGATTTCAGTCATCAATGGCCACTGATCTGATAACTGATCCTATGTAATGGAGCTTCCACAAAACCCCCAAATGACAGGGTTCCAAGAATTTTGGGGTTGGGGAACACATGGAGGTACAATGGGGGTACAAAGGGGGTGCAAGGGGGTGCCAGAGGGCACAGCAGAGGTGCCAGAGGGCACAGCAGCTCTGTCCCTTTCCACACATCTTGCCCTGTGCATCTCTTCCATCTGACCGTTCTTGAGTTATGTCCTTTTATAACAAACCAGTGACCTAGTAAGTAAATTTTTCTCTGCGTTCTGTGAGCCGCTCTAGTTAATTAATTGAAGCTGAGGTTGTGGGCACCTCTGATCTGTAGCAGTTGGTCAGAAGCAGGGGTGTGGTGGGAGGCAGTGGGGGGACTCAGCTCTGAACTGGAGGGACCTGACGCTACTTCCGGGTGGATGGTGTCAGAACTGAGGTAAGTTCTAAGACACCCAGCTGGATCGCTTCGTGTCGCAGGATCGCTCAGTGGTGTGGAAAACCCACACCCTGGAACTGGTATCAGAATCCCAGGCTTATGCCCCTCTGCTCTTTATTATCACACAGATATGAAAAGGAATCCGGTGGGTTTCTGTTTATAAGAGTCAGCACCGTCTATTCTCTTTCTTTCCCTAGTGGCCCAAAGCCAGCTGATTTCACCCGAGAAGTCCTATATATACCTTTGCACTTGGTGGGCCTTGGAGACTGAGAATAAACAGCATCGTTTGCAGATTTGCCAGGTGTTACTAAAGTTAATCTTCAAGGCAATCCATTTCCAGATGAGAAACCGAGAGAATGGCAGTGACCATCTCAGCATCTCAGAGCTGAGAGCATCTCCTCTGAGTGGGCCAGTGTGTCTCCACTGAAAACCATCCCTCAGGAACCAGAAGCAGTAAGTTCCCCCCTTTTGTTTCAGTTTTCTGCACCAGTACTGTTGAAAACTCAAGCTCCCTTGGTGTCTAAAGTCTTTTGTGGGCGTATACAGAATAGTGGTTTTGACTATTGATAACAGCCCGAGTGACTATAAAAGTGTGAGGGCTGTGCAGGCAGAGCACACGTGTGTGCAGAGCCCAGGCCTGAGACAGCACAGAGCCGGTGGGACGAGGAACCGTTCTGTGTGGCTGGATCCAAGGCGCCCAGGAGGGTGGCAGGAGATGGAACTGGCAGGGACCCAGCCTGCTCCACGTGGTAACAATCGGACACGCTGATTCAAGCATCCGTCCCATTCATGACTTCCTTGACTCTCTCCAGCAGTTCTCAGAATTCGTTATCTTCATTCTCCTTTGACAGATAAACTTTGAGGTTCCAGGAAGAGAGGAGCCCAGGACCGTACACTGAGCACGCAGGGAAGCTCGGCACCTAAGCAGGCCGGCCGGCCCGGTGTCTCAGGCCATGCACTTGCACACATAGGGACGCTTGCTGCAAAGGAACACGTGCACGTGTGTGGTTTGTGGGTTCCTTGACAAGCCTTCCTTCAAGAGGTGCAGCTTAACCCCCCTGCCCACCCCTAGCACGTGGGCTCCACTTCTACGGGACAGAATATGGCAGAAGAGAACACGTGTGAGTCCCAAAGTCACTAGAAGCGCTGCAGCTTGCCCCTTGCTGTGGTGGATGGCCCACCCTGGGGGCAGCCATGTCATGAAGACACCTAAACAGCTCTGTGGGAGATGCATGAGCAAAGGCGCTGAGGCTCCAGCACAGCCAGAAAGGAAGTGAGGTCGCCGATAGCCATGGGCGTGAGCTTGGACTTGGGTCGTCAGCCCGTTCCAGCCTTCCCATAACTGACTGCAGCCTTGAGCCAGAACTTCCCGGCTAAGCTACTCCGAAACTGTAAGGTAACAAAAGCTTATTGTTTTAAGCCACTCGGTTTTGGAGAAATCAGTACACAGCAATAGAAAACGAATCCAGCATAATTTAGAAACTCATAAAATATCGATACATATAAAATAAGAAGTGTAACCCCCGCTTTTGTCACCATCTGCATCTCCCACAGCTGATGGTCTGGTGTGCACCCTTCCAGCCCATTTCCCCTCTAGTGAAGGAACTTAAGAGCTAAAGAAGGTTGTGGAAGTTTGCAGAAGCCAACAGAGTATCTTAGATAGAGAGTGAGATAATTAGACTTGCGCTGGACAAAGGTCACCCTGGTGGCCTCAGGAGGGGACATTAAAATGGACAAGATGAAAGGCAGCCTCAGGGCTAGAGATGGGACAGAGTCTAGAAACACTTAGAGGTGGGGTGAATAGGACCCACCCATTTCCTCTAACTCCTTCCCCGCTCAGAATAAGTGTTTAAGAATCATTTGTTCATCTGAACGAGCCTGGACCCATCAGGACTAATCCAGTCTACCATCCAATGTTACCGACGCACAGCCCCCAGAGGTCAGAATCCCGAATCCTCCAGGTGAATAAAGGCAGGACTCAGCTGGACCCCGCTGGTGCTCCGATGCTCAGCGTCATCCTAGGCACTGTCAGCACTGCTGTCTGCCAGGTTCTACTCCAAGAGCCCTCCCAGCATCTCACATTTTCTCAGTGTTTCTGTGTGACACGCACCTTCACGATTCTCATTTGATAGGTTGAAACAGCGGTCAGCAAACTGCAGTCTGGGCCAAGTCCAGCGGCGGCCTGTGTTGGTAAATGGAGAACCCGGATCTGAGCTGCGCTTAGTGGGCTGAGCTGCGCTCCGGCCGGGGACCAAGGCGGCGGTCGTCTGCTTCCCCTTCAGACCAACACAGAGCAGGTCAGAGAGGCTGTAGCGTGAGGGCCTTAGAGACGTCTGGCGAGGTCTGAAGGATCACAGTGGGAGACGGCGCACCTTTGCCAGACGGCGCACCTTTGCCAGACGGCGCACCTTTGCCAGACAGCGCACCTTTGCCAGACGGCGCACCTTTGCCAGACAGCGCTGGCAGCAGGGCCTCAGGAGACTGGTTACAGACTCTGGTTTGGTTGTGCTCCTCTCATCTGTCTAAGAGAGAGAGGTGGGCTGTGCTCCTGCAGCTGGGGGACCTCATGGGGATCAAACCCACCCCACTGCATCTGCCTAGAGAAGCCTTCATCAGCGTCCCTGCTGGCCCATAACACTGCAGAGAGTCCATTTCCTGTATTTTGGGTGGTTGTATTTAGTGCTCTTCTCTCAGGAATTTTTCAGTTTGAGGTCTGAAATCTCACTCTCTTCAAGCGTGCTTTATTTAAAGCCTGCTTTTGAGGGGGTCCAAAGAGGCTGGCCGGAGCCCAGAGGCAGACCAAAGAGCAGAGGAAGCCACTGCTTGGAGAGCACACAGCCAGGCTCACCTTGCACATGTGGGAGCCGTAAAAGTGATGCTGGCTGGAGAAAAAGGCCCGCGGTGGGAAGGCAGGAAGAGGCCCGAGCGGCCATGGCGCCAGCCGCAGACAGCAGCCAGGGCACTGCCCGCACCAGCAGCTCTGTCTAGACACCCGATCATTCCTCCGAGTCCCACACACCTGTGTCCTCACATGGCTTGGCCTGACGGTTGGTGAGACCACAAGGCAACAAGACCTGGGTCTAGATACCAGATACTGGAAAACAACACTGGCCGTCCGGGTCCCCTCCTGCCCTGCTGACCAGAGCAGGAGGTGGTTGGTGTGAGCCTGAGAATGTCACTCTCACAACCTGGTCTTCTACCTCGAGACTTATTCCTCTGAGCCTTGAAGGTTCTGGTCTCCAGGAGTTCCCACTCAAGTGGCCATCATCCCGGAGCCGGGGAGAGTCACCTAAACACTCAGGTAAGAGTTAGATCTTCCAGGGAGATGGCAGAAATGTGATTCTGGGCAGGTGAACTCAGTTCTTCTAATATTTGTGAAGGTCCCAGGATGTGTCAGAGCCAATGGCAGGGGTCAGGATGCCAAGGTGAGCAGGCCATGGGCTCTGCCCCAGGAAGTTGCGTTCTGGTAGCACCTATACAGGACAAGGAGATGCAGATTTCTGGGGTGTGATAGTTTTATAAAAGTGGGATTATCAGCATCAGAAATGGAACAGAGACACCTGTCGTGGATGCGGCACAGCCTTCGGACTAAGATACACCTGAGCTTAACCCCGGCTCTGCCACGTTCTGCCTGGGTGACTTTGGGCAAAGCGCTTCAACTCTCTGACCTACTGTCCCCATCTGTGAACTAGGGATGATCACACGAGTGTCACCGCGTTGTGAACATTAAGTAAAACAACAAATGTAAGTGAAGGGCACCTCCCGCAGCATAAGCACTCAATTAGCTTCTCCTCACGGTGTCGTTGTCATGAAAACAGGCCCCACTGTCAAAACTGATCATCGGTCCATTACAGACACAGTACGGACTTGGCAGAAGCAGATGCCATGAGATTCTGGGGATGCCACCAACTGGAACGGCTGTGCCACTTCCAAACAGAGAGGCGTGGAAATGTGCCATGTGTGCACTGTGTGCCCGGGGTCCGTTCAGCAAGCAGGCCAGGGCTAAGATGTTACAAGGAAGCAAATTCCCAAGCAAAGCAGATTCCCATGGAAAGGACGGGAAAGAGGTCAGGGGATTCTCGCGCTTTGGGCAGATGCTTCCCCCGGTCTGTGCCCAGGCTGGTTTCCTGTGCCTTTGCTCCTGCTGACCCGTTCCCAGAGACCTTGGCAAGCCTGCTCTACTGAGCTTAAGTGCGACCTTCCCTGACCCCAGGGTCATTTGAGATGTCACCACGGGGATGGCCCGACCTCCCCGGAGCTGACCTTCTCATTATTCATTTCCAGGTCACTAACATCCACCCCAAACACAGACAAGCCCACAAAGGACTCCCCTCCTTTAGAATTTTGGGACAGAGTTAGCAGATGTATTTTCTTTCGTGGGTGACTATTTCTGAGTGAGGCTGTGTCCACAATGCTAAAAGATAAAAATGACATTCTAACTAGCTTTTTAGTGTCAGCTCGATCTGACTTCTAGTTGGAGCCTAATGGAGTTGAGAGCAGCTACAAATGACTGGAAGCAAAGAGACAGCAAGCCCATTACTTTCGTGCCTGCCTGTCAGCCACCCCCAGGTGAGGTACCTTTATTGTGTCAGCCCATCTTCAGATTGGTCAACCGTGGGGTATTTGTTTGGATTCACAGATTTCATCACCCTCAGTTGGCAGGCAGGGTCCCAGCACGCAGTGAGCCTTTTCTCTCATGGGAACAATCAGACACAAAATGGATGCAGAGCAATACAGATGAGAGGCTTAAATTGATTATAACCGACAGCCGGAATGGCCGACCCAGGCAAGCAGAAAGCAGGGATATGATCTGGGGCTTGGAATGTTCTTGTAAGGAGGTCAGTTTTCTCTCCATGTCCATGTTTTCACTGGATGAAGCACAGCCAAGCTGGTGTGATCAGCTCATTGGTGCTTGGGAGGCCCACACACGCCAATGGAGTGAAGTATCACATTAGGTGGAAATTACGGGTCATGGTGTGGCTCACGAACTGAGACCTTGAGACAATCCTCCGTAAAACGGGACAAAGGATAAGAGTGGGTGTGACCAGCTCATAGGCCTCCTGTGATGTCAGGATGTACACGTGTGTAAGCAGCGCCGGCATCAGAGTAACACTTGGTAGATGGAGTCTGAATGGAGGAGACACCTTATGAAAAGAGCTACGTAAGGCTACACTGAAAAACACGAATGTCTACACTTTTGGGCAATGAAACGAGACACGATGGATCATTCTCTGCCACCAGAGAGAGATAAAGCTCTGCTCCCAGTCGTGTTCTGTGGGATCACTTTGAAACACTGGATGAATTCCCCAAATTCAGCCCCAGGCTCTGCACGCCTCCACAGGGCTGGGATTGGGGTTCTTTTCTCCCAGCACGCAGCTGGCATCCTCCTTGGTTGAGAACGTCGGGGCCAGTGGACAGAGGCCACCGTCATTTCAGCCCCAGCATGTCCATACCCACTCACTGAGGACAGGCTCTTCCTTCGTGTTTGAAGCAATCCCTTTGCTTCTCTCCTCCTGCCTGATGCTGCCACCTACTTCCTCCCCAGCCACCATGCTTTCTCCGTGGTCCCCTCTGTCCCCAGCGGCACTCTGTCTTTGTTGACCGTTCTTACTTACCATTTACTTCTGCGTGGGTCTACACTTACTAAAAAAACAGTGCTGACCTAGCTGAGCCCTGAAATTGATGTTCTATTTCTCTTTTCCTACTCACTGCAATGCTTCACCTTATTTTCACTGAACCATCATTCAATGCGTCTGGACTATGCACCAGGCACAGTGCTAGGTGTGGGAGCACCACAGAGGCCAAAACAAAGCTCTTGCCCTTGGTCTGCGTGCAGTCAGACATGGGAGATGGACCCTGGCAAGTAGGTAATAAGGTATTATGGTGAGTGCAACATCACTCACCATAAGGTAGAGAATTAATGACTATTTGGGAGGGGAAATCATGGAAGGCTTCCCAGAAGAGATGGTGGCCAGTTTCATCTTGACCGTGCGGACTCTGAAGTACCTATGAAGTGCCCAGGTGTCGCTGTCCAAGAGGCAGTGGCCCATGCAGGTCAAAGGTCAAGACTGTGACCTGGTGGAGCGCTGAGATGGGAGTCGTAAGCCTGTACAGGGTGGGAGAAACGAAGGTGTGGATGAGATGACCTGGGGGACGGAAGGGAAGATTCAGGACAGCAACTTCAAGAAGAAGCATGAGAATTTATGGATCTAGATGTACATGAAACTTAAAAAAAAAAAGAGCCTACCTTGTGTCCCGAAAATAAGACCTAACTAGAAAATAAGCCCTGGCATGATTTTTCAGGATGACATCCCCTGAACATAAACCCTAATATGCCTTTTGGAGCAAAACTTAATATAAGACCCGGTCTTTTTTGGGGGAAACACGGTATGTCATCTATCTTGACTTCTGTCATACCATCCACCCCATGACATCCATAGGGCAAGCTCTCCATTCTGCTGTCATCACACACTCAGTGCCAATACAAGATCTTCTTTCTCTCTGATGCCCTGGCCTCTCCTCCGTGCACATTCCCTTCAGCATCTGAAGCATCAGATGCTGTCCCTCCCTGGTCCCTCTCTCCTGACCCCTCCTTGGTCAGCTCGGTCTGGCTCTCCTCTTCAGTCTCTCATCACCTCATCTCTGTGCTCTTTGCTTCTTCCTCTCCCTCTTCCCTCTTGCCCAGTCCATTTATCAGTCAACTATACAAAGATCCATTGAGTTTCTATATGCAAGAGATTTGGTCTAAGGCAGGGTGAAGGTCAAGTTGATGGGGAAATACAGAGAATCAGGGCAGTGCAAATGTTTATGACTTGACCCAGGCACCAAGGAGCTTGCCATTTATTTGGGGAGGTGAGATGAGCACCAGTGACTAGGTAGCAAATAGCAGAAGGCAATATGTGGATGATGCCAGAGAGAAGGTCAAACATAGACTATGACTGCACTTCAGAGGACAGGGAGGCCATTTCTGGTTGGGAGAGGACAGGGAGACTTCTCTGAGGAGAAGACTGGTCTCTGAGGAGAAGACTGGTCTCTGAGGATCCTGGTGATCACATTCTCCATTATGTCACGCGTGGACCTCTAGCAGTACACTTGTCATTCCGAGGCTGCCATCTGTTTGTGTCTGCCTCCTCCCCTAGACTGTAAGCCCCAAGAGGTCAGAAACCACATCCCTCTTAGCCACGTGCACTTGCTCCCAGCTCAGCCTGGCACACGGTGGGTGCCCAGTAGATGTAGGCTGAGGTGACTCAATCCTAGTACTCTCCCATGACTGAGTTTCCAGCACTCTGGTCTGCTCTTCCTTACACTCTCCGTTAGGAAATGCACCAGTCCTGCCAGTGGCTCTCGTTTCCAGACGTGTGATATTCAGCCCACATCCCCACTTCACGTACCAGTCAACCTGCCCAGCAAGTGTACAGGTGCCCAGGATTGTACCAAACTCTCATGTCACAAACCAGCTGCAGGTTGTCCCAGCAATAGGGACCTGTCTTGGCATGTTCCCTTCCCCCACCGGAAATATAGCTTTAGAAAAGGGTTGTGTGTAGGTAGCTTATGCTAGACAGTCAACCAGGTATAGGTGTGAGGGAGTCGACAGGGAAGGAGGAAAACCCGATACAGGCAACGTAACATACTCTAAAATGTGATACGAAGCTGGCCCACCCCAATAGGACCTCATGAGGAGAGAATTAAACATCTCAGGATTGTCCAAGGGACAAAAGGGAGAAGCATGTACCCAGCAGCTCCCATCCCCTGTGGGTGAGGACTGGCCTAGGAGACAGCACCTCTTCTAACCTCTAGAGGTGCCATTCGTCAATGCCAACCAGTCTTCCACTGGTGCCTCGCATGAGAAGCTTGAGACAAGAGGCACGCTCTTGAGGTGGCGGCCACCAGTACAATGCTGATCAAAGCGTACACCCAGCTGTTCACCATAGCCATGGCTGGGATCGGAGGGAAGACCAAAAGGAGGGTCGGGCAGTGTCCAAGTGCTGGCTAATGCAGACCCTTCCCTACCGCCCGTGTCCATCCACAGGCCTGCCACGGAGCTGTCTGCAGCTCTCTGCTGCTAACTCTCACTCTCTCTCACTACTGCCAAGCAAACCTCCTTCTTTCAATTCTTCCCTTGTGTATCTCTCAAGTGTTCACTGTTGTAGGTGGAAATCTAAATGCTCCACGCCACCCATTTATTTTCGCTTCATAGTCTCCCAGTGGACTCAACCACTTCATTTATTTCCCCCTAGTCCAGCCTCATGTTGCTGCCATATTGATTCTCCGAATTACTTTTTTCATGTCGCTCCATGATCAAAAACATGGCTGTTTACTTCCGGTACCATTGAAACAATACATCAAGGGCCTTTGGAGGAGTTGGTAGTGTTCCTCAGGGAGTATAGCTATTTATACACAATTTGTTTATCCGGTCCTTTCCCCAGTGGTATTTATGAGAACCTGCTCTGTCCCTGGCCTTGCTCCAGGCACAGAGACAGAACAGTGAGTGCTCTGTCCAGAGGATGCTGACATGCTGTCCCAGTAAAAGACAGATCACAAGCATGAAATATAAAACATGCTGAATGCACTTGGATAATTTTTGATAATTTTGATAATTTGATCATTTTTCTTAAGCAGGTGTTATGGCAGGTGTTCTCCCAAATTTATATGTTGAAGCCCTAATCCCCGAAGTTACAGAATTTGGAGATGGGGCCTTTGGTAGACGAAGCAGGTTTAATGAGGTCATAAGGGTGGAGTCCCACTGTTACAGGGCTAGTGTCAAAGAGGAAGAGACACCAGAGACCTCTCTCCATGTGGCACAGAGAAGAGGCCATGTAAGGACACAGGGAGAAGGTGGCCGTCTGCAAGCCAAGGAGAGAGGTCCCGTCCGGAACCAACCCTGACAGCACCGTCATCATGGGCTTCCAGCCTCCAGCATTGTGAGGCGATAAATTCCTGTTGTTCAGGCCCCCTGGTCTGTGGCTTTTTGTGATGGCAGCCCCAGCACACCGAGACGATAAAAACAACAGAGTGAGGTGATGAGGAATAACTGGGTGGGGTTGGGGGGACTCGGCTATCGTGGGGTGATGAGGACAGTGTTCTCGGAAAGGTGACAGGCAGAGTCCCGGAGGAAATAGGACACAGATGGCACCCGAAATTAGGACAGGCTGCTCTTATTACTCTTAACAAAGGGACTATTGGTATTGACAAGGGGGGTTCAGGGAAATGTGGGTGCGCCTACCTGCCCACACCCCACACCGATGGCCCCCTTACCTTAGGTGAGATCTCTTGAGACCTGTTGGTTGAGCTTCTAATTGGTGCTTTACTTTGCAACCTTGTCCCCAGTGCCTGGACTAGGACGTGCCCCACGTCTGCCCAAGACTATGGAAGAGGATTCATGGCTCTGCCTGCATGTTCCTAATTGCATATGCATCGTGCTAATTTCTCTTTCTCTCTGCATGTTCCCCAGGTGGTGAGGGGAGGCCACATTACTCCACAATCTTTGTAATCGTTACTGTTGCCATAGTGACTCAGTGGCACAGCCACTCCATCTCCCAGCGCCTGCCTTCACCTGCACTTCATCCCACACAAGCACTGATGATGCCATCATCTAATCACCATGATTCCAACACATGTCCTGCATTAATCATGTCACCAGCAAGAAGGTGGTCGCCGATCTGACTGACCCAATGCCAGAGTCTACGGTGAGGACAAGGGGCTCTGCTTCTGGGACCAGCTCCCTTACTAGTACAAGTCCCAACAGGAAACCGAGTGCATGCTCTAATTAGGAGAATTCAAAGAGGGTTTCAAAATATTTACCCACAAGTGCGGGAGTAGCACAGGGGGCTCATATGGAATGGTGCCGTCACCCAGGAAAAGTGAGGGACTGGGTGGCTAACAGAAACCAAGGAGAAAGTCAGCAAGGAGCAGTGAGTGACCTCAGTCAAGTGACAGCCTACCACGGAGGGCACAGGTGAGCAAATACCCTAATTGTGCTCTCTTCCTCCTGTCTCCTGCAGCGTGCCCTCCCACCCCACCCCACCCCACCCCCAGCAGAAGCAGAGGGCACCAGAGCCCATGCTTGCGCCTGCATTCATCATGCCTTTTATCCTCTATATTTTGTGATGCTTTTGCATCTTGAGGCTTTGTGGACCCTGAAAGGGACTGTCGCCCCGGCCCCCACCAGGATTAGCTAATTCCTAGAGACAGCAACAACTTCCCTGTAGCTATGCTTTTCCTATGCCAACCAACTAATCCTGAATCCACAGCCCAATTATCTCCTTTGTCCAAGCCTCACACATCGAGCCAATCTTCTTCCACCTTAGATCACCCCAAGCTCAGGTGCTAAACAACCAGAAACCACCCTTAGAGCCCAGAACCCACTGAAATTTTTCCAGCTTTCCAATCCTAAGATGCTCAGCTTGCCTACCCTGCTCTTCCATTCCTGCCCAGAAGAACCACCGTAGTGGCTCTGGCCAGGATGTCCCCTCGCTCTCTGCCTCCTGGTGCTTCTCCGTGTGGCCCTGCCTGGCATGCTGTGCCCCCTCCTCTTCCTTCAAGGCATTGTTCCTATGCTTGTTGTATTACCATACCTCGTACATTCAATAACTGAACCCCTGGATGCAGCTGTAAGCGCAGCCCCCACAGTCAGCTTCCCAAGGCAGGAGCAGGGGAAAGGTGGTGAGATGATGGAAGGTGCCCCGAGACTCCCAGCACAGGCGACTTCTCAGCTGTTCTCTGAAAGTCAAGGGTTGCCAACCTTCATCGAGATCTGGGTCAAGGGCTTTCCAGGCATAGGGAACAGCCAATGCAAAGGCCATTGCAGCCTCTGGAACAAGACCGGCCCTCAGGGGGTGCTGATGGTACAGTCACAGGTCCTGTCATGGTCTAAGGTGCAGTCCTGTTAATGGCCCCCACAGGGTCCTCCTGCTCCCTGTCACCTTCTTTCTCAACTTCTATTATCCCGCCTGTTGAACCCCAAGCCCCGTCTCCTCGCCTCCCCAGTCCACAGTGGATGACCTTTGTATCTTTGGATTTTAATAGCTCCTGGTATTTACTGACTGTCCTAGGGCTAAGAATTTGACACAAATGATCTTGTTCAAGCCTGAAGCAAACCCAAGAGGAAGACGTTAGAGCCCCATTTCAGATGGTTGAAATGGGGGTCTCTCTGGACACAATAGTGGGATCCTTGCTCACTGACCTGGCTGATTGCCCCAAACGGCCATGTGCCGTGAGGCTCTGAATGCCAGAGAAAAACACAGTAGGTTCCGAACGGTTTCTGAGTCGAATTTCCTAAAGCTGAGATGAACTTGTTCCTGGTTCTGGAAGAATGAAGGGGGGCGGTGATACTGTCCAGACAGCAGCCCCTCAATTGCATATGGGATTTCCCCTGGGCCTACACCAGGTTGCATGGCTGGGGGGGGTGGGGAGAATGTGTCCTGCAGACCTGCCTCCTTTGAAGGCCAGAGTTTCCTTTGGCTATCACAGTGCACCTGGCACTAGGGAAAATGTGCCCTCTCTGTTGGTGTCTTTGGCATGTAACTGGCTGGGCTCTTGGTGCAGCCACACTCCCAGAACACTCAGAAGTCCCAGATGCGGTATTGCGGTGTGTCCCCACGTGCAGATGGCAGGTTTTCCCGTGGGAAACTTTATGGAACAGTGACTTTCACGTGGAAGCAGCATGGAAAGCCCCATTGTCCTGAGCCAACCACTCCTGAGTAAACAGGGAGGCGTACCTCTAACCACAAAAGTGCTTTCTAGCTTTACTTTTCCCTACAAAAATTATTACTCTGATTAACAAAGACCTCACTTATCTTCAATGGGTAAAACTTGCTTTCTCCTTTGACCCCTTTTGGGAACCCTGGTATTAAAACAGGGTCGTTCTGAACCTACCTGCCACCTGTGAACATACACAGACCTTGCCAGACCCACCTTTCTCTCTCACAGCAGGAGTACACCCACTCGTGATCAGGCCCACGGCAGTGGGTGGTGTGAGCGTGTCCTCTGTGGTTCTCAAGACAACTGGCGTGGCTCTGATACACCCAACTCCCCGTGGGCCCCGCTTCCCCGTGTCTGGCCTCAGGTCTGCGTTTCATGCGTGGGTCTGAATGGAATGATGTGAGTGAAGCAGGCATATGATGGCCGCTTGCCAGGCTGATTTCTGAGACGTCATAACAGGTGTCGCTGAGCTGACACGTCCGCTCCCCATTTATGATTTGTGCTCATCACATCTGCTCCATTCCCTCTGCTGATCCGAATTTTAGGACCTTGGGTGGATGTCCGATTGCTCTATGGGTAACTTGTGGTCCCAAGGAGAAGGGCTCTGAGCAGGCGCCTTTTCTGAAGTCTCTTCTCTCTAGTTGGGCTTTGCAGCCTTCACGGGTCAAGTGTCCCCACAGGCGGGTCTTGCTCTCTGTGGGCAGGTCCTGCCCAGTGCATGGCTCTGCGGGAGCATCTCAAGTCTTGCAGTACCCTTGCCTGCGAGATGGAACCTGGCCCAATGTCGGAAGAAGAAATATCCGGAAAGCCCCAGCTCCTGAGGGTATCCTAAATCGTGGGCCTGGCAGGCACCTCAAACCCGTCTGTTCATCTGAAATCTCAGGCGTCATAATCAAAACACATGCCAGTCATCTGGACAAGAGCCACAGCTGAGCTGGAAGTTGAACCCTGGGGACCAAAATCAGTGTTCACTCGAAGTGCAGCTGTCCTCACAGCCACCTCGGGGGGCTGGCCAATGTATTCAAGGCCAGTCCTTCTTCTGAATACGAGGAAAGGGACAAAGGGGCAGTGGGGCTGAGGTGACGGAGGCCTACCCCTCAGAATCGGGGTTTGGGGGCTGTGTCCTGGGCTGTGGCTAGGGCTGGTCTAGTCTCCAAAACAGCTCAAAGCGTGGAAGAGGCGGCCAGGTTGAGCAAGTAACAATACAGGATGCCAGTTAGAGTTGAACTTCAGATAAACACAACAACTTTTCAGTATAAATGTGTCCCAAGTATCTGAAATTCAGATGATACTGGGTATCTTGTGTATATCTGGCAACACTAGAAGAGGTTCCAGTAACTGTCCTTACCAGGAAGCTGAGGTCATAAGACGCAAAGGACCAGATGCAACTTGCCAAGTCCAGAGGCAGCCAGACGGTGAAAGAGGCAGAAATGGGATGGAAATTGGACCCAAGCAAGAGCATGTCTGCCGCAACAGGGCCACGACCAGGACAGTGTCTGGAACAATAGCCTGTCACACAGGCCACCAAGGCAGGTGTTCTTTCCGGCGTTTGACACCTGCATATTTTTTTTGGCTGTTATGCAAATTTAAATGTAATTTCTGAAGTCACTGGGAATCTATCACAGAAAGTCTAGAGAGAGATACATAAAGGCTAGTCTGCTTTCCCTGCCGAGGGAGATAGAAAAGCTCATTCCTTCTCGATGTAAGCACGCTGGTTAAGGGCTAAACCCACGCCATAGTGCTGAAAACACACACGCACACACATATGCATACACACACACGCACACACAGCCCACACATACACACTCACACTCACAACGGCATTACTCTGCAGTCTGCTCAGGGCTCTTCTCCCCTCCCTGTTTCAGCAAAATGCACCAGTGTCACTTATTTTATGGTCTGACCTCAACACCTAATTCCTCCCAAATATTAGCCAAGGGGGAGGAACATGAGAGAACAACTCAGGAAAGCATAGGCTATGAATGTGTGCCTCTGTTTTCTGGAGCACTGAAGCCAGGGAGGGTGAGTGGCTTTATTCTGATGTCTCCACTCTCTCTCAGAATAAGGAAAGGTAAGGTCATCCCTTAAAGACAGTGGGAGGTTCCTGAGAGCAGGGTTACTGCCTTTGTCACCGACCAACAGCTGGCACATGCTTTGAGTCAACACTGCCGTGAAACACACAGACACACAGGCACCTGCACGGGAGTGTGTACGCCTGTGGGAAACACGAGCATTTCATCCTCCCAGCACGCCTGTGCAGGAGCTGCTGCTACCATCCCCAGTGCACAGATGAGGGAATTGTAAGCAGAGGCCCAGAGAAGCTAAGCCGTCTGCCCACGTCACACCTGGTGAGGAAGCAGTAAGCCGGGATGCAGGCTCACCCCCGGGCCCGTGTACTTAACCCTACGTTCCGTGCCCACCCCTGAAATGGGCCGAGGGCACCATTTGCCATGTTGGTGAAAATGAAATGATCACTGTTAGGGTACACCCCCGGAGGCTGTTCCCGTCTCCTGCGCCCCTCCGCTCCCCACAGTGCAGACAGTGTGAACCATCCGGGTAGTGCGACTTATTCCCTTATTTTCTGTGCTGGACTTAGACAGCAGTGCTCACGGGCGTACAGGCCATGCTGAAGGCTCAGAGCCACCCCGTGCCCTCACACCCGGAGCACAGCCCATGAGCCCTGCCCTTACAAGGGGACATGGGGATGGCCAGGCCTGGGGCTGCTTTTCCTTCCCAAAGAAGCATCAGCTGGACCGACTTGGATTTTGCTGAGAACATCAACTAAGGGCATTTTCCTCATCTTTTGAACTTGTGGGGGCGGGGGTCATGCTCTTTACATAGAGGGGATAACTGACGAGATTGGGTGAATGGACCAAATGCCAGGTTTGGCCCAGAAATAATTCCAGAGGAAAAATTGGAGTCGTTCCTTTGCCTAGGGGACACCAGGGCATGCTTTCTTGCACTTTTCTACCAGGTGGGAAAATGACTCTCATAGTTTTTGTTGGAACAATGATATATTTAGCATTTGTTAAGTTTAGACTTCCTAATTTTTCTCTGTCTCTAAACAAGTACACACAAATAAGACACAATTTTTCTAGCCCAAAATAAACAGAGCAAATAGTTTCCCAGATACTGCGGTCCCTTTCCATGAGAGAGTGCCCGCCTGCCACCGATCCCCTCCGTTTCGTTCTCACACAGCGCTGGGCTGGGTAGGGTGCCTGCTGTGAACCAGAAGCACTTATGGGTCATTCAGTCGCTGCTTCTGTGTGACCCTGTCAGAAAGGTCTGCTTGTTTGGATTTGTGTAGCACCGCCAGGCCTGGGTTTCTCTATCTCTAACGCCAAGTTATGGAAAGGGAATTTTCTGCATCCTGGTGTGCCCAAGACATAGGAATAGGGATTCTCAGGAACTGAGAATAGTTCCTGAGAATAGTGAGGCTGGGGTATTGGAGGCCTCTGATACAACCACCCTTCCCAGATGGCCAGGGGAGCTCTCTTAGGTCAGTTCTGGAATGGGAGTGACCTTTGCCAAGGTGATCGTTTCAATTCCAGGCAATTGCCCTGGTGCCCCCTGGCGAATGCATCGGCTTTCCTGCACCTCCCACCCACTACTCCAAGCTCTGCTCTCTGGGGCCACACACAGCCTGTCAGGTTCTCCAGCTGCATCGG
This sequence comes from Rhinolophus sinicus, assembly GCF_036562045.2. NCBI lineage: Eukaryota > Metazoa > Chordata > Mammalia > Chiroptera > Rhinolophidae > Rhinolophus > Rhinolophus sinicus. Next base: position 206,330,607 of record NC_133751.1, on the reverse strand, counting down.
AGACATCGTATCTGAAGGTAGCTGTCAGGGCACCCACGTAAGAGAGTGCTAATGTGTCCTCTTACCTGGATGGCATTTCAAATAATTGTCAAGAGGATGAATTATTTAATACGGTGATGAGATTGGTTAACTGTTTAGTTTAGATCCTTATCTCAGCTGAGGGGCCAAATATATTCCAGCTGGATTAAAGATAGATTCCTTTAAGATTAAATCATAAAATAACTAAAAAAAATTTTTTTTAATAGCTATGAGAATGTAAGCGAAAAAATCTGGGACTCATTTGGCCCCTCTAAGATATTAACACCAAAGGTGGCCTTGGAAAGCACATGCTGAAGATGGCAGAGTCAGAGTTGGCCAGGGTCACTGGATGCTCAGACCTCCCTGACCAGGGACAGCTGCATTCCGCTGTGACTTAAGTCAGGTGGCTAGTGTTACCTTAACTAGTACAATGGCCATTCACTTCTCCACTTTTCTACATGATGCCATTCATCTTCTCGTTCTTCGCTAAGACAATATGTGTGAGATTTGGCATCAAAAGACAGCGTATTGTGTCTTCAACCACCAAACAAACACACATGTCCTCGAGTGAGTCTCTGGAAGATGTTATCCTTGGTGTCCTCGTTTGCAAACTGAGTGTGACGATAAAAGTAGTTCCAACACAGCTTCCTACATCATGCAACGAGCCTGTTACTAGTGCCCACCAGGTAGGATTGTTAGGGAAAACTGGAATTGGACCTGGCCCCTGTAGTCAGTTCAGGACAGGGGAGTTACTATTATTCCTCCCCCACCCTGATCTCCCGCCTGCCTCTACTTGTCATGTTACAATGGACAACACCACCAGCCCCACCAGCCCCACCAGTCCCACCAGCCCACCATTATCCCTCTCACAACTTTAAAGCCCCTCCCTCTCTATCTCTAAATCCAGTTGCTTTCCAAGTCTGCCAGTCTCCCTTTGGGTCTTCTCTCACACACACTCCTCCTTCAGTCCCCACCACGATGGCCTCCTGTTGCAGACACTCAGTATCTCCCACCTTGTCTTCACCTGGAGCCTCCTAACCACCCCCACTCTCTCGGAAATCCAGTCTCTCCATGCTAGGCCGGTGCATTTCTCCTCGAGTGCAGCTAGGCCAAATCTTTATCCTGCTCTCCCTGCTTCCTGCTGCCTTCGGAAGCACAGATCTGTCTCCTGGGTATTGAAGAGCCTCATCAATATGTCCAGTGTCCTCCTAACCTCCCCTTCTTGAACTTACTTCCCAGCAAATTAGATGACTGATCACTTTCCTGCCTCCAAAACATTGTTCAGGCTTTTCCCTCGACTTATAATTCCCTCCATGTTGTCCCAAATCAAACCTTCCTCCCCACCCCAACCATCGAAGCTCATGAAATCCTACAAATCTTATAGCTCTCCAGCATTGAAATTCCACAACCCCCCAAAACTCTCTAGCATCTCCCCAAATCTGGCAAATCCTCATTCTTTTGAAACCCCTCAACACTAACCCATTTCCTGGGCGCCCAGGGTCAGTGGTGTTCCCGACTGTTTCTATCTGCCTCTTCCCCATGTGCCTGTGCTTTCCTGTGGCATCTCATACAGCACCCGGGTACACAGCAGGTCCTCAGGGGTCCTCATTGGTGTCCTAGTGTAAAGCCCATCTATCTTCTCCCTATAAATCCTTAGCTGCTCTCATGAGCTGGTTTTCTTGGGACTTTTGAAATCAAAACATACTAAGAAGCTAAAACACCATCATTTTAAGTGTTAGAAAAAAACAACACAGAAAACCAAACGTTATTGCTTCTTGGTCAAAGACACCGAGCCACTCATCCATCCCCCAGACTCTGACTGCAGCCCCACGTACACCAGTCTAACCTTGACAGTGGCTTGGGCAATATAAAAGAAATCAGTGTAGTCTAATGCAGACAAAGAGGGTGTGACTTCCCCAGGTGCCCCTCACATACCCTGGTTGGCTAGGGTAAAGCAGAGAGCCCCCACAGAGAGCACCGAGATGCAGAAAGGGCCCCACCCCCATGGCCAAGAACCTGGCATGGCCTGTGAAGTTGGCTGTCCTCACTGGGATATTACACAGACTTCCAATCCCAGACAGTTCAGAGCCCCAGAGAAATCTCAGTCCCAATGGAATTTCCTCAGCATCAGCCTTTGAAATGCCACGAATGTGTGTGTTCTCAGCCAGGAACATCTGCAAATTGGGAAGCGACCAGAAGGCTGGTGGGAATGTGTACACAGCTCAACCACTCTGGAAAATGGTCTGATAGTTTCTTTAAGAGTTAAACATCCACCTGCCATATGATTCAGCCATTGTCCTCCTAGGTACTTACCCAAGAGACAAAACACGCAATGTCCATACAAAGACATGTACACAAATGCTCATGGCAGCGTTATCTGTGACAGCCTAAAGCTGGGAAGCACCCAGGGTCACCCCCAGGAGAATGGGTAACAAAGAATAGTGTTGCGTCTGTACAACAGGACACCACGTGGCAGTGAAAAGGGAAGAAACACCAACAAACACAACAGCATAGACGAACCTCAAAGTGATGAGGCTAAACGAACGGTGCAAGACAAACAGCAGTTCGTACGACGTGACCGCGTTTGCCTGCTGTGCAAGTCACCTGCAGTGACAGAAATAGGATGAGCAGATGCGTGGAGCTGGGAGATGTGCAGACACAGGTGAGGGGCCACTGAGGAAGGACTGGGAGGACCCCTCAGAGGCCATGACACATTCTCCAGGTCAAGTGTGGCGATGGCTTAGCAGGTGTATAAAAATGTCAACATTTATCAAATTGGGCACTATCAGTAAGTATAGTTTGTTGTGTCAATAGAGCTGCTTAAAAATCTCCAAATCAAGTTAAAAGTGTATGTAAAATATTCTTATTGTCTCAAGTTTCCTGTCTACCTTGTACTAAACTCACAGGCATGAGGGAAGCTAGTACGCCAAGAATCCCGACAAGCGGGGCGGCCGGATGGCTCAGTTGGTTAGAGCGTGAGCTCTGAACAACAGGGTTGCTCGTTTGATTCCCACATGGGATGGTGGGCTGTGCCCCCTGCAACTAAAGATTGAAAACAGCGACTGGACTTGGAACTGAGCCGTGCCCTCCACAACTAGATTGAAGGACAACGACTTGGAGCTGATGGACCCTGGAGAAACACACTGTTCCCCAATATTCCCCAATAAAATTTTTAAAAAAAATAAAGAATTCCAAGAAGCAAAGTTCTTTTGGTCCTGCCATGTGCAAGACACTGTGCTGACATAGGAAGGGACGAAGACAAGGGTCGAGCCTGTCCTCGGTCCTTGAGAAACACACCACAGGGGAGGGCGTAGCTGAGCTCATCACCAAGAGAACCTGGTCAGGCCTTCAGGAGGGGCCAGGAGGCAAAGGTCTGGAACGGAGCAGGGAGGGAGTCAGCATGGCGCGGGAGGCCCCGGAGCCCCCATAAATGGGCCAGGCGCCCCACACAGCCAGCAGAGTACCCGCGTTGGGTGGAGAGCAGGGATGAACACCCAGAGGGGGCCAGACAGCAGTGGGGAGACGAGTGGATTATCAATTGGGACCATCATTGAGATTCTGTCCAAGGAGAGCAGAAAGAGTGGGGCTCAGTCTCCTAGGATCCTGGGCTGCTTAGAGAAGAGCCCGAAGTCTAGACCAAGCTCTCCGTGCTGGCGAGAGACTTGGAAAGGTGTGTTGATAAGTGTTCGGAGGTGCCACCAACCCAAGGGGCTCCCTGGGACACACAGCAAGAGCATGTGCTTCAAAATCTGGGCTTTCAGGAGGCATCCTGGCCAGCTGTCCTGCCCCAGTGGCTGGACATGTGAGAGAGCTGAGGCAGGACCCCTGTGGCCATCAGGAAGACAGTGGTAGGTACCCTTCATCCATTCAAAGTGCACTCTTTCCACAAGCATTTGCTCATGCGCGTTAGCATATGCTGATGAATGGGCCCAGATGCTAGCAGGAGAGCAAAATCAAGCCAAAGGTCACGGCGGATGGCGAGGGGAACAGGGGTAGCAGATAGGAGGGCTGGCACAAGGCAGCTACCCTGTAAATGCACGCTGCCGGAATGAATGAATGAATGAATGACTATCATATTTTCTCAGATTTCCAAGCCTAACCACCAGCCAGCTGACAGGGAGGCCTGTCCCATTCCTGTTACCGCCTTTCACTCAGACAGCAGGAGGAAAGGTTTTCAAAAATGCCCACTGAACTTCTGGTAAAATAAAGTATGTTACAAGTAGTCAAACCATGTTCCCTCTCATGTAGTCACTATACAGCAAAAGACAGAAATTCTTCAGTTGTCCAGAAATGCTGGTCTGCCGACACGAGGGGGAAGAATCTTGCCCCGCATTGAACTGGGTGATCAGCAATTGAGGAAAGACATAGAAAAGCACTCGGCCTGTCTGAACTTCAGAAAGGGTGTCAGGAAGTGTGGGGACAGAGCCAGGAGTGCAGTTTCCAGGCTCTCGGCCTCACGTGGAAAGGTGCTGGCTCAGGTAGTAAATGGCCATCAACTGTGATTGGATGGCCATCAGCTGTGGCTAGTTGGCCGTCAGCTGTAACCAGTGAGCCATTGGCCACTAATATAACTGCTGTGGCTATGCTAGCAGCAAATGGGGGCTAGCAAGAAGATGGTGGCTGAGCTAGCAAGCGCGGATTGCAGGTAGCAAGTGGGGTTGGTTGGTTGACAGAGAAGCAGACAGCAGGTTGCAGGTTGTATGGCTCCTGCTTCCTGTGTCTCCAACCCAGCCACCAGTGAGAATATAGTGGTGACTCCCCTATCTATGGCTCCGTGGGTGTTCCTTTTTGGCCTCGCCATGTCCTGCGTTCTTGTGTGGGGAGTGGGACAGGAGACCCTGTGTGACACCCTGTAGGACACGAAGCATCTGAGTGCTTGTCCTGTGCCAAGTTTTCTTCATCTCCAGAGCAAATTGGGAGGCAGAGGTTGAGTTGCACATATTGGCATCTCTTAATATTTTGAAATCCACTCAGTTCTGAAATGTCTTCATTGTTTCCAGGGCTTTTTTATGGAGCAATGTGTTTTTATTTGGTCTTTTATTATTGTTTTGTTTTATTTTTGAGTTAGACAAGATTGGTGTTCTTGCTGTTAGGTGTCTCTCTGAGAAGGTGGCAGAATTTCTGTGCAATGGAATTCCCATGGCATTTCATAGCAGGAGCCCAGAAAGGGTGACATAAGCTCCTGAAGGACGGTCAGGTCTAGAAACACGTTCCTAAGTCTGGTGATTCTCCCCAGTGCCAAACAGGATGTACTGTGCAGCTGAGCTTGTGAAATTTTTGCCTCTTGCACTGCTATGGGAGCCTTCATTCATGCGAAACTGTCCTTGGTCAAATTCCTTTGAGATGAGAATGGGGCAGCAAGACTGGCCCTGAAGCTGAGTTTGACATCGGTGGGGAAGAGTTTGCACTTGTTTAGGGTGCTGGCAGGGGGAGGCTATGGGGTCCCTCTCTGGAAGCACAGAGCCCTTGGGTTTGGGGCTTGTTGGGGAGGAAGGAAACGTTTGCCAAGCCCACTGGCTCATGGATTCACAGTGCTGGCCAATGGGAGGAGAAGTAGTGGGTTGGAATTCTCCCTGTGGATTCCAGCCGCATATATTGCAGCAGTGGGAGGTTGGCAGGACTCATGCACACCATCTGTTCACTTCCGTTTTACAGACCAAAAAACTGAGGCCCAAGGCAGGGAATAAATTGCCCATGATGCACAGCTCATTCATGGCAATGAAATTTCAAGTGAAAATCTAAATGCAGTGATGGGTCATACAAATGAGGGTAAGAAATCCTGACATCAGTCCTTCAGTAGCTTCTGTCCCCTGTGCACCCACGGCTCCCTTCCACTCTGAAACTCCATGACATTTCTCTCACAATGTATCCCCCTGATCTTCTGACTCCATCTCATGTTCCCAACAGAAGAGATGAAATTCACGTTCACAAGCAAAAGACTAACGGTTGTTTCTGAGGCTTCTGCACTGGGGCCCAGCCTCCCCATCTTTGGAGCACTTCACTGGCAGAAGTGACAAAACAAAGTAGAGACAACACCAATAAAGAGATACCGGGACTCAAGACTGCTTGGCAGAGCTGGTGTCTCCCCGAGCCACTTCTACCCTGAACAAAGTGGCAGACGTCCCTTCTGTGTCCTGGACCTGGCTCTCCCTTGACTCAGGGTCTTCAGAGCTTCCTGGGAAACCCCATTCACCTTCTTCTTCCACTTGCTACCACCCCCCATCCTTCTGGGCCTGGCTTGGGTGGCCGCTCACCAGGAACGTTCCAGGCGTAGCCACTCCAGCATCTCTGCAGACCCAGCACACGTCACATTGTGGTATGTCTGCAGCCATGGGCCATAACTTATTAATCTGAGTTCCTAATCCTAGAAGTTTCTGGAATAACACAGGCAGGCAGCCACATTTGCTGAATTAATGATTAGATGAATGACCAGAGCAACAAAGAGAGGCGATTAGCTTAGGTCATGATTTTCCACCTTTATGACAGTGTCCTCTCCTGAGAAACACAGAAGCCGTATGCTGCCCTAGCTGTCCAGAGCTCAGAACCCTGGGCTGCTGCACAGGGCACCCCACACCTGTGCCAGCTGCTGGCCATCTGCCATCAGTTGGGGTGCTATTCTCAAGCTCGGTTCCTGGAATCTGTGTTACCAAAACAATGTGCTAGTTACTTCATTATCCAAACATGAAACACAGAACACATTTTTTTCAAAATCCACTTGCTTCTCACCTTCAAACTCAGATTCGGGGCCCTGGGGGTGGTGTGGGGGCTCCTCAATACTCAGCTTTGGAAAACTCACTGTGTGATGGAATCAAGTTGAGCTCATGGGTAACAGCAGCTTGACTAAAGCCATTGGTAATATGGAGATGAGGAAGCAGGTGCAGGGCGCACCAGAGGAAGAGCAAATTAAACTTGGCATGTTTGTATCAGACTGTGCTCTCAGAAGATCCTGAGAGTGAGGGCTGAGGCCTCTCTCTCGCCTCGGCCCAAACCTTGTCTTGTTAGGGAGCCTAGAGCTATCAGCTGCCATTGACCGTGGGGCCAGGGAGCAGGCGAGGTCCCTGGAGGGAGCCTGTGAATAAGCAGAGAAGGCCCAAATCCTGCAGTCTTCCTGGGATGCCATCCTTTAGAGTTTACCCATGAAACAGCTGGCCAGGCTTTGGGATAGATGCAGGGGGTCAAAGGGCAAGTGTGAGTGAGTATAAGCAATCTGGTCTTCTGTGGGAGGGAGAAGGAATAAGGTCTGACACAAGGTGGGAGGGGGACAGGATAAGGTGTGATACAAGCAAAAGGAAGCACTACCTCCCCCGGGTCCTAGTGAGCAGGGTGCAATCCAGTCTGGGGCCCCGGTGCTTTTGAAAGTATATATTTCTCACCAACAAGCAGTATCTAAACAGAAAGGAGACCGCAAGCAGTCTTTGAGACCTCAGCGTTTTCTTCCATTTGTGGCAAAAAAGGACTTCTAAAAATATGTATCCATTTCACAGAAGCAATGTAAAAATAACAGCTTAAAAACAAGTCATGCCAGTGGACTGCGATTCTCCTGGGGGAAAAATCTTCCTGTGCCAAAGTGTAAATAAATGAATCAATACGATTAATTACATGAAGGGATGAATTTCTAAGATCAGGACGGCTCTCCAGGACCCAGGAATCACTGCCCTTTGGAAGAAACACCGCACAGGCTCACCTCCTTTCAACATATGCCGAGGTCAGACAATTAGGTTCGCAAACTTTCCACTGTGTAAGGGCATGGTGGAAAGTTCGCGAACTCAATTGTCCAACCGCGCATGTGTTTTTAAACTCTCATTCAGAAAGGTTCCTAGAAGGCCTGTGCGCTTTCCTTGGTTCCAGGGTTACAGAGCTGACCATGACAGAGTCCTGTCCTTGAGTCATGCTGTGAACAGGCAGCTGTTCTGCAAAAGGACCAGGACCATAAAAACAACTTTCCCAGAACATCAGAGAGAAGGGGAAATATCCTTAAATAAATCCTTTTGGAACAATAACACTCTAAAAAATGACTTATTAGATGACTTCACACTATCCACCAAAATGCACCCTAAAGGGATTTAAGAAGGATGCACTTACCCATCTGATTTTTAAAAAGCAGCAAAACTACAAGAAAACAAACATCAGTCATCAAAGAAAGACGACCTTTTAAAATTTTAAAGCAGTAAAAGAGATCACAGAGGAAAAAGTTGTCAGGTTTTGACTAGATAAAATTTTGAATGCAAATATATTAAAAATATAACCAGATCTCGGAGTAAATGGGTAAAGAACATGTAATTGCTATAAACACGCAAGCAGAGGGTTAATTTGACAGCAAACCGCCAATGGGACAGTAAGGGGTGGGGGTCAGGAACCAAGGATTCACAAAAGGAAATACAATTAGTAAACAAACACTCGGGAAAATTTCCCACAGCATTAAGGATGGAATACATACAATTAAAATAATTACATACCATTTGACCTATCAAGTTAACAAAGCTTATAAAAATAAACATCATTGACAGAGAAGGTACGGAAACCTGGTCCGTTATGTTACCAGTGGACGCTGCTGATACAGCGCTCAAAACCATCTGTGGTGACGTACCAAATAATCTAACTTCTGGGAATCCTAAGGTAGTGAAAACAAATACCAGAAAGGCTTCAGAGAGAAAGATTTTCCTCACAATATATTTCACAATCATGACACACTGACAATATTATAAATACCCCCGAAAGAGACACAATGCTTAGGAACACACTCTTTTGCAACAGTGGTTACTTATATTTTAAAACAAGGAAAATATGTCTCATAGAAGGTTAAATGGAAAAGCAGAACACAAACCTGAATATAGAGTACGATCAACTCCACAATAAAAGAGATTTTGGTAGAAAGGAGAAAGAAACATGCCCGAGATGCTTTTTGGGATGGGATTAGGAGTGATTTACTTTTCATTTCATTTTACTTGTTTATATTTTATAAATCTGCCTTAATGCGTATGTCATTGGCTCTTGAACTTTCATATGTATAAGTATCCATATGGTATGCCTTAAAAGTGAGGGTTCCTGGGCCCAGACTATCCAATCTACAAGATCTAGAAGCAAAATTTGTATGAGCATTGCAGGGGATTATAATGTTTGCATTTCTGAAACCAGTTCTCTGACACCAACTGTGTCTCCCACAGTTCAGTTCTGACGCTAGCTACCCACAGTTGGCATCAGATCCGACAAGTTAGAGGGCAAGGTCCCTACAAGACTGCCCTCACTTCAGATAACAGCCACAAACGGGAGCCTGAGGCTACCCCGACTTCTGCCCAACTTGGCTACAAATTTAGGGGTTCTCACAATTCCTATCTCATTGTTCGATAATTTGCTAGAACAACTCACACAACTTAGAAAACACCAAGGTAGCTGACCCTTGAACAACAAGGTTGGAACTGTGGGGTCCACTTATATGCGCAGTTTTTCAATAGAGCATTGGAAAGACTCCATGATTAACGGAGCAGCCTAAGACAAACCGTGTGAACTTAGGGTGACAGTAAATACATACAGCACTGTAAATGTGTTTTCTCTTCCTTATGGTTTTCTAATAACATGTCCTTTTTTCTAGCTTACTTTATTGGAAGAATACGGTATATCTTACATATAACACACAAAATGTGTATTACTCTACTCCCCTCTTTATCCCAGAGGTCTGGGGCTGAAGTTCCAATGCTCTAGTCACAGGCTTGGTCTTTCTGGGATGGAAAGCTACTCCCTTGAAAAGACCTAAGGTCCCACCTCATTAGCATAAATTCAGGTATGGTCAAAGGGTGCTCTTTATGAATAACAAAGACACTCCAATCACTCAGGAAATTCCAAGGGTTTTGGAATTTCCCTCTGTGCCAGGGATGGGGACAAAGCCCAGATGCATTCTTTATTATATCACAATAACCCATGTTCACAATTATACTTTGAAAAGTATTAGATTATGCATTATTTTAATTTAAAAAATGAGCTTTAGGTTATGAATGGAGATGGCATTTGGGGACGCTGGAGGCCAGGGCAGTGGAGAACACTCTGCTGGGATCTGGGAGCTGGGTGTGGATGCCAACAGGGGTCTCCGTGGGAGCCCTTGCTGGCAGTGGCTGGATGAGAGGGACCGGTGCATGCACAGGACAGGGATTTGATCACATATTGTACATCGTGTTTCTGGACGGGGTGCCATGTCCCATGGTGGATGGAGTGTAAGTCCACACGAGGAAGAGATGACTCTAAAGGACAGGTGACTAAGAGCCTGGTTGTCATGCACCACGTCTGCCATAGGAGGGGGTCTATCTAATTTGCCCTTTAAGCAAGTGTCTTAGGAACTATGTGTGTCATGGCTGACTAATAGAATAGAAATATCAGGGGACGTTACATGAGTTAAGGACAACTGTTGCTTTGTGAAGCTTGTTTTGGTTGTATGTGTATGTTTGTGGTGTGTGTGTGTGTGTGTGTGTGTGTGTGTGTGTGTGTGTTTGAACAATGTCTGGGCTCCACGAATAAGTGTGCTGAAAATCTAAAGTTCCCCACTTCTGGAGCTGTGGCTTTCAGGCAGGGGCTGGGAGCTGTGGACGGTGTGTGTCAGTGAGTAAAAATGGAACTGTAAATTGAGAAACGACAGGGGAGGAGACCATCCGAGAAACAATAATCAAATGATGGAGTAGGACGCTGGCAGGGCACTACAAAGGAAAGGCGAGAATGGAGGTATAGTTGGGAATTATATTGGCAGAGTCACATGCCTGCCTGCGTGTGAGGCTGGATATGCGTCTAAGACCCACAGGAGGAACACCAGGCAGGAGGGGAGTGCATCATGACACATTGACTTAAAGGTCCTTCAGGTCACGATATCAAGTGTAGATACAGGTGTGTCTGCCAAAGCTATGGGACCGGGGAATACCGGGAGAGCCAAAGAAAATGAAAAGTGGGAGGGCAGAGAACCGCAGCCCACCAGGGTTTAAAGGGTGGAGAGGAAGCTATTAGGGAGACAGGAAGGGGATGTCAGAGACCCTGGAAGGGAAGGTCCCGGGTAGAAACAAGAGCAGCCCCGCTTGCTCTCCCGCCAAAACCCACTGGAATGCACACAGAACTCACTCGCTAAGCTGCAAAATGAACTAAACTGTGGGGTCGGAGAACATTAAATCACTCATTTTCCAAGCTGGGGAAAGAAGTTCTCGTCAATGAGGAGGCTGGAGCTAGCTGGACCCAGAGTGATTAAAATCCTGGGGAACCGATTCAGGGAGAGCGAGACTGGTCATAGCAACAGACGAGAGTCAAAACAGACTTTAGGGTGCATGAGAACTTGGTATCAGCAGAGAGCGTACCCCCGCCCAGCAGCAGCCGGGCGAACTGGTTGCCAAAAGGCACCAGGAGACCTGAATCCTTGATTAAAAAAGTAAATCCAGGTAGGTCTTCAACTTGAATGCTACCCAACTAAACTTTAGGCCAATCAATTATCAACAAAAATCAGTCAGTTAATAAAAGAAAAGTATGTGAGTATCGATCAAATCTCTGTCTAAAGAAGGACCTTCTAAATAAATAAATCACTTAGATAAATTATTTTAAACACCTACGAAGGAGGGAGCAAAACCAAAAGAATGCGTTACAGAAAGTGAATGGGGGTGTTTCAAAAAGGGGTGGCCAGTAGTGTCAACCGCTGGGTAAACAACATCTGATCGCTTGGGTACAGTCGGAACTGGGTCTTGAAGAATTGGTGAGATTTAGACAGGTACAGGTTGAGAAGGGGGGCGGGGCAGGTGGCCAGGACAGCGTGGGGCCAGACAAGGGGACAGCCAGGCCGTCAGTTGGCCTGGCCTCATTATCAGGTTACAAACGTCCTGCAACAAAGACCACCTGGACAAGTGACACCACCTGCCTAACCTCATTTCCTTAGGACTGTCAACATTGACATTTGGAGGGTCTTTGGAAACAAGTTTAATTACTCGAGCAAATACTAGCCTCTCTGCAGGCGAGTGGGTCCAATCCAGACAGCTGAGCGGGATACTGACTTAGAGCGAGAGAACCACCATCTTGGGAAAGGAAGCCCACATACTGCTAAGTGCCCGGAGGCAGAGATGGTTCTTTAATTATTTTCTCCTTCATCAGACACATCCAGAGAGCAGCTTTTTGCATATTGTATCCAGGAGAGGCAGGATACCTTCAAAGGCACATCTCTCCCTTCCGGGAAAGAAAAAAGTTCAGAATAAAGAAGCAGAGACAGTGGAGTGACACCAGGCTCGCTGTTACCCTCCCCGGATGGCATTTCAAAGAAACTCTTCAATCTATGGTTCAATACAAGCAATTTTGTTTCATCTTCATATACTTTCTAAGAAACAAATACTTCTGAAAGGTCTGGCAGCCAGAACAGACGGCCTAATGTGCAGAGAGCGTCCTATGTCCACATTTTTAAATGACATTTTATTTCCTGATATTCAAGAAAGAAACTAGACACTTATACAAACAGGTTAGAAAAAAATATCCTCCTAGTAATTCCAACCTTGGTTTTCCTTGTGTCGTCTTGCAAAGAGGCACATAGGAGACTGGGGAAGTAGTGTTCCTACCCAGTGTAGACATGCTCGATGATCCTCTCATCAAAAAATTAAGCAGAAACAGCTTTTCTTGGTGAAAAGTTCAAGGTGACACAATTAATGTGAATCAATGTTGAAATTCAGGAGCACGATTAACACGTCTTTGCCCCCTCCCATCCCCCAGGCACCTCCTTCTTTTGCTGTCCCAGGAAAGAGGCAGGATACCTGCAGAATCTTCATTTCCTGGAGCCCTAATTTGAAAGATCAGAGTCCTGAACTCTAATTCAGTATTATTATCAGGTTCTCACCTTCAATAAAGCGGTTTTCTTCCTTTTAATCCAGAACTGTCTGTTTACAGAGCTGATTAAATGTGTTCCTTTCCAATCTAATCTGTTGCTGGGTGCGGAGAAGCGCCCCTGAAAGGCTGTGTTTGCCCAGCAGCGACCCTCTTTAGGGAGATAAGGATCTTTTGTTTGTTTTAATGGTGTGGGCAACCAGACAGATACAGACGCCTGTGGCTAAGCTGAGAACGTATTGGCATTGGAGAAAAGCCCACAACTGATTACAGCACCCAAGGATGTTGCTTGATAGCTTTGTACGAAGGAAGCTTAATAAAAAGGAGTTTTCTTCCTTCCCAGGAGAAGGAAGTGGAGAGACAGTAACGTTATGACGTTTAGGAGGAGGTTGGAGCCCGTAGCTACAGACAAGTGCGAATGTGGGCACTGAGGCAGAGGAAGCCCTGTCGGCAGGCACTTATTAGCCTGCCGTGGAGGTCCGGGCTCAGCGAGAGCTGCTCGCGGCCTCCCCGACCAGGCCATCCCGACCTGGTGTGCCCGCGTATCCTGCCCTGCACCAGCCCATTCCCTCCGCGGGGATGTGTTTGTGTCGACGTGCGTCCATCACCCTCACTAAATTCGGGATTAGGGCAGGGCTGCTGTGTGTGTTCACTTCTGCACACCCGGCCCCTGCACAGGGGTGACAGCCAGTAGATGTTCCGTCACTGATGAATCAATGACCCCTCTGAAGATAAGGAGGCTTTAATGACATCTGCCCTTTGTCCTAAAGTACGCACCTGTTGTTTTTTTCTTTTATCTTAAGTCTCTTCCTTAATATACTGGTGTACTGGCTTCTTTCCCTTAACTAACAAGCATATTTAAATATCTCCTATCTTTAAGAGAAGGAAAAAAGGAAGGAAGGAAAGAAGACAGGAAGGGAGAGAGGGAGGGAGGGAGGGGGGGAGACACAAAGCAAAATAAGAAGACACAAAGAAAGAAATTTAAAGAAAAAAACAGAAGAGTTCTTTCATTTAATCTCCCCATCTAGGTTATTTCCTATCAAACCTCTTGAAAGATTAAGCAGCCCCTGTTTCAGCTTCTCTCCCCTCTGTTCATCCTCCAACCCTCTGCATTCGCACTTTCCCAGTCTTCCAGCAATAGCCCCTCTGAATTACCTGCACACTTCCATCCTGACACCTTGCCTCCTGCACCCAGAAATGATCAGATAGCATGTGTCTCTTCCCTGAGACAATGTCCCTGGATGTCATTACCAAACCTGAACGACAGTAATGCACATAGTGTCTGAACTTCCAGGATCCTTCCTTCTTCTTCCTAACGGTTGGATTGAATCTCTTCCCTCAGCTGCAAACCTCCCCACCCCACCTCCACCATACAAAACCCAGCAGACAGGCTTGCATTCTACTTCCTAGAAACACTGGAAATCGTCAAACACAAAGAGCCTGTTTCCCCAGCCTTGTCACCACCTGGATTCTATCTCCATGCACCTACATTGCATTGGTTGCCTGTTACTGCATCACAGAGCACTCCCAACCTGAGTGGCACAAAATAACAGTGAACACATATTACGTCACAAAGCGCAGAACTTCAGGAACCACTTAGCAGGTAGGGGTTCTGGCACAGGGTCTTTCCTGAGTCAAGGTGTCAGCTGGGGTTCAAGTTATCTAAAGGCTTCCCTGGGGCTAAAGGATCCACTTCCAAGATGTCTTCTCACAGCGATGGCAGCAGGAGCCTTCATTTCCGCAGCATAGGGACCTCTCCAGGAAGTCCTTGAGAGTCCTCACCACATGGCAGCTGGCTTCCCCAGGGAGTGATCCAAGAGAGAGCAGAGTGGACAGCACAACGACTTGTACGACCAGCCTCAGGAGTGAGACTCCGTCAGTGCCCTCAGGTCCCCTCGGTTACCCAGCTCAGCCCTCCTCAGTGTCGCAGGTGTGAACAGCAGGAGACAAGACTCATTGGGGCCGACTCGAAAGCTGCCAACCACGCAGAGAGCTTTGCCTTCTTGGCTTTGCCCATGATCACTTTTCCCCTTTATCTTTGGTCTCCTCCTGTCTACCGATTGGTTTGCCTAAACAAAAATGTGCGTTCAAATCTCCTCTAATCTAAAAATGAAAGAAAACTCTCTGCCCATCTATCTGATTTCACTAAAACGTTCTTTAGAAAGTCATCTGTACGCTATCTCAACTTCCTCGCTCCATTCATGCTTCAGCACACCCCAACGTCTCTTTGGTCCCCACTATTCCTCTAAAATCCCTGCTGTGGTCACAGTGAAGTCCTGTCAGCAAATACAGTGAACACTCAGGGACAAGGGCACAGCTAGCACTCGCTTCCTTTCTGAAACACTTTCTCCCTCAGCTTCTCAAGCATCTTTCTCGCCAGTGTCATCTCTTAAGTCTCTTTCTCCTACATCCTCTTCACTTCTGCCTTAGTTGCTGGCATTTGCAGGGATTCCATCATCAGCCATCTCCTGTCCTCTGCCCACACTCGGTACAATGAGAGGCTGAAGCCACAAGCACTGCAGTGAAGCAGGTCCGCGTGGAACCAACTCTGCCCTGACTCAGTGCCCTCAACCAGGTCACTTACTTCCTTGCATCCACAATGGCAAGCACAGGCCAGCCTCAGGGAGGGTTCAATGTGCTAATTCTTGCAGGTGACAAGTGCCCAACACCTGGCAACGATGTTGAGCGTAGGGAGTAGCTCGCTCATTGGATCCATCAGTTACTGCAGTACATTCTAATTTCACAAGTCACTAACTCAGGTGCACAAACACTGCCCCACAGCGGGACTTTGGAGGTTGAGCGCCCACTCCACTTGAAGGGACCAGAAAACTAAATCTAGTCACCAGATTTGGTGGTGTCTTGGTAATTTCAGAATTAAACTCAGCCAAACTCTCCCAGGGTTATACCTGGGTCAGTGGACACCTGGACATCCTCATAGCATCAGGGACCAACCTTTGCTTCTGGGTCAATATCTGTCCATGTGGTTTCCACTTGTCTTGTCATCCTTAGCTATGGTCACCTGCTGTCATCCACTGAAATATGATCCTCCAACTAGTCATAAGGGCTCACCATCCTCCAGTGCTGGCATCTGCTGTCGTGTACCTTGTAACCATTTCCTAATCCAGCCTCAGGTAGGTCCCCTCCTCCCAGACAACACAGACTTGCCAGCTTAGACAATCTCCGTGTACCTTCGGGCCACAGTAGGACCAACCACATCCCCGTCGTGTCCAGGGGCCTCTGGGAGGTCCCCACAGGCTCATCTGCTTCCTGGTGCTGTGTGGCCCCCTGGCTTCTCTCCAAGGCCTGCTGTCTACCCAGCATCCCTCGGGAAGGAAAGTATGGGTTCATTCCAGCCTGGGATCTGCCGATTAGGCTGGATTCTTCTCGCCGCCCACCACTGCAGGAGCTCAGCCAGAAGAGGGCCAGTGGGGCCCAGGCCCCTAAGGCAGGTCTTTGACCCTCTTGCTTCTCCTCCAGCTCATTTCCCCTCGGCACCTCATTAATAGAGGCTCTTTGGGGAGGAGAGGGGAAAGAGGCAATTGCAATAATTCGTCTGCACACCCAAACCACTCTCCCTATTCTTTAATTTGAAACCAAAAAGTTCATAAATTCACCCCCTTGTTTCTCTGTTCATAATTCTCTTCCGAGTTGGGGCTATGCCAGATGAATGCCCCAGTCTAGATGGAAAATTCCAGGCTTGAGTTATGTGTGTGAGAAACACAGGGCTTGTTAACCCTGTGCCATCCTGCTGTGCACGTAAATGCTGATAACTCCCAGCCCCCTTTCCTGCCCCACAGCGGCCTGGATGCCCCCAAGATGCCTAGTGGGTACTCCAGCGTCACCCGACGTCACCTGCACCTCAGACGCACTGCGCCCTCACTCTGCCTCCTGAGGACCACTGCCCTGAAGGCGCCTACTGATGTGTCGCTCTCTCTCCCTATTTCATTCTCAACTTCCAGCCAATGTCAATACCACAGTTTCCTGCCACTAAACCTCAAAGAGTCGGGGTGAGGCTCCAGGTCCCTGCTCCCCTGGTATCTAAGCCTCGTGGTCCTGCATGGTAGATGCCCGTGGTGCTGTCTGAATGACAAACGCCGACTCTAATCCAGATGCAGCTGTTAAATTACTTAGGAGATTTTCCCCAAGACGGCAGTTTTCTGTAGGCCTACAGCCACGCTTATGTCCCTGGGCAGCCACGCTTATGTCCCCGGGCAGCGCTGGGTCACTTCTGAGACTGCCCATGCCACCCGAGCCTCCGTCCTCAAGGGTGAAGGGGCACTGTCCGCCAGCAAGTGGTGAGAGGGGTAAGGACCCTGGGTTCCAGGTGCTGGATGACCTAGGTTTGGGTTCTGACTCTGCTCACAGCAGGAACTCGGCATCCTCGGGGGAGCCAACTTTCACTGAGTCATTTCTCTCCTTAGTGATGCTCAAGGATGTCAAGTTACGTGACTTCTGGCGTCCTTCTCCCTCCCACTGAGCTTCCTCCTGACGACTAGATGCTCTCCTATCAGCTGATCTAACGTAAAGAGCAGAGCAGGAAAGCGGAGAGCAGAAAGTGGACCACTGAGTTGTCACACACCAGCGGGGTCACCTGTGATAAGAAACCAAAGCTGTGTTTTCAACCATAGTTGGGGCAACGTCAGCTCTCGCTACTATACAGCTGCCAAGTGCGGCCATGGCCCTGGGGAGGCACTGGTTTAGATGGGATTTACATGGTTTAGACGGGATTTTTACAGTTGACGCTGGACCAGTTAACTTTTGAGACCGTTGAGATGAAATGAACGTATTTGCATGTGAAAGGGGAGGCTGGGGAGGAATGTTATGGGCTAACTGTTGGTGTCCCCCCCAACACACACACACACACAGATTCATATGTGGGAGTCCTAACCGCCAGTGTGACTGTAGTTGAGACAGGTCCTGGGAGGAGGTGACAAAGAATGAAGTCATATGAATGGGCCCGAATTCACTAGGGACCCTAGAGCGCCATCTCTGTAGCACCTGAGGACGCAGCGAGAAGGTGGCCGTCTGCAAGCCAGGAAGGAGCCCTCAGCAGGACCACGCTGGAAGTTGGGATCGAGGCACCCCAGGTTTGGTGTCCGGTGAGGGCCTGCCTCCTGGCTCACAGACAGCCGCCTTCTCTGTGGCCTCACGTGGCTGAAGGGGCAAGGGAGCTCGCTGCGGCCCCTTTCATAAGGGCACTATCCCCTTCATGAGGGTGCCTCCCTCAGGTCCTGGTCACCTCCCACAGGCCCCACCTCCTAATACCATCACCTTGGGGGTAAGTCTCAACATGTGAATTTGAGGGGATCCAGACATTCCGTTTATAGCATCTGCCCTGGGGCTTCAGTAGTGAACACAACAGACAAGGTCCCTTCTAGCACAGCGGTCCCTCCTGCAGATGATGGGCAAGTGAGCAGATGCGAAGCCCGACCTCAAAGAGAAGAAGAGGTGGGAACGTGCCCAGCATAGGCATATAAACATATGACATATTTTGTATGTTCTACATACTTAATTTACCTCTTAGCGAATCAATCACCTCAAAGTCATGTTGGCGTCGTCATGAAATTTGGAGTTAGAAGGAATAGGCCATTCAGATGGACATACTAGCCCTGTCCTCGAATCAGGGAACCTCCTTCCAGAACAGGGGGTCCCTTCCTTACACAAGCCAACTCACTGCCATTCTGCATTGGGCAGCTGCGTGGGGGTGCCTGATCCTCCTGGCACTGGCCAACCACACAGGCCACCAGCTCAGCACAGCTTAGGAAGACTTTGCTCTTCTTGAGTCAGAGGGAAAATGACAGATGACAATGTGCCCGGCCACCTCACACACGCCAAGTTGCTGAAGTTACATTTCCACCATGTACCAATGTGTCAAATCAATTTTCCTTGTTATTTCTGGAACACACGATCTTACTGGAAACCCCAAGGTTGCCTCTCTGACGCTTTGGTGTCTATGAAGGCCAAAGGAATCACACATTAATGCTGTTTTCTTAGGCACAGAAACGCAGTTGCTACATCTCTTTGTGGCTTTTCTTATAATGTCTTTCTTATATATTACAATCACTCATGTGTGCCAATGTCAGCTGTTAAAGGGAATAGCACTGCAATTACTGTTAAAAAGCAATAATGAGGCTGGAAGACTCACTTCCAGGTCCCCTGCACAGAATTTGCTGTGACAATAACAAGCCCCCATGTGATTGCAACACCTTGTTTTCAAAGCGTCCGCTCTTACACTTTCTGGATAGACTGCAGGACCTCTCTGATACGGGCAGGCGAGGCTATATTTTGACCTTTTAATGAAGAACCATTTTTCCTCACTTTCCTTGGCTGATGGGGGCAGACCCAATGTCAATGCCAAGACTTGGCTCTCCGCACTGAGCAGATAACCTGCTGAAACCTCTGCTTTCTGTCATCACCAAACCCCATCAACTATGGCCACCGTGACTTAATGTAGGACCTGCGGGAACCATTTTGTTCACAAATTTTGTTACCTTCCTTTTAATACGTAAGGTCCTTGTTGGAGAGTCCCCATTTTGTCAGCCTGGCATTAACGGATGATGTGAGAACTCCCAGGAAGAAGGATAGCTGTGCCTGCTGCCGTCTCCCCACCTCCATCTGCCCACGTGGCCCAGGCAGAGTGCCATGGGAGCACTGATTCTCCTTGCAACAGAGGTGGTGACGGAAACTTGTGGCACAACAGAGGGCAGACTGGAGACGGCAAAGGTCTCTGCTTCACAGGGGATGGTGGAGGTTTCCAAGGGGCCACACAAGAAAGGCCCCAAGTCAGGGAGCTCTGCCAGGACAGAGGGTGCTTTCCCAGCAGCTCATGCCTGTGGCCCTGGGCTAGGTGGGAGCATTGCTGAGCTCATGTTCATTGATGCTGTCTTCTGTTAATTAAATTAAAGCTCTTTCTGAAGCTGTGCTGGCAGGCAGGGCTGCCTGGTGGGGCGGAGGGGCTCTATTTTCCCAGGTGCTGGGTGGGGTCGTAGCCAAGGGAAGTGAAATATGATCCCCCCAAGTGTGAAACTCCCCTAAAGTCACCCTGCCCTTCATGCCAGAGGCCCCTCTGTCACCAGGGCTGTACTCGGGTTTCAGCACATCTTGCTTCAATTCAGCGCTTTATGCATAAAATTCCACGCAGAAAAATAAAACCTAGACATAATGATTTTGATTGAAAATTACTGCCCTCTAACATAAAACATATTAAACGTCATTAAATTTTATGGGTTGTGATTCCCTAGTGGACAGCGTACTAGCCTTGCGTTCAGAAAATGGCAATTTAGTGAATTTAGATCCACATGATTTATCAAGAAGATCAGAAATGTAATCAAAATGACTTCTCTTATACATACCACAGATACAACGGAAACCTCATCTCTCGTTTTTAATTACCATCGATCCCCTTTATTCACAGACTTCACATTTGCAAATTCACCATCTTGCCAGCATTTATTTGGTGACTCCAAAATCATCACTCATACCCTCTCACGGTCAAGTGTGGACATGTTGCCAGGTGAGGTCAAGCCTGGCGACACTCTGCCTCCTTGTTTCCTGTTGTAAACAAGTGTCCTTTGCACGGTCCATTTCGTGCCACATGTTTTTGTATTTTTGTGCCTTTTGCTGGGGATTTTGCTGTTTAAAGTGGCCCCAAGCGTCATGCTGAAGGGCTGTCTGGTGTTCCTGAGGGCAGGGAGGCTGTGACGTGCCTCATGGAGAAAGCACGCGCCCAGGCCTGAGCAGTCGTGCTGTTGGCCGTGTGTTCAGTGTTAATGGGTGGACAGTGCAGTGCGTGGAGAAGAAGGAAGAGGAAACTCAGCTGTCTGCGTGTGAGTCCTCTCTGGAACGTGCTGACGTCACCTCTGTAGTGCACGAGGAAGCTGAGGAAAAGATGGAAGAGCAGCTACATTTGTGGATTCGGGACATGCTGACTCAGTTGTTTTTTGTTTGTTTGTTTGTTTTTTATGTCGTGGGAAAAGGGTTGTCATGAGACTAAAACCTAACAAGATGTACGGTCACATGACCCAGGGCCGTGGAAGCTCTTCTCAGCCAGTGCATTATTATACAGAAAACCTGCATGTAATCTGTCATTTATAAGAACATGTATATTAAATAAGGTGTCCTTAAACAGAAACACACACAAGACAAGGTGATGGATTGGTCAGCTGATGAGCATGTTGTCACCAGAAGCTCACAGGACCTCGCCCTCTCTTTCCCCTGGGAATAGTGGCTCAGCCTGTGTGATGACTTAATAGAAACTAACCACTGTGCATAGTAAGAGTGACTGTAATTGTTTAACTACAAAAGTTATACATGAAGAAAACTAAAATGTGACATTACTAAGGAAGGTTGCTCTGCCATCTCATTTCCTAGAGATGAGGAGAGTTAAAACTTTGCTTTCTGCCCTTTCTGTCTTTCTTCAAGGTGTCAGAGCTTGCATTTACACTTCACACTGTTTGTGGTCTGTTGCTTTCTATTGCGATGTTACGTTCCCAGCACGCCCTTTATCAATAAACGCCTGCCTACAATCTGATTCTTCCGAGCTGTATAAATTCCATCCCCTGAATTTACCCTGACCCAGGGTTTCCAGGTATGGTTGCACAGGTTGTTCACTGCACAACAGTGCCCAGCATAGGGCCACGTGAGAGAGGAATGCAACTCACTCCAACCTTGCCAAGCCATGCATCCCAGCTGGGGCTGTGTCTTTTTGCTTGTCAGGTCATGAACCAGGGGGCACACTTTTCTCCCATGTCCTCCAGGACAGCATAGAGACCACAGGACTCCCTGGTTGACCATCCAGGTTGTTTCCAGTTTAGGGCTAAAAAAACAGTGAGGCTGGGAACTGCTTCACTCACAACTCCTCCTGGCTCCAATCACTGATTGTTCATTATCAATCAATTCCAAGAAGTGGGGTATCTAGATTTAAAAAACAAACAAACAAAAAACTTTATTAATTTAGGAATGACCACTTTGGAAGGTAGAATGATTCAGAGGAGTGTCGGCCAACGTAAATTCTAACTTTAGGACAAGTTCTTACCAAGTAAATTGAGTAGATCAAGATTTTGATGGGGGGAGATGTGAAAGTGCTCTACAGAAACAAGCATTTCTCAAACCTTTCTCAGCATCTCTGACCCGCCTAAGCATCTAAGAAAGCAGTGCTTATATGCAAATAAGCTCATGGCAAGTCCTTCTCGGTTATTCATGAATGCGAAGAAGTGGCCCGTGGCCGGGTCTTCTCACCCAACCCTGAACGGGAACAGGATTTTAAATAAGGGAAGAGAAGCTGGCATTTGTTTGGAGCTGTTTTTATGCCAGAATCTCTGCCTTTACTCACATTCTCTCAGGAAACCTTCCTACTTGGCACCTTTTTCTGAAAAATCCGATGATTGAATTAGCTGTCCTCCAAGGTCTTTTTCTGCCGTAGAAAAATAATTCTTACTTTGTGTTTGCTAGACTCTGACTTTTATTGGGGGCACAGTTAGCACCGCCATTATAACCAGGAGCATTTCTTTATTAAAATTCTCTAACCCGGCTGTATCCAGACCCTGTGGCTCTCTGCCTTAATGAATCACCACTGTGGGCTGTTACTGGAGTTTTATCTGCTGAGCCCCTCTGCCCAGGGCTGGAGAGACCCGGGTCTGTGGCCTTAATTGTCCTGCTTTGCTCTGCTTCCCATTTGAAGAATTAAGCAACAGCCGTTTCAAACAAACAAAGCAAACACATGGGGAAATACCAAAAATGCATTATTTCATTTTTTGGTTTTTTAAATAATTTCTCTCTAAATGGCTAAAATATATTTTCCCTGTTTATCCTTTGAGGCAGGAGTTTTGTTTCCTGCCTGCACCTTGATCCTGGTCCCATGGCTGCACTGCACGTGCCACCACCCAGCAAGGCCTGTCTGTCTGGAGGGAGCTTTGAAATGTGACCCCCTGTAGCAATGCAGCCCCGCAGGGGCTAACTCTCCTCTCTTCCCTGAAACCCACGATCACAGCCAAATGAATGAAAGTCTAAGAGGACAATGTCATTTCCAGTGAAAGTATTACAACTGAATAGAACCGCCAACTAAGCGTTTCACCGTGGGAACTTAGCTTCCTGGGTATGGCTGGACGGCACCGTCCCTTCCCCACAGTGGTTGGCCGTGGCTTTGTCTCCCAGCAGTTGGGGCTCCCCTGACCCTCCACAGTTAAGTCAAAGGAGTCTGAGTGCCCAAATCCAAGACTGGTGTGGGTGGCAGGAGGGGCTGTCCTCACAGGGGCAGGTGGCATGACAGTTTGCCCCCACCAGACAAAGTGTGTCATGCGGGGAGGCCTGCGGGGTCTCTGCTCCCACTCCCCACACAAGAACACAGGACATGGTGAGGCCAAAAAGGAACACCCACAGAGCCATAGGTAGGGGAGTCACACCACTACATTCTCGGTGGCGGCTGGGTTGGAGACACAGGAAGCAGGAGCCGCACAATCCTCAACCTGCCGTCCACTTCTCTGCCAACCAACCAACCCCACTTGCTAGCTTCAGTCTGCTGTGTTAACTGCAATCCGCTCTTGCTAGCTCAGCCACCATCTTCTTGCTAGCCCCCATTTTTTTCTCTTTTCCTCTCTCTGCTAGCGTAGCCACAGCAGTTATATTAGTGGCCAATGGCTCACTGGTTACAGCTGACGGCCAACTAGCCACAGCTGATGGCCATGCAATCACAGTTGATGGCCATTTACTACCTAAGCCAGGCACCTGTCTATGTGAGGCTGAGAGCCTGGAAACTGCTTTCTGGGGCTCTGCCCCCACAAAGTGGTAATAAGATGGACTACCCTGATGTCGCTATCCGGTGATAGGATGAATTTTTTCAAAACAAATGAGAGATGAGGCTTTAGGGAGCAGAGAAATGCCATCCCGGAGGAGGAGGAGGATGGAAATCTGGGCTCTGCTCTCTGAGGGGACGTGAGCCCTGCCAGCAGGCACCGCCCCAGGGCTGGTAGCACCACACCGTGGGGCCTTGAGACCATGGGGAGTGACCCCTCTCTCATGCTGAAACACTGCAGAACGGGGGACCCATGGGAGGGTCTCTGTAGGGCTCCTGAGCAGCTGCGACCATCACACAGCTGAGGACCACACTCGCCGTGACGTCATGGAGCTGGGCGCTCCCGGAGTCAGTGCTGGGAACACAGCCTGAGAGGAGAGACGGCGCTTCCCGGGGCCCTAAGAGTGCCTGCGCGCCAGCTGTCCCTGGACCTCCAGTTTCTACCCCCTCACACACACTCAGGTATTGCTGGTGTGACTGCCCACCACCTCCCCTAGCTCTCGCTGTATTCTAGGATGTCATTTCACAGCTTGTCCAAGCCTGAACGCTGAATCTGTTTGCACAGAAGGCAGGCACCCTCTCCTTATTTCTTCAGCCGTTTTGCATCAAAGTTCATACTTTTCATTATTTGCTTCTTCCCTTGGAATCTGAAGATTCTTGCTTTGGGAGACAGGAATTAGGAGTTTGGAACTCTCCTCCAAGCTTTGCTAATTAATTATCTGGGTGACCCTGGGCAATGCATTTACGTTTTCTTGGCCTCAGTTTCCTTAATCAGAGTATTTCCCAAACACCTCTCCATGATTTGGTACCAGTCAACAAAAAAGACTTTATGAAACTGTTGCTAAATGAAAACAGTAGGGACCAGAATATTCACATGTGTGCAATTATAACTGCTTTTTGGTGGATTTTATGGGTATGAAGTGATAAAAGGTTTTCATTAATGAAATTATTATTATAATAAGTGATTATTGTTTAATTTTTTCTTATTACTATCTGTTACGCAGGGACTCTGGTCCCGCTCCCCGCATAAGAACGCAGGACATGGTAAAGCCAAAAAGGAACCCCCACGGAGCCATAGATAGGGGAGTCACACCACTATATTCTCACTGGCGGCTGGTCGAGACACAAAAGCAAACATCCGCCAATTCCCAACAAGGGGTCTTCCCGTACCCCACTTTCTCTGGTGGCCGGGCAAGATATAGGACGTAGGAGCCACACGATCCACAATCTGGTGTCTGTTTTTCTGCCTGCCAACCAACAAACCCCTTGCTAATTGCAATCCACGCTTTCTAGCTCAGCCATTGCAATTACATCAGTGGCAAATGGCTAACTGGTTACAGCTGTTGGCCAACTAGTCACAGCTGATGGCCATTTACTACCCGAGCCAGCACCTCCCCATCTGAGGCCGAGAGCCTGGAAACTGCTCTCTGGGACTCTGTCCCCACACTATCTTTATATGAGAAAATTGGAGGTTGGCGATTTTATTGTTGTCAATACCCTTTCTGTTGTTTGTTATATTTAAGTAATCTCTACAATCCCAAATATAGGCTTTTCGTAATTGTTTTCATACGTATGTGAAACAACAGAATTACTTGACTATAACTACTAGGGGGTCTAATATTCTCGTATGAACACATTTTCAGCAATGATTTCCAAAACCTTTTTATAAGTTCTCATAAGTTCCTTGAAATAGTAATAGAATAATTAATTTATTCTTACTTGAAGAAATAATATGCTCTCTTTTTCAAGGAAAAGTGTTGTTTCCTTTTTGCATTGCCCTTTGGAAAGCTTGGATCTAAAAGCATTGTTCCATTACAATAACTATGTAATGTATGCTATGTATGTTTGATTGTTTTGTACGTCTCTTCCTTTATGTTAATCTTGATCTATTTTCATTTTTTAATTCTATTTTTATTTTTTAAATCTTAAAAAAATATAAGCTGTGTTCAATTTTTTTGAGGTAGGATGTCAATAATAAGTGCAGAATTAAAAAAAACAACAACTTTAAACAGAAAATATAAAAATGCTAATTGAAACATTTAAAAACACCTTGAGTAGGAAATTCATATAAAGTAAATATAAATGGATAATGATTACATGAAAAAAATGTAAACTTACTGGTAAGCGTGGAGCAGCAAATTCGCACAGTAGGAAGCTGCTCTTGCCTTCCCCACCCTAACACTGTGATGAAAGTATAAGTGCAACTTTTCAGGCAGACAAAATAGCAATATGTACTTAAAACGCACATGTCATTTGGCCCCAGGCTTTTGCTCCTTGGCATTCTTTTTAAAGCACAGGGTGAAGGATGTGTTCAATTTATTAGTCATCAAGACCATTGTAATCAGGGTGTTAAGAATATGGAACACTTGTACCCAACGTGAGCCTGCAGCAGCTCAGCATTGCTGGGTGGTTGTGGTCCATCCATTTGCTGGGACACTCTGCAGCCAGCACCTATGGTTTTCTACCAGCTGCCACTGGCCAGGGAAGAAAGACGATCACCAAACAGTGTGCTCATTGAAATCTGACTGCTGAAAAGAATTGCACGCATGCCTAGCACACAGTCTGGACAGGCGTCCCCAAAATGATGACAGTGGCTGTCGTGAGAGATAGGATGCTGAGGAGATGTTTTATTGCCTTCTCTTTGCGTGCCTCTATCTCCTGATTTTATTTCCCTTTCAATGAACCTGCAGGATTTATATAAGTTAAAATTGTTGTTTTCTAAAGTAAAACAACATGCAGCCTGAGTGTAAGTATAATATTTGATCATAAGAAAACTGATTTCCCATCTGGTCTTCAATTGGCACATCGACTCTTCAAATGTGATTGATACCACATCCCAGCAGCCCTGGACGCAATGGTGGACTAGAGTGTGTTAGGTTGATTTCAAAATGCTTACTGCTTTTTTTCCCCCTGGAGTATCACCTTAACATGAAACCCTGACCGTTTGATGGGGAAGATCAAACGGCCTCACCAGGTCTTCTAAAGCCCCGTGCAGCCACCAAAACAGCAGCACAACCATCTCAGCCCTCTGAGAGCCACCCCCAAATCCTGAGGCTTTCATGAAGTGTCAGATGTGTTGTGCGTTGTCCCCATTCTTGGGAACTTATCAATTTAGCAATATACTCACATGGAAATACAAATCTAATCAGTCTCCCAGTCGGTCCCATGAGATCTGGGAATAATTGACTCAAACCTTCCAATGCCATGGCATGTGAAACCCAAAGTCCTCCTCAAAATCGAACAACTGAAATGAGCACTTCCTTTACAAATACATATACACATACAGGCATACACAAATAAATAAGACAACAAATTAAAAATATATATATTTACCCAAAATATTTATAGGTGTAGTACAGTGTTTGTTGATGGGTGAGTTGGCTGGAAAATGAGATGTGAGGAAGTTACATGATTGCAACACACCGACATCCTGAAATGTTACTCAGTTACCCCGAACCCATGAAGTCGCATGGGCTCTCCCCTTCCAGGTCCCCCTTCTCCCTTCTCTGGTCCTCCCCCTCCTCCTGTCACTCATCCCCATTCCTCTTCCTGCCAAACAGGGCAGTGTCCCCATTGTATGACACTTCAGCCCCACACCAACATCTTCACAAATTACAGTGGACGCCCGATACAACCTGGCCATCCAGGCGCGGTTCTAAGTTCTTTCATTTAATTTCGACAATAACCCTTCAAAGAGGGCAGCTCCTTAAGGGGAACCCTGGTGCCAGCTGGGTTTTTCATTTATTTGCTTTTCCCTCGTTACATAAATAATTACATTGGCCGTTGGGAAACTGGCATTCCATTTTCAGACCTAGAAAGGACAAAGGAAGCACAGTGGGTCACTCTGTGTTGTTGCTACAAGATAGGACAGATTCAAAGGGTGATTCTCTTTTCTCAGGTGCCGTTTTAATTTAAGAAAATGAGTCCAAAAACTACACACGGCTGAATTCCAGGAGGAATCTAAGGAAGCAAGCCCCGGACTCTGCTTCAAAGTAATCAATGAGCCATATTTCAACGAGTGGAGGGAGGGGGAAGATGACCTGAGTGAGGAGACAGACATGGGATTGAATAACTGTGACCTTTTTCGGTGTGTCACATCTGTTTGGAATCACCTCATAAGCCCCGTCACAAACGTCAGGCACCTTCCCTGAAGTCTTTCCTGGAGAGCCACTTGTGGCTTCGCCTACTTACAATGCTTTCTACATCCATCTCGTATAGTTCTCATCACACTACTGCTTTCTCGACTGCTTTCTACCTCTAGACTAAAAGTTCCTCGAAATCAGGAATTGTGTGTTTATTTGTCATGATAAAGCACGTAACAAGGGGGGGAAATTATAGAATTAAACACATTGTGACACTTAGGAGTGTTCAACACAAAAGTATTGTTACTTTTACATTCTATTCATTTGTTATCCGTTCCACCATAGACAGAATAAACTGAGAGCAACATAAAAAATGTGTTTTATTCTTACATAGAGCAAAGGTTTGGATTCTGTCAAGATGTTCAATCCATGTGCGTCCCCACATTTCCCAGCCATGGGATTCAGTGGACACGGGACCAGTTCTGGCCAGTGGACACATGCACTGAAATCCTGGGCCATTATATCCAGCGTCTGGTCCAACAACTTTGCTCATAGATTTGTTTACTTGTTTTTTGATATCTTGCCCTGCATTTAGCCATCTTTTAATTCTATACCTGTCCTTTTGTTATGGGTAAAACTGTGTCCCCCCAAAAGATATGTTCAAGTCTTAATCCCCTGCATCTGTGAAGGTGACTTTATTTGGAAATAGGGTCTTTGAAGATGTTATTGAGTTAAGATGAGGTCACACTGGATTAAGGTGGGACCTAATCCAGTAATTGCTGTCCTTATAAAAAGGGGAGCTTTGGACACAGAGACACAGAGAAGACACAGTCTCAGGGAAGAAGGTCATGTGATGATGGAGGCAGAGATTGGAGCCAAGGACGGCCAAGGATGGCCAGGGATGCCCAAGGAAGGCCAATGTTGGCCAGGGATGACCAAGGTTGGCCAGGGATGGCCAAGGATGACCAAAGAAGGCCAAGGAAAGCCAAGGTTGGCCAGTGACCACCAGGAGCTGGAAGAGGCAGGAGGATCCTCCCCAGGGCTTCAGAGGGAGCATGGCCTTGTAATACCTTGATCTCTAACTTCCAGGCTCCAGATCCGTGAGAGAAGAAGTTTCTTTTATTTTATGCCACCCAGTTTATGGTCTTTTGCTACAGCAGCCACAGGGAACTGATACACATTCTTTCTGCCAATTCCTTCCTATGGTGTGGAAGAATTTAGAGTGAGTAGTAATGATGGATATAGGTAAAAAAAGACACACACACACACACACACACACACACACACACTCAATAGCAAAAGAAGACCATAACCCCAGGTTGTGTAATACAGCATGCTATAAATACTCACTTTTTCCTGACTAAAGAAGCATATCACTATATAGTTAATCTTAAACTGTTCTGACACAAATGACTTTCATTTGATATACTGCATTCGATATTGGAAAGAGAATTGTGCTTTTTGGTTGCCACTGGCCAAAATCAACTTTGAAAAAGTTCTACTTATGCTAGCTTTGTTCTCCAAGGACTCTAAGACCTGAGACAACATTTAAATGGAGTTTCTAGGAATAAATCCTGCCTTTATCCTCACAGATATTCATACTGCTTGTTAAAATTAAACAATAGAAGAGTACGCTGGAGTGATGAGTGTTTTTCTCATATTCAGCCTCTATGTCTTTGAGTTAGATTGAGATTCAAAGACATAGATTTGGAAGGAAAAGTCATAGTGTCCATGCATTGAAAGGCGATAAAATGTGCTAACTTGTCAAAAAGTAAAAACTTAAAAAAATATTTCATAGCTAATCTGTGGTAGTTAAGGTGCAAGGAAGCGCAGACATTTATATTGTCCTTCTTAACTTACATGCTTTAAAGTTTTCATAAGTTGTAAGTTTCGTAATGGGCCTGGGTGAATGGCCTAAACTGCTGAGACAATCCCGGAAGGAGAGGGGATGTGACAGAGCAGGACATGCATTTTGGAAAATCACTGTGGAAAACCATCGTCCTTCCAATCATAAAACCCTTGGGCTGCCTTGATGATGAGATCATTTTATCCTTCTGCAGTGCTTCGTGGTATAATAATTAACTTGTGCAAATTAATGCTATGATAATTATTGTTTTCTTTAGAGATCTTAAGACCAGAGCATTCTTTTACCAGATTAATAAATCTTAAGCAATTTTAGCCTGAGTAGGCGAAAGTTGAAACAGAGAAGCAGGGCAATGCTGAAATATTTAGAATTGCTCTGAACCATTCCAAATCCATTATTTTTAGAGCGAAGCTTTGAAAATAGCATCTCATAATAATTCATAATCAGAAAAGCTCACCACAACTCTGGAAGCTAGAGACCATCCACTGAGTTGAAAGTTATGGAATAAACACAGATTCTAGGAAGTGAAGTTCTGGGTACTAATCATTCTGTGACAGTCACCTTGGCCTGGACCCATCAAAACTGCACATGTGTCCCTGGCAGGCTTGGGCTCTCTGAGTTGTCATCCTCTCAGTGGGACTGTGCCTCATGGTACACTGTCATCTCCTGGCTGCAGAGAGCATTGCTTCCAGGAAATGAGACTATTTTGAGGAATCTGGGGCTTAGCGGCTCCCCCAGAACTCTTAGATCCTCTGTAGAAAGAGGTCTGCAGTGCTCCATCACAACTTGCTTGGAAAAGTCTCTCACAAGGAGCTGAAGCCAGAATGGAGGTGGTAAGCTGGGTGTGGTTCCAGGTGTGGGCATCTCAACTTCCTAGGACATGACCCTTCATCTGCAGACCTCCATTTCACCTGCTAATATGGCCGCCAACCAAGCAGGATTTTATAAAAGCTCAGAGGAAGTGGATGCTGACCAGTGACACCTGCATCCGTGCTCTGCTAACCCTTCAACCGTGACCTCACACCCCTGATGGCCTGCTTCCTCTGTTTGTCTTAACACTGGGTCCTCACCCCAATGAGTAGCTTGTGTCCTATTTGGTCCCCCAAATCCTGCTCAGGGACCGCAACCCCCGGGCCTCAGCAGCAGCTGCCCCCTGCCCCCTCGGTTCCCTACTCCAGGCCTCCCAGGGTGCAAAGACAATTGGTGGGATCTCTTCCACAGTGAAAAATGAAGCATCAAAGGAGCATTTTCTCTATTTAAGCCTAAACCAAATTAATTTGAGGAATGGCATTTGCAGTTTAATTTCTAATGACTGCATGAATGGATATGTGCTATTTTCTGATGAAATATTACACTGTCTCACTCACGAAAATGGCTAAATGAATGAGTGTGGAAGTGATGGATGTAAAGAAGCTTACTGTAAACAAAGGAAATGCTTTCCCCCTGTCCAAATCCTCTTTTAATTTGAAGAACTCTGGTTAATATTTCTGTGGAGTCTCATTTGCAACATGAAATAGTTGAAGTAGGTAATCAGACCCTCCACGATTTCATCTATTTGTGTGATTTTACAAGGCAAGCATGAGACAAAAAAGCTCCTTCCAGAAGGAAGATTCTTTATGTCTGACCACTTCTTCCTGGCATCGGTGAAAAAGGGGAGAAGTCAGAGGCAAGATTCAGAAGGTGGAGCCTTTAAAACATGGGCACACCGTCGTGAGCTCAGAGTCTGGGTTATTCCAAGGAGACCCAACACCAACGAGACACTCTCCACCAGCATCCAGACTCTGAAATTCCACTCAACCTAACCATCTGCTCAGTGAGGTCCAAGGCCTGGCCTCCTCGGGTTGTTTGTCATCTGTTCTTTTGTTTTAATATTGATTGAGTTTTCATTATAAAAGCTGAGCAAAGTCATGCGTGGAAATTTTAAGTACAAAAAAATGAAAGAAAGCAAGAAAGTGAGAAGAACGAAAGAAAGCAGGAAACAAAAGGAAGTTACCGAAAAGAACTAACCCCTAAGCCAACTGTTTGCATACTTATAATTTCCTACCAGTTCTTATTAGACGTCTAATTTTTAAAATGCAGTTGTGATCGCCCTGTGTATAGAATTCCACATCCCGGCTTTGTCCTGTCACCTTACAACACTAGCCTTTAGAGTAGATGACAAAGCAAACAACGGGGTGTGACAGTCACTCATCACCAGTACCAGCCTGCAAAGAATAGTTGTACTGCAATAACTGCTTTAAAAACTGTAATAAAAGAATTGGTAGACTAGAGAATAGGGATGGGACAAAAATATACTTTTGTAGCAAAGCCCTTGACAATCTCTCAGTGTGTCCTTCTCTACAAAAATACAGAAATGAGGATTGGGTTTGGATCCAGAGACTGGCCATGGCTCGGGGCGGACGCTGGCCCTGCTCTGTGCCTGCAGCTGTGTTCATCCCCAGGCCTCCGTCTCTGGCCCCAGGACCTGCCCCAGCCCGAGTGACAGGTGTGGGCAATCTGGAGCCTGGGCTTACATAGGGGCTTCCCTGTCCTGCCCCCTGGGTCTTACTCAGCCCAACGGGGATGGGCCTTGATCACAGTGCTCTGTGGGCACCAAGCCCCGGCCCTGCCCAAGTCCCACCTGTGCCTTACCGGCTCCCCCGCACCTCTGACTCTCATTCTGGTTTACCTCCTCTGTGCTGTGTCTGCACCGACAGCTCCCTCTAATTTATTCCATTATATTCCAGACATGCAACGTGGTCTGTTGTAACTGGAGGGCCTTGTGGATGTCACAGAGAAAGAAAAGAGTGAGATAACTGTTCTCAGAGGCGGCTCCTCAAAAGGTCCTTGACAAGCTGTTTGATGCACAGCTCCCTTGTCAAATCTGACGTCTCAAAAGCCACCAAGTTCATTACATGTTTCCATCACCTGCTCTCATGTTCTCGAGAAGGAAAGTCAGATGCTTTCATCAGAAAGACCTGATTCATCTTGTGGTTTGGCACAAGTTCCCACACTCCGTGTATTTAAACCATCCTCAGGAACAAAGCACATGCGTGCCAAGTCGAATCTGCTTCGGGGGCTGCGTGCACGTGTCTCTGACAGGCGCTAACAAGACCAGCCTTTTATCTGCAGCAGGACGCAAGTCTCAGATCCAGTGGGCATGGTGGAGAGGCGAGCTTCCTGGGGACCCCAGCCACGTGGGCAGAAGTTCCCCGGACTAGTGGGGCTTTGCGTCGATGGCGAGAAAGCAGGTGGTGAGTGAAGCCTCGTCCCGCTCCAGAGAGATGACGGGAACTGTCCAGGCACAGATGAACGGACAGTAGGTCGGAGCGATGGCACCAGCACCTCGTGATTCCAGTGGACTAGCATCACGACCCTGCAGAATGGAGCTCAACGCAAATAGCAGCTGCTCTTCCTGTCCTTGCCTCTGCGCAATTGTCCATGAACATGGATGTGAGAGGCAGTTACGCAGCAGAGGTGCTGGGACCCAGAGCACGGAATTCTTTCTCCAGGCTCCCGTGCAGCGCAGCGCATGCGGTCAGGGAGGCGTGGCCAGAAGCACCGCTGAGGACCCGAGGCCGGCGCAGGGCCAGCAGCGCTCAAGCTCTGCTAATCTGCAGCCATGTCCCTGCCACTGTTAACCTTTCCCGAAACTCCCCTCTGCACTCGTGGCTTGTCCAGCTTGCCTTGTGTGAGCTCGTGTTGGGGAATCATCCAGAAGACATTCCTCGAGGCTTTACAATGGCGTGAGAGAGCTTGGGGAAGGAGCGTTCCCAAGGAACACGTAATTCTGTTTCATCACACTTGTCAATGATGACCCCTTTCCCTGTATTTCCAACAACACATTTTGAAGGACTCAGATTTCTAAAATCTTAATTACTACAAATCTTAATTACTACAAAGACACTAAATATGCCTCTGAGTTAAAACAAAACCAAACAATCCCCTAAATGCATTTGTTTTCTCATGTCTTCGTATAAAACGGTTGAAAGTCAATAGCTTTAGCTTTTCGGCCAATGTACTCAAGTTTGACGATTTTGAAGGAATTATGATTGCTATGACTCATCTGTTCATTTGAAAAATTCATTAAAGATCAGATTTGCCTAAATGATAGTTGTCGCCAGTTGTTTCATGCAATTTAATTTATTTAGGTGGGGTTTGGGGGAAGAATAGACTGTAATTTTATGATTAGTTGCTTGAAGTGGTTGAAAGTTTATTTCCTTGCTCCTAAATTTTTCTTTCTTATTTGAAGATCAAGTCCATATTAACATTTCAGAGGAAATAGATCTGTTCCTCGGCTTGACAGAGGTACTTTTATGGGCTTGACTTGGCCAACTTTGCTGGGAGAACCGCAGACCAGGACCTCACCTGTCAGGTGGGTCAACCAAGCACGGGTTACTCAGCAGGCTCAGGATGGTGCCATAGAGCCGGCCAGAGAGAAGCCGGAGAGGGCTCTGCACTTACTGCTCAGCCCTCAGACGAGAGTCAGTGGGTAACAATGAGCCCTGAGCAGCTGTGCACGTCACCTCCTGGTTGGGCTCACTCCCGGAGGTTCTTCTGTGCGTTTTCTCAGCTCGTTCAAAGCAGCCCTGCGTTCTCCGACCTCTCTCCCCACGTACACCCTGGACAGAGTTTTCTGGAGCTCCTCAGGCTGTGATGGCCTCATGTTCCCCTCCCCCCAGTCCCGATATAAGACAATCTCACACTGTGGTCTTCTGGAAAATCTCAGATAAACAACACCAGGCAGGGGTGCTTTTCCTTTCTGGCTGAGCAGAGGGGGCAAAATTCTCCAGCTGGTCAGTGCTGAGTACCAGGCAGGGGAAGAGCAGCCACCCAGCTCCCGGGAGGCCCTGAGAAGGGCCCTGGGAGTTTGTTCCCCATTCAGCCCTGGAAGGGTGAACTTAGAAGATGGGTGAAGCTAACAGTGGGGCTCTGTCTGGGTTCATGGCATGGAGACGTCAGCAGATTTGACAGTTTGTGATTTGCATGCCCCAGCCCCTGCAATTTGTCTGCTGACAGCACTACTGGCATTTCCATAAACCCCTGTGGGAGAGGGGACATGGTCCTGTGTACGTACATATGCACAGGTATAGGTCTCTCCCCTCACTCTCAGAGCCCCCTCAGCCCCTGTGGTTTGTGGAAATCTTACATCCTGAATGAGGCCAGCAGAGCACGCAAACCTGTCAGCCTTCTCTCCCTCGCCTCCCCCAGCCCCTCCCCACCTGACTAAGCCTGGGTCTCACTCTAGGTTCTGGATCCTGTTTATTAAGCACATCCCCATATACCACCGGTCAAACCCATCCCTGGAGATTAGACCTGTTCTCCGAGCATGTTGGGAGCTGTAGTGGACCTTCTTTGGAAGCCCAACTCCATCCCAAGTTCTGCCCGGAGACCCTGGGCTGGGTAAACCCCATGGGCGTGGACAGTAGCCAGAACCATCCTGAGAAGAGTGGACCTTGTGAGCGGACAGCTGGCCCTGCCCTGTGCTGCATCAGGACCCAGAGTCCCCCAACATTTGATGTCCCCCAGGTCTGAACACCCACATGCCAGGCTGGCTTGACATTCTCATTCCACCTTGAAACTGCTTGCCCAAGCCACAAAAACGGCATTACCTGATACATTCAGCCTAAAAATGTTATGATTTCAGCACGCACCCACAGTTGGAATTTTGACACAGCTAGTCCATGATGGTGCATTTTTATAAAAGGTTATAGAAAGTAACCCATCAAGGTTATATCCCATGAATCCTGGTCATTAGCAAAATTAGCCACAGGGTTGCCCTCAGCTTGCTGATGGCACCAGAAACCTGGTCCCAGTGACATGGGCTTGCTAGCACAGGTCTTACGGAAAACAAAAAAACGTGTCTCTAGTCTGTGTCAACTTAGTTTTTCCTTTTTTAACTTTCTTCCTGTCCCTGCTACTAATGTGGGATTTAATACTTCTTTTTAGAAGTTTCGTTATTTACAGCTAAACCTCGACTGTGATGTTTATGCCATTAAATCTCCCAGGCTTCCCGTATACATTGCCAAATCCCTCCACCCCCAAATAATCCAAACCAAAAAGCTGCATCAGAAATTAATAACCATGATCATAAATCAAAGTGAAGCTTTTACCCTTTCATTTTGCAAACGACATCACAACTAAATGAGGACCCCAGTGCACACAGGACTTATCAAAAAGGGGGGGAAAACCTTCTTTAATCAAACGCATATTTCATCTCTGAAAAATTCATCAGAATGTGTTATGGAGTGACTGTACGTCTTGAAAATCTCTCTCTAACACATCTGGAAACTCACATTTTTTTTCTCCCATCATTACATTCAGGAATACTAGCGGTTTTGATTTGCATGCATAAAGCAGTTTCTTCATCTCTTATCTTGTGTGCCATGCGACTGGATGTCTGTGATCTATGGTTACAATTACTGAATACGGATTAAGAGTGCCTGCTTTATGCAGATGTTTGCTGTGATCAAGGAACTATGGGAAACGCAATGCGGGGCCGAAGCACGTCCCGTGGCCTCCTGCATCCCCAAGCTCTTCCGCGGTGCCCTCCATGCTCTCTGGAATGCGGGCTTTCATGAGGACCCAAACCCAGACTTTTCTGGGCGCTAAGCAGGAATGGTGCTGACATGTCACCCTGCTTTTGCAAATCTTGTACTCAGAGCAGGTGCTGAGATGCCACCTTCCGATTCCTGCAGCCCATCTGGCTGACATATTCCCTCTGCTCTGCTCAGGGGTCTTCCTCTGTCTCTAGGTTCCACACCCACCGGCTCTTGCCAAGTCCTCCAAGGTGGGTGTTACGTGCATCAATTTCTTGTACCTCGGTTGATCTCAGGGGCCAGAATCGCTGGGGGGGGGGATTTCGTCACTTATAATCGTGTCCGTTCTACCTGTTCACAGTATGAGTTTGTGCACAAACTAAGCGGTGAAACCTGAAGACAGAAGGCAGCTTGTGGGCCGCAGAGCAAGGCACATGGAATGTCAGCACGTTGATGACCACCAGCCTCCAAAAGCAGGCCTGCTGGTATCGGCACGGCTCCGCAGTAGACACCATCCCTGTCCCCAGGAAGGATGGCACCAAGAAACTCAAAAGATAACTTCATACTTGCATGCTTTCCTCAGTACCAGCCATATGAGCTTGGAGGCATTCCTTCCCTCAGTTTCTCCCACTATAACATGGAAATAATAGTATTGCTTAGTGTATGAGTGTCCTGTGGCTGCTGTGACAAAATACCACAAAGTAGGTAGCATAGAACAACAGAAGTTATCATCTCACAGTTCTGGAGGCTGGAAGTTCAAAATTAAGGTCTTGGCAGGGCCTCACTCCCCCTGAAATCTGTAAAGGAAACATCCTTCCTGGCCTCTTCCAGCTGCTGGAAGGAATCGTCGCCCCTACCATTCCTTGGCTTGTGGCAGCATCACTCCAATCGTTACCTGGCATTCTCCCGTTAGCTTTTCACACAGTCCTGCCTCTGTGCGTGTCTGTCTGTGTCCAAATTCCCCCTTTTTCTAAGGACACCCGTCATATGGAATTAGGGCCCACCCTAATGATGTCACTTGAACTTGATTATTATCTCTGTAAAGACTCTATGTGGGGACAGAGCCAGGAGTGCCGTTTCCAGGCTCTCAGCCTCACATGGAAAGGTGCTGGCTCAGGTAGTAAATGGCCATCAACTGTGATTGGATGGCCATCAGCTGTGGCTAGTTGGTCGTCAGCTGTAACCAGTGAGCCATTGGCAACTAATACAACTGCTATGGCTATGCTGGCAAAAATGGGGGCTAGCAAGAAGCTGGTGGCTGAGCTAGCAAGAGCGGATTGCAATTAGCAAGTGAGGTTAGTTGGCAGAGAAGTGGACGGCAGGTTGAGGATAGTGTGGCTCCTGCCTCCTGTGTCTGCAACCCAGCCATCAGTGAGAATATAGTGGTGTGACTCCCCTATCTATGGCTCCGTGGGTGTTCCTTTTTGGCCTCACCATATCCTGCATTCTTATGTGGGGAGCGGGACCAGAGACAGCCCCACACGACAAATGGTGCAGCGAGCAGGGTCTCCCGCATGACACCCTATTTCCAAATAAGTTCACCTTCTGAGGCTCTGGGGTTTGAGACTCCAACATGTGCCTGTGAGGGTCACAGTCAGCTCATAACCCAGCCTGCAGGGTCATTATAAGAACGAGACCTGATGCACGCAGGCAGAGCTGTTCTGTGCTCCCCACACAAACGACTAGCCACCCATACCATTCCTTCCACCTCATCCCAGGTCCCGAGGACAGGCACGCTGGGTGGAGCACGCAGTGACTGCTTTGCCAAGGTCCAGCCTGTGGTGGTGGAGGGGACTTGGGTAGGACTCAGTCTGTAGCAAGTAGGAGTATTATTCAAAATGAGCTGCAGGCATCCTGGGGGTCCCCTCAGCTAGACATGCAAATTCAGCTTCTAGATAATCCTTGTAGCACATGCAGCTGCCCCAACCCAGGCCTGATAAGAGTCACGTGAGCTTCTAAATGTGGCACAAAACCTGCTTTCTTCCAAAATCATGGCCAATTATTCTCTATGAAAAGACCAAGATTGTTCATTGTTTTTCAAGGAAACATGAGAGGAAGAAGGCGAATGAATAAAGAATAACTATTAAAAACTACTGTGGGGTGAATGTTACACAAGGTAATTAATGCTTTGAGCAAAGATTGGCTCCAAAGACAACCAGGTGAAACAACAAGACCAGCTGTGGAGACTGCAGGGTCTTCGATGAGGCTGTCTGACTCAGGACTTTCTAACTCAGCCTGGCTGTACTCATTAACCCCTGTTAAAGGATTCCTAATAGACAATAACGTGCTCATTGCTCGGCAACCTGTCCCCAGCCTTTAACCGGCGACCTGACGGGGCTGCAGGATTAGCAGGGTGCGTCCCAGTGGGTTCCAGGATTTCTGCTTCCTTGGGGTTGGAATTTAAACACCACTGAGTGGCTCTCTTGGCAAATCAAACAGCAGTTCCAAATGGAATAAAACAGGATTTGGGTGCCGCCCTCCACCTTTACAATTGAAATGGCTTTTAGTAGCGCTGGCGGCCAGCCCTGCTCACTGGGAAAGCTTAGGCCAAGTTTCTCTTCCGTGGGCCCACATGGTTTTACTGTCCGAGCCACGAATAATCTCAGTGTGCAAACCAGTCCTGCTGGTTCATTATTGCCAGAGATTACAGTGAGATATCAGCTCATCTCAAGCTAAAGGCCTCATTCCAGCAGATGTGCTCCCAGAAATATGGTGACACGGGGCTATTTACGGGTACATCCTGCAGTAATTTATTCTTGCTGGTTTCACTGAGAAAGTATATGGAATCAAAACTGATGCTCCATGGGAATGTTACTAAGATTTTTTTTTTCCTTTTGGCCACAATTCTTTTACCACAAAAAAAAAATTCCCAACTAGAATAATTTCTCCAGTGTTGTATATGGAATACATAGAACTTTGGGGAACCCTTTGTTTCTTAATGTGTTCCTAATCCCCTTCAGCTTACTTCCAGTGGAGACTTTGGGTTTGGGTTCCCAGTTCCCCAAAACAGACATGCAATGTGACCACTAACAAGCTCTCTGAGGTACCTGAGTGTGACCTCAACCAATAACACAAAAGACCCAGGTTTGGTACACTTTCCAAAGGCATCATCCATCTGCAAAGCAATTCTTACCCAAGCTCCCACTGAGAAAAGTTTGACGTACATGGAGTCCATTAGGTCCATCACGGGTTCTAGAATTTTCCACAGATAGTCTGTATTTTCTTGTTCCCTCCTCTGTCACGGAGTTGCACTTTGCCATCACACTCTCCACATATATGTAGTGATGGCATAAAAAAAAAAAAAAAAAGCCTTGAGTTGAGCTATTGAGAGCACCGTGCAGCACGTCCCTGAGAAGCCCGAGGTGAGAAACGGCATTACACACGCACACGCACACACGCACACCCCGGGAGAAAATTTACTTCCCTGAGGGCCTCATTTGTTTTCTCTTCACGAATATGGAAATCTGATAGCAGTTTCATGTTTCTGTGTTTGCTTTGGTTACCATGCCCATCAGAGCCAAACTTGCATCTCAGCGTTGGCCTGGGTGATGCCATCTGCTCCCATACTGTTTTCAGTCTTCCTGGGCCCCCCACGGCTGCCTCCTTGCACAATGGCGTCCATAGGTGTCCTCCCATGGTGGGGGTCCCAGTGCC
This sequence comes from Rhinolophus sinicus, assembly GCF_036562045.2. Taxonomy (NCBI): domain Eukaryota; kingdom Metazoa; phylum Chordata; class Mammalia; order Chiroptera; family Rhinolophidae; genus Rhinolophus; species Rhinolophus sinicus. Next base: position 206,290,860 of record NC_133751.1, on the reverse strand, counting down.
CACTTTCCACTTGGGCTTCTCCACGCGTGTCCCCAGGACTGCTCTGCCTGCACTCAGTGCCCTTGCTGGGATGGGGTGCTGCCCTGAGTCTCATCTCTTGTAAGGGACCCTGACACTTGCTTATCACTTGCCCAGCCCCCGTCCCAAGGCCTGGATCGTCACTCCCACTCCCCCCAACCCCCCTTAGTGTGTGGTTAGGGCCATGTGACAACCAGGCAGACTCTTCCCAGGATCAAGATGGTAGCCCGCAAGGGAAGGCTGCTGCGAGCAGAGCTTCCGCAGAGAAACTGCCGCTGCTGAGGACACTTCCTTAGATGGAACCTCTTGGATATGAAACAAAATTAATTGTCCCCCCAGAATACCAACCCCACCCCCACCCCACCTTGAGCATGGACATGTAAAGTGCTTAGGGTTAGATGGGCTAAGCTGTCTTTTCCCAAATTACTTCTCGCCCAGTGCAGCCTTTGTTTCCTCGGTAAAATGGGAATATAACCGTCTCACTGGATTATGGGCATTCGTGGAGCAATCCACGTAAAGCCTTGGGCACAGTGCCTGGGACCCAGCAAGCACTCAAGAGCTGCTAGCAGCTGTTGTGGTGGCTGTTGTCACTATTTCCATTAATATTATTAATAATAATGCCCAGTGTGCCATTAAGGTCATCTAAATTATGGACAGAAATGTTTCACAATTCAGGATAATGGTAGAGCCCTGTGGAAAGCTGGGTGCTGCCCACTACTTTGAAAGCAATCAGCCCCATTTTCGGATAGCCATTCATCCCTTACCAGTCCAACATGATCCCCCAGCTTATACTTCCAAAGGACATCAGGGGAAATTTTTCCAACAGTTTTGTTCCGATCCTGACATATTATGTCCACAGATGGCCTCAGCTCTGTAAGTCCAATTTCCCTGTCAAAATAAGGAAATGAAACTAATCTCACGTGATTGGCCCTTATGAACTCCCACTGGCTTTAATGATCACCTCTCTCTCTGGAGAGTTATAAACCATCTACTTGAAAGTCATTTCTAAATTCTTGCCATGGATGCAGCTCTAGGTTTGTGGTTGACGGAGATGTTTCATCTTCCTCTTGTTGTAGGAAATGTTACGTAAGAGTTTTCACATGGACTATAAGCTTTAGAGAAATAACTACCACGCAGGTGTAGTTGCTTAACACTAGGCAACACTCCATCCTAATTATCTGGATAATTTTTCCAGTTGTTCAAAATAGAATTCTGTCCCCATCTACAATGCTGGGTGGGGAAAGGGGGGGGGGGCATGGGTTTTTTTTGTAAAAAATCTTCTTACATTTTGTTTCCTAAAAACCTTGGGGCTCATATTTGAATCTCGTTCCTCCTGATGCCCCAAGAAGGTGTGATGCCTGGGTCTCAACGAGGAAAAATCACCCTCACGTTCTTAGCTTCATCCTTGCTGTCCAGGACACGATGAGTTGGGGCCATTTTGCTTCTCTGATTGCCACCAAGGACAACCCAGAGCAAATTAGAACTGGGTTCCGGCAGAGAGGAGGCCACAGCAATAGGGCTAGTGGGAGAGAGAGGGCCCATATGAACTATTTGTGGCCTGGGAAATAGAATAAACACATGAACAATATCTGGGGAGCATGTCTGATGTTTCCATCTGCCCCACACCAATTCCCCCTCTTTAGGTTGTATGATATTGACTTCTTTTCTGGGACTATCCCTTGTCCACCCTCAGACCAGATAGATCACGCAAGGCTGACCCACCTCTGGCTCTAGGGCAAAGGCTCTGAAATGGTCCTGGCCCATGAGATGTCACAACTACCCAGCCACACTTATTAATTTGGGATCTACAGAACATGACCCAAACCAGGCAGCCAACTTGAGCCCCAGCCCTGGAACTTTTGCGGAAATTCCTGGGGAAGAGCCTGTCTGCCTGTTGCAAGCCTGGAGGCTTCCATCTTTGGGAGACTCTATCTGAGAATGAAACCAACACAGATGAAAGCAGAACCAAGAGTTCGACCACCAGCTGCTGACAACATTGCCTGACTATATGGAACTAGTTTCCCCTGAAACTAGATTTGCTCCCTCTGAACTTTCATGCATATTAGCCAATAATTTTTTTTTTTCCTTAGGCCAACTTGAGTTATATTTTTGTCTGTTGCAATGAAAAGAATCTTATCTGATTGTCTGCAGAAAGGGAGAGCTTAGAAAGGGCTCAGGCAGGCCAAGGACCAAAGGCGTTGCAGCAGATATCGCTGATACTCATCAAATATCTCCAATTCTTGATTTTCCAGGCACTTATTAAGATTGCATTTCTCCGTCCCCTTTGAAGTTAGCTGTGGCCATGTGGCTTGCTTTGGCAAATATGATCAGAGGGGGCACATATCACTTCCAGGGAGAAGCTTTAAAAGCAAATGTGTTATTTCAACACATTCCCTTTTCTTCTGCCTTGCCAATCGTGGAAATATAGAGATGGAGGCTCCCTCAGCCTGGGCCCATGGGATAGAGGTCAGCCCATGTTCCCAACCAAGTAATCATGTGCGTGTAGCATGAGTGGGGAGGGAAACAAACAAATAAAAACAAAGTTTTCAAGTCCACTGACATTTTGGGCTTGGTTGTTACTGTAGCGGAGTTTATCAAATCCTGACTGATACAAACAACTAGCCTATGTGAACAGCAGTGAGAGCCCAGGCAGGAATCAGGCAAGGTGGCCTTTTCTGGGTGGTCAGCCAGTTATGTTATCTGGGTCCTCCGTGTGAGGGGACAAATGGGTAGGAGAATCTTGAAGACTGGCAGGATCCAGAGGAGCATTGAGCGACTCTGTGAATGATCTTAAAACAAAGAGGTCAAGGAAATAGTGAGATGGAACACTTAGGCTGGGTGGTAGCCAACAACCTTTGGACAGTACTCATGAGGAACAGCAGCCAAAGGAGAGAAGAGAAATGGAATTTGAAAGAAAATGTGAAAGTGACACACCTAGAAGACAGAACTGAACTGACTAATGAAACTGTACTTGAAACTATATTGTCTGGCTTGTTCTGTGAGTCAGATTCACTTATATGTGTTGTGTTGGAGCTCCATGGTAACTGAAGAAGATTCTAAAGAGACCATAATGCCAAGGGTGTGGTCAGTGGGACCAGAATTTACTCATTTTCTCCTGTGGGGTGGGGTGGGACCCTGATTGGATAAGAGAGTTTCAAAGACTATCAAAGCAAAAAATAATGTGCTTTCTTTTGTTTAGAGGATTCTAAAATAGCTTATTGTCGTAGTTATCTATTGCTATACAGCAAATTACCCCAAAACTGTATGGCTTAAAACAATAAGCATATTTATTATGTGAGAGTTTCTGTGGGTCAGGAATTTGGCAGTGGATCAGCTGGGTGCTTCTGGCTCAGGGTCTCGCATGAGGTGAGGTTCCAATCAAGGTGTCAGCTGGGGCTACAGTCATCTAAGGGCTTGACTGGGGCTGAGGGTCACTCCCAAGATGGCTCACTCGCATGGCTGTTGGCAGGAGGCCTCAGTTCTTTATCACACAGGCCTCTCCACAGGGCTGCTTGAGGGTCCTTCCAACATGACAGCTGGCTTCTCCCAGAGCCAGTGACCTAGAGAGAGAGCAAGGAAGAGGTCGCAATGCCTTTTATGACCTAGTCTCAAAGTTTAGACCTAGTCTCCGGGAAGTTTAGACCTAGTCTCCAGGAAGTTACAAACCATCTCTTCCTTCATCTCCCATTTGTTAAATCTGCCTTACAACTAAAGGAAAAAGAATTAAGCTCCATCTCTTCACAGGAGGAACATCAACATCGGGACAAATTTAAAAACCCGCACTCATACATTTCATTCTTTCTTTAGTGTGGTAGACAGAATCATGAACTCCAAAGATCTCCACGTCTTAATCCCTAAAACCTAACAGTATGTGGCCTCACATGGCAAAAGGCACTTTGTAGGTGCGATTAAGTGACGGACCTTAAGACAGAGAAATGATCCTGGGTTATTTGGATGGGTTCAATATAATTACAAAGGTTCTTATCAGAGGGAAGTAGGAGGGTCAGAGTCAGAGAAGGCAACATGAGGACAGAAGCAGAGGCTGAAGTGATGTTCGGATGGGGCCGTGAATCGAGGAATGTAGGCAGCCTCTAGAAGCAGAAAAGATTATCAATAAGAGTCTCCAGAAGGAACACAGCCCTGCCATCCTATTTTAGACTGTGGAGCTCCAGAACTGTAAGAGAATAAATTTTGATTGCCTTTAAGCCACTAAGTTGGTGGTAATTTGTTACATCATCCATAGGAAATTAATACACTCAGCCAGTGGTAGTTGAATACCCACCACTTGAGAATACAGAGCTGCAGGGGATATAGACGTGAACAAGGGAAACAAGTGGAAGAAAATAAACAAGGAAACAAATATATGAACAAAACATAATCAATTAGTGATCATTGCTATAAAGGGAGTAATACCAGGTGATATGATTCAGCCTTTGTGGGGTAGTGGGGAATGGCTCTTCGAGACTGGATGTTCAGGAGAGGCTGCTTGTAGGAGGTGAGCCAAGAGTCCATGAGAAGAAGGAGCCAGCCTCACAAACATCTGGGAAGGGAGCAGAAAGACATCCAGAAAGAGGAAACAGTGCAAATTTTCAGAGATAAACGTAATCTTGGCATTTTCCAAAGAGAAAAAAATAGCATGAACAGGAGTGAGAGGGCGGCAGGGACCAGGTCATGTAAGGCCACGTGAAATGGGGCACCAGAGCCAGACTCTGCTCAGGGGGGTGGTGTGACATGATTTACAGTGAAAATCCATGCTGGTTACTGTGGGATAATGACTTAAAAGGACACAGCAGACACTGGGAGGGGAGTTAGGAAACTGCACGGGCAGGGAGCGAAGGGGTGGTTGGACTGGAGTGGGAGTGGTGGAGAGGAAAATCTGGTGGGTCAGAGTGAGTTCCACTGGAGACAACAGAGTTTTCTGTGTGGGGATAAGGTGTGAGAGGTGAGCCAAAGAGAGGAATCAAGGGAATATTCCAAGTGCGGAAGGTGCATCTGTAATCGTTGCTTCCCTGAAGAAGGGGTGGGGACTGCCTTGTCCGTGTTCCCCATCCCGGCCGGAGTGGTGCACAGTAAGAGGGGGTGGGACTCGGTGGTCCCGATAGCCCTGCCCAGTGTGAAGATTCTTTGGGTTGTTGATGGCTTCTATCCAGACGGAATATCCTCAGGAATCTGCTGCCTGTAGCTCTTAGCAGAGAAAGCAAGGCGCAGCCAGCACCGTGACGTGCTAACTCTGGAGGCCTCGTTACCCACAAAGGTGCTAGACAGTCCTGGCAGCACCATGGGAGGAGAACATAGCGCAGGCAGCAGGGACAGGTATCTTGCTTAGTTGGGTTCCAAACTGCACAAGGACACCGTGCTAGGTGTCCCCAAGGACGAACTGCTCGACACTAGATGCGGTGTGTCTTCCAGGGATCGTGTTTGTCCACTCCGGACTCTCCGTGCCTTTGGAGGGGGGATGCTGCCTTTTTCCTCCTTTAAATTCACCCAGGACATGTGGTTCTAGCTAGTCAAACTTAACTAACAAACAGTGTTAAATTAAAAGATTAGCCCCTGTGCCCATTTGTCATTTGTTCTCCTTCTGGAAACCCTCTTGGCAGATGACAGACAAAGATCTGTGGACGCAGAATGGTCCTCAGAAACCCCCTCACACATGTCAACTTCATCTCGTAAAGAAGCAAATTGTACAATCCCCAGGCTGAAAGTTGGACTGCTGACGCCCACAAGTGAGGGCTAATCCCCCCACACTCTCGGCAGGGTGTGCAGGCAGATTTTAGCCCCAGTCCTAATTCCCAAGCACATGGTCTGTTCTTCAGAACAAAGAGTGCCAGTAACTTTTGCCAAGCAGTTGCATTTGACCCTGGACTTAATTAGCACACGTTCCTGCAAGAAAAATCACCATTTGTTGGTGCTTTGTCCGTACTAAATGTTCAGGATATATTTGTTGAGTGACTGTGTGAATGGATGGATGAGGTAGATATTATCTGGAAACTCTGGATCCCACTGGCCAGACCTGTCAGTGGAAACTATGGCTCTGACAGCATGGCTGTCAGAATGACAGGGTCAAAAGATCTGTCAATGATACCTGAGGCCAAATATCCATGGATATCAACTGTGTGGTATAAGGCATGGGTCACCGCAAAACTTCCCAATGTTTTTAATCACATCACTTTACAAGTCAATTACATCAGTTACAAAAGGCATGTGCATAGTACCCCTGTTTCTTTGGGACTTGTCCTTCCCGGCAATGATTTCAGCTCCTGACCAGTTGCCTCTTCCGTGGTGAAAAAAAACACATTTGTACCCGGAATCCAAAAGCTACATGGATTCCAGGAAACAATTGCTTTGGAGCTCCTTGAAAACGATGAAATAATGGAAGAGACATGGGAAATGAGAGAAATGTTACTGCCCCGTAAACAGTTCCTTCTGCTTGGTATTTCTATGGCAGCCCATGCACTCCGTGTTTGTTTTAACACAAGAACGAATAAGGGCTGCATTCCTTGGTGAACATGAGAACGGCTCAGCTTTCTCACAACTCAGTGTTTTGAAGTATGTATGCGAACTGATCAAACAGAAAGAGCAAGAGTAGGAAATCTGGTTAAACTATTAAAAACATTGCATCATTCCTTCCTTTCAGAGCAATTACCCCAGCAGCACTCAGTTCAGTCTCCTATTTTGCTAAGTAGACAAAATCTGTACCCCTGCTCTACAGAGAATAACTTCTTGGCATATGGTTTCTAACAGCACTCTGTCAAAGGATGAAGGTAGAACAAAACCTTGACCGAACAGATCACTGCCTTTGCTACCCACTGTGGTTCTGGCTAAATTGCATTTGCGGCTTAACTTGAAGAGCCCTGGTCTTTCCCCTCCCATCCTCCTGAGCCCTGAATTTACTAAAACACAGCTGTGGTCACCTCACGTGCTCGCCCACGACCTTTCCGTTTTTGTTTTCTAATTAGTTTGAAATTAGCTGAAAAGTCATTTCCTATCTCACAAAAAAACAGGTTGAGCCGAGCTCAGTGTTGTGGGCTGGGGACCGGCCCTCCCTGCATCCGATGGACTTGCTCGTTTTGATTCAGGTTTTTACTTCATTATCACATCACCTCAGCTCTTTTTCACAGCGACCTGTGAGGGGAGTGGGGTGTTTTACAGCCTTTGTTTTTTTCGGGTGAGGAGAGCACTGATAACCAAGCCAAGGGGTTTGGGCCTCGCTTGGGAAGTGATTAAAACGAAACAAAACAAAACCTGGGCATTTTAATCAATTGAGCGATAAAACCAGGGCTTCAAAAGTTGTCGTTGGTGTAGATGATGGTAAAGGAGGCAGGGGAGGGATAGAAACCATAGGCAGGGGAAAAAATGATCATCCTCTCAGAAAGAGGCCGCAAACTGGGTTAAGGCAATGGGAGTGGTGGTGAAAGGGGGAAAAGATGCAAGGAATTTTCTAGAAAAGGCAGCTTTCCAGAAGTGGCAGCTTTTAGGCTCTGGAGAACAAACACAAGTGAAGTCCCCAGAGGCAGATTGTGCCACCTACACAAATATGAATCAGTGGCAGAGAAAGATACAGGATGGACGAAAGGATGCTAAGTTCACTCTGTGATGCTAGGCTGAGGTATGTGTGGACCAACCAGGCCCTTTAGCCATTTAAGCCACATCAAATTCTGGGTGCAGCCTGAGAGACGTCCAAGACGGAGACTCAGATTTGAACAATGACACGTGGCTGAGGCTGTAGGAAGAGAAAGAGCATGAATGGAGGGAGGACAGAGAAAGAAAACACTGGCCAAGACAAACCTGAGCTTTCAGTGTTTCTATGAGGACTGTTTGTTTGTTTGTTTGTTTGTTTGTTTTTGTTGTTGTTTTTTCCTATGGTGCAAATAGAAAAAGAGTTAAGTCTCAGAATGCTTACGAAAATTCTAATTTTGGAATTAGAACCCCAGTCTCGGATAGAATTTCTGTTTTGATAGAAACATAATATAAACAGTGTAGAACATAAAGGTTTCAAAAATCCAATGATAATTAAGGCCAGGGATAACTGGTGCTGTTTACATCAAAAGAAGAAATGAAGATTAGAAGATAACCTACATCTGCATGTGCCTGTGTGTGTGAGTGCGTGTGTGGTGTGCACAGTTGTGTGCAGACGGTACCCAACATGTTCTCTCATGGGCCAGGGGGCTGTGGTTTTGAAACAAGATGGCATTTGCTCCTGTAAGTTTCCACAGCTGAGCTCAGGGCTATTGTGATTGCTGAGCCCTGTGGAATTCGTGGTGTGACAGAAATGTATGTTAGCTGAAGGCCAGTCATCCACCCAGAGTCAGGCGGACTCTGACACCATCAAGCAATTTCTCAGTTACCACAGCAACCTCTGGAGGTCCTGGGAAATCCATCACCATGAGGTGCTTTCTCATTTCTGTGTGGCCCTTTCATATTTTGACCAAAAAAGTTTTTGTTTTTTTTTCCTAAAAATGTTTGATAGTTAACAAAAAAATAGATCAATTGGACTACCTCAAAATTAAAAACCTCTGTGCATCAAAGGACACAATGGGGGAAAAACTTGCAAGTTATATATTCGATAAGCATTAATATTCAGAATATATAAAGAACTCTTACAAATCAACAACAAAGAAACAAGCCACCTGATCAAACATAGTCAAAGGACTGGAACAGATATTTCTCTTGAGAAGATGTGTACATTACTGATAAGCACGTGAAAACATGCTCAGCATTAGGAAGCATTAGAGAAAGGCTGTGATCAAAAAACAGAACAAGCGTTGGTGAGTGTGTGGAGAAAGAGAACCCTTGAGCATGCGCCAGCGGAAATGCAAAACGGTGCAGAGCTGAGGGAAGCAGAATAGAAAGTCTTCAAAGTAGTAAAAACAGAATTATCATATGATCCAGCGATTCCACTTCTGGGTATATACCCCGAAGAATCAACAGGCTCTTGAACGGACAATTGTACACGCATGTCCATAGCAGTGTGACTCACAGGGGCCAAAAAGTGGAAGCAACACAGTGCCATCAACAGATACCCGAAGTGTGGTCCATGCACACGATGGCATATTATTCAGCCTTAAAAAGGAAGGAGAATCTGAGACGTGCCTCAACATGGATGCACCTGGAGGCCATTATTCCAAGTGCAGTAAGCCAATCACAAAAATATTAATACTTCGTGATTCCGCTTATATCAGGTCCCTAGAGGAGTCAAATGCACAGAGTCAGGAAGTAGAATGCTGGTCCCAGAGCTGGGGGAGGGGAAGGGGGATGGGGTGTTGAATGGGGACAGAGTGTCCATTTGGAAAGATGAAAAAGCTCTGGAGAGGGACCGTGGGGATGGGTGTACACCACTGTGAATGTGACTAACACTACTAAAACGAACACTTACAAATCATTAAGATGGTACATTTTCTGTTATGTGTATTTTACCACAATGAAAAGGTTTTTAAAAACCCAAACTTTAAAGGTATATGTGGTAAGTGTTCAGCGTTTCCCTTTGCCTCAGTATCCTTTTAGCACACAGACCTCTGGGTAAATCCAGAAAAGGGTTCTTAGGGGGTGGCAGCCTTGGGGCATGTTCGGATGACAGAGCAGTTCCTAAAAAGGAAGATGGTGTATAAGGCCACAGATCAGTATCTTCCATGAGGGAGGCAAAGACCAACAGTTTCTTTAGGTGTAACAGTCTCACGTTCATAATTTTTAAAGACGCTCTTGAGCCAAGCCTCATAAAATCTGGCCTCTTAGAAAACTACCTTCCACAGGTTGAGTGAATGAACACTCCATGGAAAAAAAGAAAACGCGTTTGCAGCCTCAGGCTATGTGAGTCTGGGTCCTTCTGTCATGGAGGGACAGCCAACAGGTCTAGGAGCAAAATGTCCCCACGTGTTGGTGTCTCAGCTCCTTTCTCCCTGGGATTTGCTCCATCGAGGTCTCCGGGCCTGCCATGGGCACAAGCACCGTCCTTTCTCACAGAGCTGGGATTGGGGGTGACCAGTGGAGCAGTAACAACACGGAACAAGGGTCCATTCATGTCTAGGTCACAAGACCGGGTCATGATGCCTATAAATCACTCTCCTTGCCCAGGACACATGGTGACCTGTATGAAATGATCGTTGCCCCACAAAGCCACCCTCCCAGGGCCCTTTTGTTGGGATGTTCTCTCAAGCATGCAGCCCGCCCTTCTCCGACCCCTGAGGGGCCCTCCCTGGGGTACCCTGGAGAAGGACCCGGGCGTGTGACTTTGCTGCAGCAGGACCGACGTGGGCCTGAGTCAAGGTCCCTTGGCCTGGCCTGTTCTTCCCTCAGATGCAGAAAATCATGACTGTGGTTTGTTGGTTGTCACCTCCACCAAAGAAACAAGCTCTGCTTCTACGAGAATAGAGATGTCAACTTTCTGCCGTCCTGGAAAGCTGCCAAAGATTGCTGGGAGCAGGAGCCCTCCAGAGCACCTCGCCCTGGAGGGACCTGCCAGGGGAGGAGCCTAGAGGAGCAGAGAACCATCCCCTTGTGACTCCATGTTGGGGTCACTTGAATGTGTTAAAACAAGCAGGCATTACCTCAGAAAATAACAAAGAAAGGCACACAGGCTACAAAGACGAAAAACAACTCCTGCTGGTTACAGACATGGGTGTGACTGTCCCCTCAGGGCACATTAGCTATCAGACATCAGGATGGGGTGAGTTTGAATATCAGATTTCATGTGAACAGATGTTAAAATCAATGAAATAATATTTGTCCTGGCAACACTGCCCAGGGTAAAAATGATTACTGATAAAAACTAAAAAGCATCAGGCAGATGCATATGTAATGAGTCTATTGGAATTAAAGAGCTGAAAAACAACTTCTTTCTGTGAGGCTCACTCGAGTTGGAAGGTAAGAGAAAAAAGAAAAAATTCAAAAATGTCATCAGCCTTACAGGAATCTAGAGAGAAATGTGTGCCGGTGTCAACAGAAGCAAGCATGACCCAGGGTTCTCTGGGTTCCCTCTGAGGTATGGGTGTTCTAGACAAATCCAACAGAAGGTTACCCAGCAGAGTGGTTCTACTGGGGAGACTGAGGTGTAACCCAAAGGTAATTGTTTCTAGAGCACTTATCAGACCTGTGGAGGTCAGGTGATGGAGAGACATGCAAAGGCGAACAGCAAATGACAGATGTTTACTGTGGTGAGATGTTGTTTGCGTTGTCTCTGTGCAGAGAGAACTAGTAGCCAGAGAATAAGGGAATTTGGTGGGGCTAACGGCTGGTCCCCACAGGTCTTTGGTGATGATTAATTCACATCTGCAAGATACGAATCTCAGCAGAAAGATTTTCAAGGGGCCAGCCACAGCTGCACTCGCGCTTTTGAGGGAAATGAGGTGAGGCCACAAGCCGTCTCCTACTCCCTGGTTACTTAGTCTATAAAACTCATGAAACTTCAAAATCCTCCTTAAAGATACTAAAGGAAGCAATGTGTATCCTAAGCTGTAGGCCAAGCTGCTGTCAAGGGAAGCTCTCCTAGTCTGAGGAAACCTGTTCCATCCAGGTGAGGGTCTGTGCAGCTCATCTCAGCGGCCATTCTGCAGGTCGGACCCCACACGGACATCCTGCTGGGTGCAGGGTCACGCACACACCGAGGTCAAACCTGGCTCTCCTGATCCCAGTAAGAATAGAACCTCACAAAGCGCCAGAGAGGGTTCCAAACAAACATCGTTCTCAAGGGATAACGTAGATTTCATGAAATGTCCTTGCAAATGGGTTACTGACTGTGAAATCTCCAGGTACAAAAGGGTCCTAAAATGATGGAAATTATTTCTTAAAATGTCAAGATTCTTCCCAAGTTCACTCAGTTTCTTTTCAATAGTTATTTTCTTCATCACTAGGAGGAAAGGCATGAAATATCCTCTTTGTCTGAAAATCCCTAATTTTACTTAGTGTTGTTAGATCTATAAATCTTGGGGTTTTTCCCCCCTTTGGTAATATAACTCGACAGAGGGTGCCAAAAAAAAAAAAATGTGTACACATTTTAAGAAAGGAAACAACTGTATTGAAATTGTAATAGTCAATATATACCGATAACAAAATATGAATACAAGTCACGTGTATGCATTTTTTTGGAACCCCCAGTATTTCTATCATTGTTGCCAGGAACCCTCAGAACTTAAAGAAAAACTCCTGACCTGAGGTCTGTAAATTGCTACAGCTGTTCTATCAAAATGCTCTGTAACTCTCGTTTACCCGCGGAGGAAAGCACAACACAGTTTTTTTTTTTTCAATCTAGAGCTCTCCTCTCCCATAAAATAGCTGCTACATTAATGCGATCTTATTGGATTATAAGAAATACACAAGTAAACAATTATTTCCACATCTTGAATGTTCAAACAAATTATGGTTCCCCAACACTGTAGGAGCTATTAAAATACAGCTATTCCAACTTATGTTTTCAGAGAACTTTTAACATTAGAAAAACGCTCCCCATACGATGTCAAGCAGAACATTAAGCTGCAAACACAAACTACAATGTTCTAGAAAATTATTTATTTATTTGAATTTAGTTACCGTGTTTCCCCGAAAATAAGACGGACAATCAGCTCTAATGCGTCTTTTGGAGTAAAAATTAATATAAGACCAGGTATTATATTATATTAATTATATTATATTACATTATTATAAAGACCGGGTTTTATATTATCATAAAATAAGACCTGGTCTCCGATTGGTCTGTTCGCATGCAGATGAGGGCTTCAAATCCTTGCAGTTTGATTGGTCCAAAAGGCACTGCCCTGTTGGTCAGAATGGAGCCACTCTGATTGGTTGGTCAAGATGCTGATGGGGACGTAGCTGTGCAGCTCTGATGGGATGGGAAAAGTCTCAGTCCTATGGGCTGATACAGGATTCCAGGAACTCCTTTACAAGCGTTGGTTCAGATGGCAGGAACACAGTGCAGGCAGGCAGTTCAATGTAGGCTTCTCCGTGAAGTGTGGTTTGCATGAGAGGGCCCTATGTAGAAATGGCTGCTAGGCTCTGTTTTTTTGTCATTTGTTTGTTTTTAATTTGAGCTCAGTGGGTCACCAGGAGCCTTTCTTAGTAGGCACCTTCTTTCTCAGGGACCACAGTTACAAGTTATTGAGCACTTGCTATGTGCCAGGCAGCAGATGAATCCTGGCATACTTTATCTCATTTATTCTTTATAAAATCTCTACATGGCAGATACTATCCCCGTTGTACAGATGAGAAAACTGAGGCTCACAGAGGTTAAACAATCTGCTTCCCAGCGCTTTTGCATGACAAAAGCAGCATTTAAACCCCAAGCCTGAGCTCTGACCCTCACTACTCAGAGGTGTGGTTCACAGACCCGCAGCACTGCATGACCTAACATTACACAAGCAGGAGCCAAACCTTCTGAATCAGAATCTGAATTTCCGCCAGATCAGACAATAGATACGCACTTTCAACTTTACCAATGCTGCTCTAAATTGCACGAAGGATGGAATCCTGGAGAAAAATGAATCAAAATGTTAACAGTGAATAACAGTGATTTTACAAGTGATTTTAATTTTCTTATTTACACATTTCTGTATTTTCCAAATAGCTTCAATGAGCATATATTTCAGCTATAATAAGAAAAACATTGAAATGAGTTCTCCCTTTTCACTTGTTGGTACAGCAGAACACAGATCCATAACATCATAAGTTGCAAAACCATAAATTAGAACCAACTTTCCCTCCTCTGCCACCATCAAACTCCAGATTTATGAAGCACAGCCATGGATTTTGATGTCACAAGAAAGGGAAAGTCTGAGTTGGGGACACGGCCATCGCCACAGCTGTTTCAGCAGGATGGTCTCTGCTCTGCTCTGTTTCAGAAGGATGGTGGCCGAGCGAAGGCCCCCCATGGAGCCCGACCCAGGGAGGGCAATGAAGGGTCCAGATGTGCTCACCTCACCGTCTTCCCCTCTGGGTGGCTGCAGAGCGTGTGGCTCTGGGCTGGCGTGACAAGACGTTTGCTCAGAGAAAGAGCTAATGAGTGGTTTGGAGGAAAGGTGATGGAGAGCAGCCCACAGAGAAGGGCGCTGAATTCTTTGAAGGAAAACGCACTGTCACATCCCATCATCGGAAGCCTGTCCATCTTTAGCTGGCACATGGTGCCCACATGCCTTCCTGGGGCCGCTCTGCCAGTGTGCTGCACGGCTGTGGTTAGTGTGGAGGAGACTGAGTGCAATAAACAAAACCCAGCCCAAGGGCTGGCAGCCCTGACCCTGCATTTTCTCTGCAGCCATTTCAAAATCATCAAAGCAGCTCCAGAAAGCATCAGGAGCTCGTAAATGCTTTCCGAAGGTCCACTGCCGGGGTTGCTGCTTTCTGTGACTTTCTCCTTCACACTAACCTTGTCACGTCCTTAACACCTTAACTGGCTTCCAATAGCCACCAAGGCTTCTCTGTACGCAAGAAAGGGACTGTCCAGTCCCTCATCAGACTAGGTGTCTCCAGGGGCCCCAGGTCATCTCCCTGAGTCTAGTGACACACTTCCTCCCTGTCCCTCCCATCCACGTGGGTCTGGAGGGACGGGGTGCTGGTCCCCTGGGGCAGTCGATTCAGGAGGGGACCAGCACTTAACCCAAGCTCGGCTGGTGAACTGCTCCAGAATTTTTCAATTTGGATCTAAGAGAACCCATGCCTCTTTAGAGGTGACAGCTTTTAAGACAAAAATCCAGAAGCTTCAGTGGCTTTGTTTTCCTTGTCCTGTCGAACACCAACTGTCCTGAGACAGCATTCAGAGGTGCTCAAATCCCAGCCGTTATTCCTGAGGCTGAGCCCCTGCTGGCTCTCTGGGACCTGTCCTGCTTGTCCTGGGAGTGCCAGGCAACTCGCATTGGTGTCTGCCTCCCATACAGCAGGAGCTAGGACAGAGCTGTCCCTGGAAAGGGCACAGACAGGACCAGTTTCCACGTGGGTGGGCCTGGGGCTCCCTGGAAAATCGACCTGAGTCATCCAATATGCTCAAAGAACTTGACAAGGATGTACTAGGCTGGGAACCCAACCAGGAGAGAAACAAAAGTCCTGAGGATTGGATGAAGACAGATGCTCCCCTGGCTGGTCAAACATCCTGGCCCCTGGGGAGGAGAATCTGTGGAAGGTTCTCCATGTTTCTAGCTCACACTTACAGTGTCTTCCCAGGCTCCATTTGACTTGTTCTCAAAAGTGTGTTTCTCAGAATGGACAAGGAACAGGGAACAGTCCCTCCCGGGAACCGAGAGAACTAGCTTCCCCCACACCCACAATTCCAGACCCAGGCAGGGCATTTACAGACACGGGCGGGAATTCTTCCCCAGCCAGGCGCACAGGCATTTTCTGCATTCTTCCTGCTTGCACAGACCTGCCCCGTGGGGACTCATTCTCGGGGCCTGTCACACCCAGTCCGCTCAGCATGCCTGGGCCACACCTGGGGCTTAGCACACCCGGAAGCACAGGGCTTGTGTCTCGCAGCCTAAGGGCATCTCTCCTGCCCCACCTTTTCAGCTTCTGCTTGTCCAGGTTCCTAGAGCAGGAGCCGGACAGGACGGGACAGTGACTCTGACTTTGTGACCTCACCCCTACTTCAGGGCCTTGGAGAGGCAGCTTTGCACCCCGACGATGCCTCAGTTAGCTCAGCGTACACACCTCATGGTGACCCCTAATTTACCTTACACACGCTGAGCCTCGCATGTCACCTGGAGGACACCGCATCCTAAAGGTCCCTGGGTCTCCTTGGATAAAGCGCCTGCCTGGGCCTGCGGCTCACTGACCATTCACACTGACAGCCGAGGGCCCACCGTCCACGTCTCGACTTCCTCCACGTCCAGGCTTCTCCTCCCACTGTGCCCCCCACCCACCTTTTCATCCTACACCCCAACCTGAATCCCCCATTCTCTGCATTTGCCACTGTGCTCGGTGTGGGGGTATCAGGATGAGTAAGACCCCTGCACCCATGGCACATGGTCCCAGGCAAGGAAAGGACCCCAGCAAGTCATGGAGACACCAACGCTTACTGACTGCCCAGGTCTGAGCCCTCGGGCTGGACTTCTGGATTCGCACCTGCCATCTGTTTCTCCTTTCCTGCCCCTCAGCACCTCTCGCCCACCCCCATCATGTCCTCTGAGCCCCGTCAAGGCCTTTCCTCTCCAGGAAGCTGCTCCTTCTGCCTCTTCCCTCTACAGCTCTGTTGGAAGAGGCAACAGAGCGTCGGCTCTTCCAGGATGAAAAAATTCCTTTAAAACACATAACCATTCCTCATGCTAGGGAGTAGTGGAGGCAGAGAGAGGGCCAGGGGCCTCATCCAGACAGGAAGACTGTCAGGATGGTGGGGCTGGGGTGGGGGAGCGGGGGCAGCCTGCGTAGCTGAGGGTGCAGAGCTGGGACCACGTCTGGGCTCCCGTTAGGAAGAAACACTTCTGGAAAAGATGGGGCTTCCTTGTTCCCTGTGGGTTGGTGGTCTGACTCTGTCATGTGGCTCTAAAGGCAGGCGAGGGTCCCCTCCAAAGCAGGGAGCAGTGAGAGGAACTGGGCGGCCATCACATCCACCATGTGGTCATTGCCTGTCCATCCTGTGCCTTGTCCCTGCCCTCACAGGAGAGAAACCTACGCTGGTCTGGGGGTGAGGAGACAAAGCCCATTTTTCCATAACACAGTACATAACTGAGGGAAAAGATTTCTTTGTTAACATGCAAATCTGGAATCTCTGGCGTTTTCGTATTGTCAGCAGACCCCACCCCCAGAGGGGGCTGAGAAGGAGGGGGGGATTCGGAATTCAAGATGCTCAGCTCAGTGCCTGGTGCCAGCTCCAGCCAGACAGAGGGAGAGAGAACACCCCCACCCCCAGAATCTCAGAGCTGGGCTGGGCATTGTGGGGGCGGGAGGGGGCAGTAACTGCGTGGACAGCAGAGTTGACCCCAAAGCTCCACATCACATTGCCCAGGACAGAGGCCCAGGGCTGGGATGGGAAGGACCAGGCCAGCCGGTTAACCTTAGGAGTCGGGGTCTCAGGAGAAGGAAGGCATGAAGGGCGGGAGGTGTCTGGAAGGATGACACAACGCAATGAGTTCCCCCCCACAGGGGTTCTTTCATGTGTGACCCCTGACCTGCAAGGCTTCCAGTGCCTGTGTGAGTATTAAATAGCCTCAGAGAGCAAGCAGCACCAAGCAGCCCTGGGGTTAATGGCCAGTCAGGCACAGACAAGGTCACAGACCTCCAGGGCCTGCTCACTTCATGGGCCATCATTTAGTCATGTGACACTGCTCCACGGGTTCATTGACCGGACAGAGCTAGGAGAGGCGCCTGGTGGTGGGCACTGGGCTTCTACGGGGGGAACCACAGCAAGGGAGGCAGCCCACAGACACGATTATTAAATCATTCCAGGATTTGTGCACTGATTTCCTGCTAGTGTCCCGAGAAGCCAGATACCGCATACTGAAATCTCTCCACTTCCCCGCCGAGCATGGCCAGGGGCCAGGTGGCTCTTTCATTACACCCTGCCCCATAGTTTGTTGAGTTCCACACAGAGACTAGCAGCTATTAAAACTCAGTGGGTCATCATTAAAGGGCAGTATTAAGAGAGTGACAAGGCAACCCATGGGATGGGAGAAAATACGCACAAATCACACGTGTGATCAGAGGCTGATATCCAGTCTACAAAGAACTCCCACAACTCAACCACAACAAACTCAATTCAAAAATGGGCAAAAGACTTAAATGGACGTTTCTCAAGAAAAAAAAAAAAAACCGCAAATAAACAACAAGCACATAGAAAGATGCTCCACATCACTAATTATTAGGGAAATGCAAATCAAAACTACAATGAGGGATCACTTCTTGCCCATTAGGACGGCTATTATTTTAGAAAAATACACACACAAAAAACGAAAAACAGAAACTAACAAGTGTTGGCAAGAATGTGCAGAAACTGGAGCCCTCGTGAACTGTTGGTGGGAATGTGAAATGGTGCAGCCAGTGTGGAAATTCTCTCCCAAATTTTAACATAGAATTATCATATGATCCAGGTCTGGGTACTTACCCAAGAGAAGTGAAAGCAGGGACTTAAACAGATATTTGCACAACTAGGTTCAATGCAGCATTATTCACCATGGCCAAAACGTGAAAGCAAGCTATGGATGGCCATTGATGGATGATGGATAAACAAATGTGGTCCATACATGCAATGGAGTATTATTCAGCCATGAAAAGGAAGAAAACCCAGTCACATGCCACATGAATGAACCTTGAAGCTATTATGCTGAGTGAAATAAGCCAAGTCACAAAAAGACAAGTACAGCACGAGTCCACTCACACGCGGTCCCGAGAGCAGCTGAATTCATAGAGACAGACAGTAGATGGTGGGTGCCGGGGACTGGGGGAGGCGGGGTGGGACTTAGGATTTCATGGGGACAGTGTTTCGGTTTGGGAAGGTGAAAGGGTTCTGGAGGTGATGGTGGTGATGGTTGCACAACAATGTCAATGTATTTAATGCCATTGAACAGTACACTTAAAATGGTTAAAAGTGGTAAATTTATGTTATATAAATTCTAGCACAATTCAAAAATTCTTGATTGGCTGAGTTAAATTCAAGTCACCGATGTGAAAACAGCTTTGCTTTTGGGCCAGCGAACCCAAGGAGTTCCTCATGCGTTGAGGGTGATGAGCTGTGCGTAAGACTCCCGTGTCCCTGGCACCACTTTGCTGGGCTCCCTCGAGTGGCAATAGGGGGGACTCTAAACTTGGTTCCATGAACCAACTACCAGTTTCTGGAGGGAAAAGGAGAATCAGCCGCAGTGATGCAGCCTTGAGTGGGCAGGGATTCTACTTGTGTGACTCAGCCCAAGTGGCCTAGACAGTTTCCGCACTACCTGCTCTGCTGGCCCCAGACACACACACACACACACACACACACACACAAATGTGCACGACGCTGACAAAGCACTCAAGAGCCCGGAAGACCCATTTTAACCTGTGAACCATATGGATGGGGTTTCTCGTGTTTTCTTAAGTGCAAAGCGACTATAAAATCGGCCCGAGTCTGTTCCCAGGCACACACTGACTAGAGAAACGGACTAATTTTCCATTTCAAAACCTGGTTTATCCTGTAGCAGGGTGGTCCCTTATCACTCCAGCCTCTCATGTCCTTTAAAGACCGTTTATGGGGAAAGATTTAAAGCTTTGAAGACTGTCTGTTCTTTCAAGAGATAGACACATTTAAAACCCCTGTCATGGACCTAACTGATGTGGTCACATGGGCAGACCCAGGGAGAGTGGATTTGTCCCACTAAACCCTAAGCATGACAGAGATTAAACTCACTGTAAACAAGAGGAATTAAGAACAAAAGGCAGATCTGGGTGGGATCAAATGACACTGGACATCCAAGAATAAAGGCTCCTTGGGAAGTTTAAAAAGTGGCTTAGCAGAGACTGGTGCTGGCCTCTTAGGTTAGGCTCACACAGTCAGCAATTACGATATGTACTTAAGGGAACAATAAAACAGTGACAAAGGGCCCGGCGGCAGTGTCTGCACTTCCTGAGCCTGAAAGAGCCAACGTCAGCGCCAGCTCAGCCGTCCCCTTGGCGTCTAGGAATTTCAAGCTGGACACTCAACCAACTGCCTGTTACTTCTTGGCAATTAAGGCCCACAGGGAATTCTGCAGCTTTGCTCTTATCTGTGGCTGGTCCCCAAATACCTGAGGGTGGTTTCCCAGAAGGAAAACTTTAGAAAAAGGGTCTTTCCCCCTGGTTTTCTCAGTGTTCCTCTTCAAGTATGTGTGAGCAGGGTGTGTGAGCTCACAACCAGGCTCTCCACAGCGGGAGGCTTTTGCAAGGTGCCACTGGAGGCTACAGACACGGGTAGACGGGCTGCACATGGGCGGCATCTAGGCCCCGTGGCCCTGTTCTGGGCTCTTCTCAGGCCAGATGCTTCTCTGCCAAGCAGGCCGGGAAGCCTGGCTTCCCGTCTCTTCTTTTAAAACTAGCCAAGGGCAAAAATCACAGAATCGGAAAATTTGAGGAATATTCGAAAGCTTTGACAGAGAGAGAGAGAGAGAGAATAAAAAATACAGCATAGAGAATATAGTCAATGATATTGCAACAACTGTATATAGTGTCAGGAGGGAGCTAGACTAATGAGGGGGGGAATCGCTGCATAAATTATGTAAATGTCTAACCACTATGCTGTACACCTGAAACTAATATAAAATAATATTGAATGTCAACTGTAACTGAAAAAAACACACAAACATCCAAATAATGAAAAGGGAAACAAAAGCAAGCACAACCCATCACGGAGAGCACCTCCCCCGACATCTCAGAGCGTGAAATGTGTCTTACAGGTGACTTCCATGAGGCTTCCACAGGCGTGGGATGCGGTCGTCCTCGCTCCTCAGCAGCTCTCCTGTCAGGGATGGCACAAAGCTGCTGGGACGAGCGACAGAGGGCTGCCCCTGTGGGATTCGCTCAGGGTGACCCTGGGAATGGAGGCCCTTAGCAGCACAGTCCTGGCCGTGGGGGCAGGCATTTTTCTGTGACTTTCTGAGCCTCATCGCAGAGGGAACTGGAGAAGCAGAGAAAGAAAGCAGAGGCCAAAAGCCTGGCTGGGAGGACACCTGTTGGGAGCCCCTAGAGGCACACCTGCACAAGATCTGAAATAGTCTGGGAGGTTGTGTGGAAAAGGGGTCTGATCCGGATGGAATCAGCCATCTTCCCGCGCCCACGACCATCACCATCAGATGTGCCTACATGCCTCAGCTAGTTACTCACTGCAGTTCACTTAGCTGCTCCATTGTGCCCACGAAGGCCAAGCCTCTGATCTGGGCAGGACAAGGGCACGTGCACTTGACCATCTGACATCCGGGGGTGCAAGAAAGGCACTGCAGGTCCGTATAACAGTCTGCTCGGGCCCTAAATCTGCCACTTCAGGTCAGAGGAGGCACATGGAAGGCTTATGTGGTTAAGGAAAAAATCCACCTCGAGCCATATCAAAGTGTTGTCTGCTGTCATCACGCTTCTGAGAGGATGAATGCCGCACATGGCAACCATATGTGGCCTGCAAAGAGTCCGCCGTGTTATTTACTGTATGTGACAGCACAGATAAAACGATTCCACATCTGGAATGTCAGGAGAAACACCAACATCACGTAGATAAGTACGTGTGTTCTAAAGAAGCGTGCAAATGCACACACATTTTCCAATAACACAAGGAGCTCTGGGGCTGGCATGAGTTTCGTGAGTTGTGCAGACGGCCTGGGCTGTCATCTCACTCAGAAAGTGATGAGATGTTACTTTTTCCAAGAGGACTGATAGGCAGCATACAACAGAAAAACACCATGTAAAATAATTAAAAATCAACAAGTCTTAAAATTATACACATATGTATTTTTTGCTCTTAAGCTTCACTGATTTACAAAAGGCAAATTTAGAAAGTGATGGAGTTTAGGTTTTCTGGTGCATACAGATCAGCTGATCTTGTCACAATTAATCCAGCAGATGGGATTCACATGCTGTTTTCCATTTCTTTTAGTCTGCAGAAAACACACGCAATAATTGTCTATCCCCTCCTCCTCGTGAAAGTAAGGTGTTTATCTTCAAAATGTGTCCAAGTCCTTCGGGATCAAGTTTCTGCGCCACGGTGCATGTGGAAGGAGGCAAACTGCTGCGTGAATTTTCTTTAAAACTATCTGGATAGTTATACCATTTTCATCACTTTTCATAAAACTTTCCAGTATTGTACTTACTGCTGATACCCAAAACAAATGGAAAACAAGGGAAAAAGTGATCTAGGGGTGAAATAATACAATCTCCTCATGGTGAATAAACCTCAATTCATGCATCCCCAAATTGAAACCATAGTTCTGTTTGGAAGACTAAGAGGAAAGGGACTCGCTTTGCTCTTTCCATCATGAGTTCTCACCATGTACGTGATCAGGGACGTCTCAGGTAAGGTGAGCGTGGCACAGAGGGTGCCAAATTTAAGCAGGCGTTCATTCTTGGGGTCTTGCAAGTTATTATACACCTGCCAGCAAACCAGGGAACATAATGGCACAGAAGGCAGGTGCCAGGTGTTGGGGATGCTTGGCAGTGACTGCACCTCATACTCTCAGGACCAGAGGAAGGGGAGATCTTTAGGGGACAAATAGGGCCTACCCTTCCAATCATACACCTGAGTCCCTATTTTAAGAAAATCATAATTGTCTTTACCTCGGGTCTCTGGGATTGCAAGGGGCTGCAGTCTAGTCAGCACAGTAACAGGGAGTCTTTAGGACCCATTATCTTTAACATAAGCTTCTGAGATAACCAGACCAGGAATCTGGACATCCCAGAATTTAGCCATCTGGTCAACCTTATTGCTCCTGTTCAGGGCTGTCATCCATCACTCACTGTCTCCATGACAGTTACCCATCACCCACAACCAGCCTTTGCTCCATAAGTCACCCATCCATGCCCCCCTCAGGGAATGAAAAGAGTTGAAAGCACTGCGTCAGAGTACCCAGAGCCTTCACCAACTGTCTCCCATGCACAGCACTGAAGACTCCCTCAGCCCACCTCATCCTCCACTCAGAGGAGACTTCCCTCCTTTCTAAAGCCAGCTTCTCTGCCTGCATTCTAGAATCCATCCTGTCCCAACACTCCTGGTGGGAACTCATTCCTACAAAGATGTCCCCTCTCGCACTGCCAATATGCCTTCTAACACACACTTCGCACCAGCAATTTATCCTTTCATTAAACTCATATTTCACAGTATTATAAAAATAATACATCAATATGGTAAAAAAAATATTTTACACAGTATAGAAAGATGCTCCATGAAGAGCAAAAACCTCTTTCTCGATCCCTCCTCCTCCCCACCCCACGTTCCACAGCCGGCCCCTGTAAGAATTTCTGCTTTGGGTTATTCCCATGGCTGTCATTACAGCACTAAACAATGTCCTGAGACATCTGTTTCTAAGCCCATCACCCCTGTGCAGCCTGCACTTACACTCCCTTCTGGAAGGTGAAAGATACACTGCAAGGACGCTTCGTCCCTCCACGCTTCCTAATTTTTATTTTGTTCTGTCCTCTTTAGTGTTTCTCTCACCCATTGTCTGCAGTTTTTAATGATACACTTCAGATAGGAGTTCTCAGCTTTGACTGGCAATTCGTATGACGTGTGAAGCATTTTTAAAATACATATGAAAGACCCTTTCCTCCTCAGATCAACTGCATATCCCTGGTCTCTGTAATAACGTTTTTGCATGGTAAAGGTGATTCTGATGAGAGACCAGGGTTGAGAGCTATGGAAGGAGACCTTGCCATTCAGTGTCAAGAGACCACTGTGACGGGACAGTAGGGTTAGTAAAAGCCCTATGAAGAGCCCTATGAAGTCCTTGCAGTGTATCAAGGTAAGAAAACTAAGATGCAGCTAAGAGTAAGAAATCCAAATGCAATTTTTAATAAAGTTAAACATAGATTTATCATATGACCGAGCGATCCCACAGCTCAATATTCACCAAAGAGAAATGAAAACATATGTTCACATGAAAACCTATACACAAATGCTTATCAGAGCTTCATTTATAAATGCCAAAAACTAGAAGTAACCCAAATGTCCCTTGACTGGGGTACAGATAAACAAATTGTGGCATAGCCACACAACGGAATGCTACTCAACAGGAAAAAGGAATGAACGATTGATATGCACAAAAACATGGAAGAATCTCAAAAGCATTGTGCTAAGTGAAAGAAGCCAGACCCAAAAGGTTCCATGGTGGATGACCCCGTTTATATGGTATCCTGGAAAAGGCCAACCTACAGGGACAGAAATCAAATCAGTGGTCGCCAGAGGCTGGGCGTGGGGAAGACTGACAGCAGAGGGAATGAGGGAAGTTGTTAGAGTGAGTGCACACACTCTGCACGTCGATTGGGGCGGGCGTTACACGGCTACATGCTTGTCAAAGCTCATCAAACTGTGCAACCATACAGGTAAACTTCACTCTTTGAAGCTTATAGTACAATAAACCTGATTTAAAAATATGATTAGGGACCTACTCAAACATGTAAATACATTAATGCTACTTAGAGAACTATAGCCACAAAAATGTAGACTAAACAATTTTAGGGGAGTGGGTTTATGACACTGTATTGAAATCACTCAGGTATCCATGTAAGTCTTGATCATGGTAGTTAAGTTTTCCAGTTTTCCTATAACACACCAACGTCTTTAAAAGTTGACATCTAAATTATTGTGGCTTTCTGTTGCTATAGAGCATAACTTTGTTGTATTTTATAATTATAGTAGAGATATTAAATTTTATAACTCTATTTTGTATGTGGTTGCCATATTGAATTAACTCACTATGAATAGGCATTATGGTGCACAAATAAAGTTAACTTTTCCCCTGCTTTCCCATATTTATCACATTTATTTTACACTTTTTAGTAAACTTTCTAAAATTCCCCAAACAAAGTTGGGCAGCCTGTATAGTAGTTGACATGTAGATGCATTTCTGATTTTGGAGATGAAATACTACACACAGCCTCATTAGTGCTGGCTGTGGGTTTTGGGTAGATGTTATTACTTACTTAAAGTATTTTTCTGTTCACAATTTACTACACACTTTATAAATAATTCTATTTTAAACTTTACCAAAGACCTTTGGCCATTAATTAGGAGCATTATGTGGCTTTTCTCCTTGGTCTTAAACTTGATGAATTGTAGGAATAGATTATTTGTTGAATCAGCTGTACCTTCTCAGAGTCAAACCATAATTTTTAATATATTGATTGTATTTTGTTCCTTTTTATTGCTGAGTGTTCTATATTTGTTTCCTGAGCATTTTATTTAGTATTTTAAAATCATTTAATAGACGAGATGTCAGAAATCTTTTCTGGGCTCGCTCTGTTTTTCAGGTTTGGTTATTAAAACTGAATTTGTAATATTGCTTTGCCCCCTCCTCGACACATTTTTCCTTTTACCTTGCATCTTAATTATATTTCAAAATTAAGTATGTTTTCTTATTTCATAATTAATGTATATTCATTCAAGTAAAGATTTTTAAATGCCAATAAGAAATACAATTAAAATCATTGTTCCCGTTCTTTATTGACATGACGAACTTCTCTAAGAATAAGCTTAGCACATCTTTTTTCCCTTCCTTGCTTCCTGAATAAGTCAGTATAAGAGCCGTAAGGTGGAGCCTAGTCAAGTAGCCGTCTGTGCCAGGGAAACCAAGTGCCAGCCTGTCCCAGCCGAGGGTCAAGGCCCCAGCAGGGTGAGGAGAGATGATCTATGTGGGGAGAAGCAGCCAGGTGGTGGCACCAGCACTCACCCTGGGTTATCGCTGGCGTCAGCTGAGGAGACAGTCCATGCAAAGCACGGGGACAGCCGGGCATAGGGTGAGGAGACTGGTTATGTAGAAGGACTGAAATAAGAAAATATATAGAAGATAATGGAATAATGGGATTACAGTTATGCACAAGAAGTTAAGATGGACTCTCTGGTTTGGACTGGAATGGAAGTATCTTTGTGAACTCATGTACGTACATGTTCCAGCTCCGACACAAAGCGGCAACACCACAATAGTAACGAACATGCCTAGAACCCAGACGTTGGTGTCTAAGTGCCATTCTCTACTGAAAGGAACCAAAGCCACTTTGAGAAATGGCTGATTTCAAGGCTGGGAGGTTAGAACGTCTCACTGGAACAGAAAGTATAGACGTGTTTAACCTAAGGTGGGGATATAACAAATGATTAGGTGCCAGGTAGAGGGAACTCCCCAGGTATGGGGCAATTTGAACATCAAAATAAGGACTGATGCTAACGCACTACAACCCACTGAGTAAAATAGGAATCCATGAAAAAACCAATAAGAAAAAGAGAAAGCTCCTTGTGAAAGGTGAAAGACAACTACCGTGTTTCCCCTAAAATAAGACCTAGCTAGACTATCAGCTCTAATGTGTCTTTTGGAGCAAAAATTAATATAAGACCTGGTCTTATTTTAATATAAGACTGGGAATATAATATAATATAATACAATATAATATAATACAATACTGGGTCTTAATATTAATTTTTACTCCAAAAGACACGTTAGAGCTGATGGTCTGGCGAGGTCTTATTTTTGGGGAAATAAATGCAGATCATGTGATAGAATTAGGAAATCACCGTTTTGGGCAACTACTATAGCATCCAAAACAGTTAATGGATGTCCAAATTAGTGGGTCAAAGTTTAAAGAGAATGGGATAGTTACAGATTTCCTCACAAAATACTTATTAAAAGTAACTTTTCAGTAGAGAATCCTGGTAGACACCATCTTAACCAATGATCAATGTCACTTGGCAATGGGATGAAACAAACTCATCTGGCAGCTGATGGGACGCAATGAGAAGAACAGCATCGTGTCTGTGGTGTTCTTGCCAAATATAAATGATCTGAATCTCATCGTAAGAAAGCACCAGATAAACCATGATAACACGAATGTGATCTTCAAAAGCACTAAAGGTCATGAGAGTCAAGGAAAGATTAAGAAGTTGTTCCAGGATGAAGGAAGTGGAAAGAGACAGGACAACTAAATGCAATCCATGACCTAGGTTGAATCATTTTGCTCTAAAGGACATTACTGGAACAACTGCTCGAACTTGAAAGGAGTCTGGGAATCAAAGAAGAGTAATGTATCAACTATAATTTCCTGGCTTCAGCAGCTGCTCTGTGGTTGTGGAGAGAATGACCTTGTTTGCATGGAACTCACAGCAAAGCACTTGTGGCCGATGGGGCCGATGGCAACAGCATTCTCTCAACGAATTCAGGGGAAAAGCTCCTTATGCTACTGTTGCAAGATTTTTGTTTATCTAAAATTATTTCAAAATAAACAATAAAAGAATAAGCTTCCATTATTGTAAAGATTCAACAACGGCAATATGTATCAAGAATTTTAAAATCCATCTATGTTTTGACCCAGAAATGTCACAACAAAGGATAGCTCCCGAGGACATAATCACGAATGTCTGCAAAGATTTAGCTCTAAAGCTGTTCATCCAAGGTTATTTGTAGGTTAAGAAATGAGAATCAACATAAACTTATTACAGTAGGATTTGGAGACATAAATTATAGTATAACCATGAAATGGAATACTAATGCAATTAGTAAGGAAGATGTTTAAGAAAAGTCATTTAATGGCTTGCAAAAATGTTTGTGACGTGTTACTGAGTGGAGAAAGCAGGTTTGAAAACAGTATATTCAGTTTATCTCATTATCACTATAGAACAGAAAAAAGCACTGTGTGTGTGTGTTGGGGGGGGGACAGCAAGTAAATTGGATTCTTTACCACAAGGAACCAGCTCCCTCAATGTTCAGACAAGCGCTGTAAGTGGCCAAAGCTGGGATCAAAGAAGCAGTGTTTCCCCAGATGAATTTGACCATAGAACCCTTTTGTTTCCAGAACTTCTGAGCCCAGTTTGGGCTCATCTCTAAAAGTGTCCAGAACTCCAGGAGCTGACTTTTGTCCCTTTCACTTTAATTTTTCTATTTATCCCCTATCCTATCGGATTCTACTATGTGTCATCATAAGTTGCCTCATATCAGTTTTCAAGCAAAGCCTATAGGTCTATAAATAAATAATCAACAAGAATTAGACCTGCCTGCAAGAGGCCCAGGAGGCCTTGGGGAAGGCTTAGGAAAGAGAAGGCCACTGACGGGTGTCTCTTTACTCCACTTGGGCACCATCTTTCAGGCCAAGAGCGCCCTCTGAGCTGCTGCAGAAAGTGGGGGTCAGGTGAGGATTTGCGCCTCCCTTATGCACCCCACCCCCCACCTACCATGTTTCCCCGAAAATGAGACCGGGTCTTATATCAATTTTTGCTCCAAAAGACGCATTAGGGCTTATGTTCAGGGGATGTCACCCTGAAAAATCATGCTAGGGCTTATTTTCCTGTTAGGGCTTATTTTCGGGAAACACAGTGTTTATCCTCCTCACACAGCTAATTAAGACTGGAAGGATGTATGTAATTGTAGAGGATTTTATTTTCTGTGAATTACTGGTTCTGGAACAGGAAGGGTAGTAGGCGAGGTTTGGGCCCCATGACCTTTCCCCCCTGGTGCTACCCCCGTGAATATGTCACGTTACCTGGCCAAAAGGATGTCACAGATACAGTTACGGTGATGAAGCAGCTGCGCTTCAAACAGGGAGGTTGTCTTGCATTATCTGGGTGAGGCTACGCCTAATCCCGTGGGTGCTTTCTCTGGCTGGCAGCAAACGAAGAGATCAGAGAGATTCAGAACTTGAAGGAGGTGGAAATTTGGTTCTAAGTTCGGTTAGTTCACCACTGGCTTTCAAAGGTTTGTTTAAAGGAGAGTTGAGACCTCTCACTCCAGAAAGACCTGGGCTTAGACACCTCAGGGTTGCAAGACCTCAAAATGCTAAGAGCACAAGGCTGAGACTCTCAAGGCTGTGAGATGGACTGTCAGTCACGTGACCAGTCCCCTCGGCCCTCGAGTTGCCCAGGCACCTGGCACAACGCCCACGTCGGCGAATTGCCAGGCACAGAGAATTCTTCACGCTGGACTTCCTACAGATTCACACCCAAAACACAAGCCCACGGGGTTGACAGTGTTCCCAGCTTCCCCTTGGCCTACAAAGATTTCCTTCTCCGGCAGCGTTGTTCTCTGCTGCCTGGCCCCAAACCTCAGCGTCTGGCCCATGATCGCCCGGAAAGGGCTGGGCTGTCTGCGGTTTATTCCTCAAGCACTCTTGGTGTCAATGACTCCCTGAGAGTCGTTTTCTTTACCCGCTGGTTTCTTGCGTTTCCTTCGACAGTTTATCGGAAGTGCAATTCCCAGGAACCTGATTTTTGACTAATGTTTATTAAATACCGTTGTCTGCCAGGGACCCATCTAGACTCTTTTTCCTATAGTAACTGAATCCTCTCAACACCTCTATAAGAATGATATTGCTATGCTTACTCCTAACATGTGCAAACAGAAGCTCAGAGGGTCAGACGACGCTCAGATTGGACAGGTGGCACGTGGAAGGGCCGATATTCAAGTGACATCTCTTGGCTACAAGCCTAAGGCTCGTTCTATCCTGCCTCAGTTTCCCCCTGGTGGGGCGTCAAGGCAGAAGTATATGGAAGCTCAGCTCACACTAAGTCAGCTGCCGGGAAGACTGGATGAGGAAAGGCGAGTTTCAGGAAAACTGAGTAGGACACAAACCCCAGAGGCCTCCAGATGAAGTGTGGTGGGAAAGCACAACGTAGCCCAGTGGCCAGCGGACTGAGGCCCCAGCCAGTGATGACCAAGCACCCGGGCAGGACCAGGACTGAATGGGCCACCGAGGAGGTGAGAGTGCCCTCACTCTCAGGGTCCTGCACGTGCAGGATGCACCCCACGCCTAAGTCTGTGTCAACGTCAAGGTCGTGGGAGACAGGCCATTGCCTGATCAGAAGTTCTCACTCCCGGCAGGTGAGTGAGGGTGTCCATAGTGACATAAACACAGATGATGACCAGTGGCCACAGTGGGCAGAGGCCCTTTTAGAGGACGCAGTGACCTCCCAATACACGGCCTTTAACTGTTTAAGCAGATAAACAGAGCAGTATGCCATTTAATTAAACTGGATTAATCACAGCCCACCAGAGACTCTGTCCCTTTTCAATTAGAGGAAGCTTAGCCCAGGCAGTGCCACTTGCTTGACGTCTGTGAATGGGTCCTTATGTTGCAGTGGACACATTTCATAAAGAAACAGCAACGCTTGGTTTCAGCGATAGGAATACCGAATACTAGTGGTCACGACACGTGCATTTTTAAAGAGACACGGATTACACTGGACATGTGACCTCAAAACCTGACCCTTCAAACGTGAAAACCAGGGTGAAAATTCATTAACTTCCCTTGCTAGTGCGCTGAAAAAAAAGTCATTGCTATTGAACTAATCCAGTGCCCCCCCACCCCGCCTGATGGATTAAGGGAAAGTGACAGATGTCATCTGTTGACTTCAGCCGAGCTTTTGACTGTTCCACATGATTTACTCATCAAACCCAAAATAGACAGGCCTGCACCACACATTGTGGCGGTGGCACGGAGCGGCTGAGGGGTTGGCACGCTTGCTCAGAAGTCTTATCACTGCCTAGCCTCAGCTGGGGGCTCCCCAGGCAAGGCTGTGATGCAGACCCAGGTGGTCAGGGCCCACCTCTTCTTCTGGGGTACAGAATGAAGGGGACCTCATAAAGGAAGCGGGAAGGACATTCAGACAGCTGACCACAAATGGGGAGAAAAACGTCTCCCCGGGAGGAGGGACGAACCACATGCAAGGAGAAAAATCAACCGTAAGTTGCAGTTTCCTTGGGCGACACCCCCTTGCTTCCAGCCCTGGCAGGCCCAGGACCCCCATCTGGCCACCCCAATTTCTCTATATCTTGTGACAACCCCTCCCCCCTTCCAATCTTTAAATCGAAGACTTAAAACTCACAGTGGGAAGTTGGCTCCCCCAATTGTTTTTGGCTCCAACAGTACTTTTTAAATATGGGAACAGATTGGCAATATTTAAAAAGTGGGAAACTACATAAAAATCCAGATGCTCTTAGAAACTCAAAGGGTCTGTTGACCTGTATCCCTTCCCATGGCAACCATGACTCAGTATAGTGTCTACTGGCCTCCCCGGGGGCCCTGGCCTTTGCACCCCCAACCCCCACATGCCCGGCTTCCCTGAATAGGGGACGGCTAGGATTGAAGAACTCAGACTGCCTGATGCGTCCTCTGTTTCTCCAGATGTAGGACGGGAGTGAAAGCATTTGGACCTCGTGTGGCTGGGGGAGGATTCAGTGAGCTAACACCCATGGGTCACTTCACACAGGGCCGGGTCACAGGTCCACATAGGAGGGGCCCTGTTCTACTTTACACATGGATTCCTTGAGCATCCTCCTTGGAGCCCCCACTTTAAGATCTGAGAGGCCCGAGGCTCAGTGCTGGCCTTTCTTCCTCCCTTTGCAAGCTCTGCTCCAGAGATGTGCCAAGGCTTAGCTCACATCTGGCCCAGACATTGCCTGTGAGTACAAGGTTTCCCTCTATGAACCGTGAACTCCTCTGATTCCCTAGTGTAGTTACCTACCCACTTGACATCTCCCTGGGTGGCTCACAGGCGCTTCACACAGGCCTCCAGGCGAGTCCTGCCTCACCCCACCTGCCAGCTCCTCCCTTTCAGAGGACAATGCTCTGGCGACCCGCGCTCATGCTTGTCTTCCAGTCACTAACACATCCCGTCCGCTCGACCTGCCACTCACACCGACCACCTGCCCACCTCTCTCCCTCCGGCAGCCGTGGATCCCACGGAAGCCTCATCTCCATCCCTCACCTTGGCTCACCTGGACCAGGGCTTCAGCCTCCTGATGGCGCTGCCCTTCCACGCTGGACCACGCCAGTCTATACACGGTGTCCCTAAAATGGCCAGTCTGGTGTGGACCACGCCTGGACTGAAGGCCGTTAGAGGTTTCCCGCTGCGTTCCCATAAAGCTGCGTGTCTTTACCTGGCCTGGCTGCCCCCCTCGTGGACCACATTGCTCAGGGCCCTTCCTCACTTCTCTCCTGGGACTTCCTTTCCTTGCCGGTGACACCAGCCATCCCGCAGGTCTCCATGTGAACTCCCTTCCTCAGGAAGCCTTTCCTGCTCCAGGATGACTTTCCAAGTGCGCCTTCCTTCCCTCAAGACATTTCCCACAACTGTACCCAACACCAGCCTGTGATGGGGACTGCTGGCCTCCAGCTGAGCTGTGACCGTCATAGCTGCCTGTTCTCCACGGAACCACCAGTGCTTCCCATAAATGTCAGACGAATAAAACAATCGATGCAAATATCAAATAAAGAGTTTGCGCAGAAAACGATCGGCGGCTTCCATTAAACACACGCTAAACCGTCAGATGGATCTCAGCACAGACAGTATTAGAAGTGCAGCGGGACCATCAAGGGCTGAATCTGTCACCCTGCCCCCAGGCACGTGCCAGGCCACAACTAGAGCGCTCTGGCTGTAAATCCCATTGGGAATACGGGAGACCGGAGCAAGCTGTGCCTTCTGGAGGGGCGAGGTAGTTCACACCCTGTTTAATGCAAGGCGACCTGCTATTCCCTCTAATGTTTGGGGGCCCCGGGCCTGGCTGCCGCCACGCTCTGTCTATCCTGTCGTAGATGTTCCCCGGGGAACCCGGTGGCAGGCTAGCTCCAGGGGAGGGGCTCCAGGGACAGAGCCTTGGAAGGAGCCACTGGATGGAGTCACTGAAGGAGCCCGCCCAGCGCGGCTGCATCCAGAGCCAGTGTGCTTGTCGGGGAACCACCAGGCTCTCTGCCATTCTCTGGCTTCACTCAGCAAAACAGGAGAAAAGGCATTTCACTTCAGCCCAGGGGACCTGCCAAAATGCTTTCCAGACTTAAGCATCTGTGATTTTAAAATATCTTGGACTCAATGGCCAGGACTCAGTGGAGGGATGGGGGGCGGGGATGCTCACAGCCTGGATAAGCCAGGTCCTGGAATTGGATATAAAACAGCCGACTAAGTGAAAAGGCTTGGGAGGTTGGGAGGCACACTGGGTATTCCACTGAGATAGGAAATAAAGCCCAGGGAAATTATTTAATGCCACTACTTCCTAATCATGGCATTGCACTTCTTTGAAGAGTCCCATGGGCTCAAATTAGTGCATCACTCCGCATGAAAAGGGGGAGATGGTTGCAAGAGGTGCCTGGCTCTGCCTCTGGGTGAGCCTTCTGAGGCATGTCTTCCAGAAAGCCCCTCTCTAGAGCTGGGGGCACAGGGGCAGCAAAAGCCACATCTTTATTGACATGCTGTCCTATACAAAGTTACTTTCGTGATTTCTGGGGGAACATTCCAGAAAACAAAACTCAATGTGGGCTGACTAAACCCCAGTGCAGGAGATGAAAGTGATGTCTCCTACAGAACTGGGGGACCAACCCAGACACCCCTAGCTGGTGATCTGAGAGATGGAACCAAGACATGAGGGGATCGGATGCCTCTTCCATGACATCCCTGGGGGCTAGTGATTCTGTCTGCACGGAGGAGAGGGGACACTTGTGCCCAAACTCCATCGGCAGCAGACAGAGTCGTGTATGCTGGCAAAACAGCAACAGGAGAGATGTGGTCAGTCCCCACCGGGCTGCCCTGTACTCCTCACAGCAGCCTCAGCACTTGGGCCTGGAGACAAGGCCCTCAGCTGTGGACAACTTCACTGGGTCCAGGCAGTAGCACAGGGGACCCCTTAGGCGCTGACCTAGATGGTCACTCTGGATGTCAGAGGATTGATTCACAAGTAGCTCCCTGGGGACAGCCAGCAGGAGCAGTCATCATAGCCGCCGGTGCTGGCTGTGCTCAACTTCAAAGAAAGTGGTCCCTCCCTGTAGGAGGCCACCAGGCCCAAGGGATAAGCAAGTACCTGTCCACAGTCTCCATCCTTGCCTGCCGAGGAATTTGATCGAATACTCCAGTTCTCCATGGCTCTGTTTATCAAAGGGAAACGTAAAGGTCCCTTGGGGCCTAACCGAAGCCGCAAAACACTGTTTGGGGGATAATGGTGAGAGCTTTGGAAGGAATGGTCTTTTTAAAACAACCAAGTGCTATTTTTTGATTTTATCATCATGGCACAGGGACAGCAAAAGCCACATCTTTATTGACACATTGTCTGATACAAAGTTACTTTCACGATTTCTCCCTTTCAACCTCCCTTTGTCACCTCCCCATCCCCTGCCTCTGACTTGTTCTCTCGGCCCAGGCACTCTCCTCTCTGACCCTTCGAAGGACCTTCTGCTGCCCAGGGCAAATCCCAAGTCCACCCCCAAAAGACCTGTCCCCA
The DNA here is from genome assembly GCF_036562045.2 of Rhinolophus sinicus. Classification (NCBI taxonomy): domain Eukaryota; kingdom Metazoa; phylum Chordata; class Mammalia; order Chiroptera; family Rhinolophidae; genus Rhinolophus; species Rhinolophus sinicus. The sequence continues at coordinate 206,257,048 of NC_133751.1, read as the reverse complement.
TCAGCCTTCCACATGACTTCCTTTATTTCTGGACACTCACATCTGCACCCCCACACTTGTGCATATGCTGACTTATTGGTTTGATAGTTAGAAAAGGACCCTAAAAATAATCCAACCCAATCTCTTCATTTTAGACGTAAAAACGTCAAGTATGAGACCAAGCCAACCACACTCAGGGCCAACACAGACATGTAATGGGAGAACGCAGGTAGACCCCACCCTCCTGCTGCTTCCTACCTTCCCATACGCCCTCTGATGGGCTCGTGTTGACTGTAGCTAACTTGGTAATGGGCTTTGGCAAACAGTTTCAAAAACAGGAAGAGAAAGGAAACTCTTCCACATACGTGGAGTTACATCCTGGATTTCAGAAAGATGTTTAAATGTGGGGGCAGAGTGGTCTCAGAATCCAGGCAATGTAGTTTCACAGCCTGGCTCACCTCCTGAGCTCCCCCTGTCCACCCCACTGCCCAGGGGCCAGGCTCTCGGATGGAGGTCCTGCAAGAGGACAGAGTGATTCAGCAGCATTCGCTCATTCCTTATGACCCTCACCCCGCTTGTGGGCCCAGGGGCTCTAAGTTATGGGAAGTAACGGCCCCAGAATACCTGTCTCCACCAGTGCGACCTGCGTGACCGTGCTCCTTAGAGCAACCACATCCTCTCCAAGCTGCATCTCCCCTGGAAGGAGGGTAAGGAGGCCAGCCCTGCCTCCCACCCAGCTGCTCTGAAGAATCACTGACACCTAGGACATTGACTGAACCTGTGAAAACCGTAAAGCTTTCCATGAATCAGGCGAGGTGAGGCCATATGACGGCATTATTCCCACCCATAGAAGTAAATAAAAGGAGCTAATATCCTCATCTCTTGATGTCATGGTACTTTATACTTTGGTCTTTAAAATGTGTCCACAGATTTGATTACAAGATGTCAAAATAGTGACGGGGAAAATAATCAATGATTTTTCACTTTGGTAAATAACATCATAGATTTTTTAACCGATTTTTTTTTCTAGATTTGAAGAAATTCAAAGGACTTTTTTTTTTAAGTGTTGGCTGATTCAATGAATAGGCTCAAGAAATAGATGAACAGGAAAAGGCAATGAAACAACAAACGGCAACAAGGAAAGAGCTACCAGACAGACTGATGGACGGCTACCGGGGTGATGGTGAGTTCAGAGGACAGCCCAGGACTGGCATGTGATCAGCCGAGCAAAGGTCGTCTGCAGGTGATGAGGTCCTAACTTCAAGGTGAATGCAAGAGATCAACTGCAAACTCAGGCTTCCTCTGGGATAACAGTTGCTTTTGTGAATTCCATGCAAATAATAAGGTTAGAGGACTCCAAGGGAGGAGCATCTGAAACCAATTATAGACTCTCTGCCAATTATTTAGGATTTCTGATGCTGTATCCAGCACATTCCATCCAAGTCTGCAGTCACGGTTAGCATGCCACATGTCAGCTGGTCACACACCAGGACATCCTGTATCAGATACAGTAAGAACATCAACGGTGAAGACACTCAACAGCTAAGCTGTATTTGTAGTGACAATCATCCCCCCCGCAGGGAAGCAGCTGCTGGGGCCTTTCAGCCCACAGAGATCTCATTACTGCAGGAATGACTGGAACCCACTGAGTGCCGACTTGCGTCTCGGGACAGGGAGACGGACGTGAAGCATTGAGCCTTCCCTTGTTTCAGCTTCACCGGGCAGCGCTATGTTATGGTCCAAGGATATATCGACTACAGTTCCGGAGATCCAGTGGATTCTAAGATCTGCTCTGTCCCTAGGGGAAGCTGGTCCCACCCCTTTGCTTCACCATTTCTCACCTAGAAAACCAGAACTCCATCTTGACTCAAGTACTCAGATGGATGCCGGCCAATCTACCAATGCGTCCCTCCTCCTGCAGGACTCGTCAGCCCTCACCGAATCCCCTCCTCCATCGCACCTACCGATTTTCTCTTTCCATCATATCTTTGGAGAGATGGGTTTTTGCCTGGTCCCATCTTTACATGAAACAAGATTTGAACCCGCCTCCCCATGTTACAACTTAAATGACACTTTCATTATTTGACAGGTTTGGGTCTGTCGAGTTAAGAATAACTGAGAAGAGCCCAACACAGCTGATTTTAATAAAAGAACCATGGAAACAATTTTCCAAACAAACACAAAAAAAATCAGTCGTCTCCAGCTAAGGAGCAAGCATGCTCGTCCAGAGAGCCTGTAGGCACGGCCACCCCACATGCTGGCCTGGGGAGCTGGCAGGATCCAGCACGTAGCGCTCAGTCCTGACAGTGAGAACTATCAACCAGGAGAAGGCAGAGCCCCCGCGAGCTGGGACCTGCCAGCCTGTCAGACTCTGCGTGTGAGTCAGGCCTCTCGTGCACTGTTAACCACAGCCCCACCCTCCTCACCTGAACACGTGCGTGGCTCACTCACAGGAGAGCTATGTGCCGGTGCAAACAGAGGAGCAATGCAGAGCGCCATTCGAAAAATACACCTTCCACCTTTTCCATCTCGAGCTGGGAGTGGGTATGGTCGTGTGAGACGCTGCTCGCTGTGCGTAATTCCTTGAAGGCAGATATAGGAGTTACCGCAATGAACTTTAGTAGAACACGCAAGCTTCTGATGTCAGTTTTGTGAATTTCACACTTCATTTTCCGATCCAAAATAAAGTAATCTTGGGTTCTATCTGTCCAGCCGTCAGCCTGCAGCAATATTTATCCTGAGCAGGAACGCCGTCCCACAGGCTCATGGATGCTCTCTCCTTCTTTTCAGAGTCCCTTGACTTCACTTTCTCTGCACACGGCCTTCCTTCTCAGTTGAAACTTCTTAAGTTGGCAATTGTTAGTTCCTTCTTAGTTAACCCCACAAAGCCATCTTAGATGTCAATGAATTCTAACCCTGTGGTGGATTTTAAGTCATAGTGCTATTCTAGAAGAAGTGAGATATGTCTGCAAAACCTACCACTAATTTCAGGAACCCCCAGTGGGCAGGAATTACTGTGGTAGCCCCTCAAACCCATGGCTGTGATGTCACGTGGATCTATTTCCCAGAGTTACTTCTCAGGGGGACTCTCCCAACAGTTTTATAAAGCTGTCCTGGAGGGACAGGCACGAAAATCTGATAGAAATAGAGTCACACTCACATATCTCTGTAAACCCTCTACTTCTGAAACGTCTTAGATGTTATCCAGTGATGTGAGAATGGTCCTTAAGAATAATCTCTTCACAACAAACATCTATACCCTGAATTGCAGCACATCTTGGTTTATCCTTTGGTGATAATGTGTATGAATTCTGGAAATTAGAGCCATTAGGCTGAGTAGACCACCCAGCTTGACGAACACAAGGTTTCAGCTGGAGGAAAAATAACAATTGTGGTTGAAAGCTAAATTCCATTCTGGAAGCTCAGTGCTAAGAAGCATCCTCCTGAGAAGTGTGGGCATCAGCGGGTGGGGAAAGGAGAGGTCTTAGCGGGAGGTGTTGTACATACAGGGCCCCATGGCAATGACACTGAGTGCCCCAACCCCTGAGCTGGTGTGAATGCTCCATTCATTCTCCATGTTCAAGGCACGGAGCCAAAGTTCGGTGATGGTAGGAATTGGGCAAGCACTGAAGCCACGTATTGAAAGCAAATAACCTCAGGAAAACTCAGCAAGCTGCACCTTCCTGTAGCTCTCTTTCTACAACGGCACTTCATGTTTTTTCTGAATGAAGGGATTTCCCCACTTCTGCGTCTTTGACCACACTGTGTTTTGTTCTACTATTTTTGGCACAGAAGTAAGAATCCGCAGGCTTTGTAAAGCACTGATAAACGCGTGTGGCCCTCTCTTTGTCTCCTGGCCAACGGGTCTGTGCTGTGGACCTATGTGCTGACTCATGCTCTGTGCATGGTGATTCTCTCCCGGAGAACAGTGGATGGTCAACAACTTCATATTTGTGGGCAAAATGAAGCGCTTAAGAAATGTCTATCGTTAATGAAATTCAGCTGACACGCAGAGACATTTGTGAATGGGATGCACTGGTGATTTTTCAGAAGTATTTTTGCGTTTGCAAAAGGTGCTCTTTGGGACGGCGCTGTGAGTGAATCAGGTGGTGTGATATCCTTTCATGCAGCGGAGGAAGTCAAGGTGTTGTACTTTATACTCTGAAGCAAGTTACAAACCAAAGCTGTGCAGTGCAATAAAACAATTCTCGCTTTCCTCAGCTCGGAGGGCTTTGGCAAGATGTCCACATTCAAATCCATGATGCAAATGAGAAGAGGCAGGAATGGTAACCCAATAGACAGGGTCAAGGTCACAACCAGCATGAGACCAAGTTGCATTTGTTTTTTTCTTTCAATCCTTCCTTATGAACTTGTATCTTAATGGTCTCACAGAGCTTTTAAGGAACTGGATGTGTGTCCCCTCCCAGAAAAGGAAAGAAGATAAATCTCCTCCTTTCTGCTGATGGCACAGTCTTATTGTCATGAACTAAGAGTGACCTCAAAGGACCTAACCACAACCAGGAAGAGCAGCTCAAGTGGAACTACCCCAGCTCTAAAGTCCTTGTCTTTGCAGAAATTTCTCCAAGACTCAAAGAGCCATCATTCAACGAGCCATCACTCAGTGAGTTCATGAGTCAGTCAATGTGTTAAGTTCAGTTACCATGGCGAGGGCCCCGCATCCTGAGCTGCTTTGGCACACAGAAGAGAGTTTCTCCAGGACCTTCCCAGACCTACAATGACAACAAGGAGCGACACTTCTCCTGCAGATGTTTCAGGCCTCACTTGTCTCTGTCACACCCTAGAGCATGGAACTCTGGGCTCTTATTAAAGATCAGACTTAATATTAGATTGGTCCCAAAGACACACCCAAAGATTCTCTTGGATTTTCCCTGTGACCACTTCCTGCATGTTGAAGCCAGAAGCCTCCTCCTTCCCAGCGTTGAGAGGTCAGTCCTGCCAGCCCAGCCTCTGGACTCCCAGGGACATGGCTTGCTCTCCGTCAGCCCCATGGGATTGTAGGTCACAGCCCTTCATGGGAATTCCAAACTAGTCCCACCGTGGACAAGTGAGGACAAGTGTCAGCTGCGTGCTGCCCTTCATTTCTCTGCTCTTCTCACACATGATCTATGCATCAAGTTAGAATATTATAGAAGCTGCGTACTTGCACCCCATAAACTGAACCTCATCCAGAGGTTCAGACCATACCCTGTTCATGCCATGTCCTGACCTTTTATCAAGGTTTACTGTAAGAAAAAGTAATCGTAAGAAAACAGCTCTTGGGTTTCTTATGAAAGCACTATGTGGGCCTTTTCTTAAGGATTGAAGTTCATAGCAATCCTTATTTTAATAATTCACTGCCAGAAAACATCTAGTCAACCCCGAGGAATTGACATTCTCCTATTTATAATCATGGAAACCAGGAGATAATTTTTCCTCATCTTTTCTCTGTGTTCAGGGATGCTCAGAACCAGATTTAATGCTCATTCCAAATATAGGGCCTACTCTCTTGCTCATGTTTTTTTCTTCTTCGTTCTAGGGTCTTACTTTCTAACTTATTTTGCTGTGTTGTTAACTTTGAGGGCTAGAGACCCTATGTCAAAACCCATTTTTTTAAACAGATAATGCATTTTTACACGTAGCCATTCGTGATACTTAGATTTACGTAGTTAGTGGTGAGAGAGAGCCAAGTGGGTAGAGGGGGGTCCTCATTCCCCGTCTTCCTACTGGATATTTGTTCTCTGCTCAACCAGAGGAAACAGCTCTGCTACTCTCAGCTTCTCCTGCCTCTGCTTTTCTCAGTCGAACTTCTCCTATCCTAACAGACCACTTTTTTCATCATTTATGCCCAAAGCATAACCAAGGCCATCTTGTTCCTTGAGCTAAATTCATGCTGGAGAACATGGGCATACCTTTGCTTCCAGAACCTCCTGAGTCAGTGGCATGGGCTGCTCCCTGCTGCAGGGGCTCCTGGGTATTTCCCATGGCAGGACCTGCCTCACCTCCCGGTGGTTTGCAGATATTCAGATGGAAGAGCAGGCTTTGGTTAGGGCTTCCTGGCAAGAGCACTGACTCAAATGCAACGACCCATATTTGCCCACAGTATAAACTGGTCTATGGAGACACTGCAAGACACTAAAAGGTTTTACCCTTCAAATATTACTATTAGCATCAAAATGATTGCATTCTTAGCAGACTAGGAACTATCTTGGAGGTAAGTATGTTATTCCAAAGTCTTTTTCAAAGAAATTTCAGGAATCAGTCCCTAATATAATATTCCAGGAGACTATATATGAAGGCTGCCCTAGGAGGGCAGAGGTGGGGCAGGGAGAGGAAAAAAGGAAACTTATATTATTACAAAAAACCACACATTGCAATATCATGAATACATTGGGCAGCTCAGGCTCTCCTCACCTCTGAGAGAGCGCATCTGTCTGGAGGAAGAGGTCACAGAGAATATTTTTGGTTGGACCATAAATCCAATCAAATGCTGCCTCCAAGAGACTCGTTAAACAAAATGACTCGGAAAAGTGAAAAAGCAAAAACATGTATCAGTCACTTAAACAAAATGAAAAGAGGGGTGGCAATAGAATCCCATATGCGTCTCTACTCGGTCATTTTAGACTCATCAAATGTACAATTCTAGATGAAGACACCACAGTCACAAACATGCGTTGCTTCCTGCTGTGGCGTTGAATTGTAGAGACAGTTGACGGAGGAGCACCTAACCCACGATTTTTCTGGTGAGAGCAAGTCAAGAGGCAGTGCATGGTCACTTGAAGGATGAGGCCCCGCTTCATGCCAGGGGCTCCAGGGGGCATGGAGGGGGGCAGGCTGCCCTGCTGCACCCGCCAGCCAGAGGTTTTACATGGTACACATTTCCGTATTTTGGGTGGGGTGACTTTGAAAACGGAATTGTAGTTCTGTAGGGGAAAAGTTAAAGCTATGGAAAGTTTGGCTTTCCTGGTAGATAACTGAAGAGAAAGTGACTCAAGAAGGGGTCCTAAGAGGACCTCTCAGGCACAGGCCACCCCCAGGCCCAGCCAGTCCCATCTGTGTGAAATCCTTCCTCCTCCCACCTGGGGATGGTCTCCCCCACCTTCCCAGGCATTCACTGAGCAGGAGCCTCAGGGGGAGCGGCTGGGTCTTTGGGGGAGGGGAGGAGGGCCTCAGATAACACCTCTTCAAGCAAAGGGAGCTGGGAGTGGGTGGGACTGGGCCGGCTTAGGCGGCTGCCTGCACCATGGTCCGTGATTGCAGTTACAATCAAACTACATGGATTCAATATCTTTCCTCATAGGTCAGTGTGACTGGAATCAAGACCTACTTCTGGTTTGCAAATACCTGCCTTATCTCGAAGTGATTTTATAAAGAAAGGAGAAGGAAAGAATAGTAGTAGACCTAAGGCAAATTAAAATATTACTACTAATAGAGGTCACATCTCCTGCTGAAACCTAAATCCTCCCAATGGCTGCCCAAATCACTCAAAGCCCTTCCAAAGACTAAACGTCCTCTGACACTCCCCACCCTCTCCCACTCTTCTCCCCCCACTCTTCTCCAGCCACACCAGCTTCCACTCTCCCCCACACTCCAGGCACTTTCAATTGCCTTTTCTTCTGCCTGGAAAGCTCTTCCCATAAATCTCCTCATGGCTCCCTCCATCACTTCCTCTTCCATGGCCACCATGTCTAAAATCACACCTTTCCCCAACACACACACACACACACACACACACACACACACACACACTCTCTCTCTCTCTCTCTCTCTCTCTCATACACACACTGACATACTTCCTTCTTACCTCCTCATCTTCTCTTTAGCAGGTACCACAATTCAACATTTTATATATCTTACTAGCTCATTGTGCTTATTTTTTATCCCACAACCACGCTGGAATACAAGCTTCATGAAGAAGGGGTTTGGTATAGCTCTGTTTTCATTTGTTTCCCACTGTTGTATTCCCAGTACCCAGAGCAGTGGTCGGCATGTGGGAGCATTCAAAAACATTAGTTGAACAAATGAAGACACTTACTGTAGACTCTAGATACATGGATACATCCTTATTATCTTAGTGGCTAGCCACTGGGATCTCTGTGCGTTTTCCTTGGTTGTTTGTCATTAGAGATACTTGGCCCAGAGAGACACAGTGTAGAATAGAAAGGCACTGCCTGGGAACGAGAGCGGCCTGGATTCCCATCATCTCCCTGACCATGTGAGACTCAGGTAACTCCCTCACACTTCCCTGGACAACTCCTCACTCACGAGAAATAACAGTTATAAAAATGGTAAGAGCGCTCACCTTCGAGCCTCTACTCATGCGTCACACACTGCGCCGATTACCTCCTGAGGCTCTAGCAGGAGTTCAGGTGGGGAATGCTGTTGTTCTGTTGATCTTATAGGTAAGGGAATGAATTCTCAAAGACAGTGAGTCCTTTTCCCAAGAGTCACAGTAAAGCAGCAGCAGCGCTGGAGTTCAAACCAAGACAGTCATACTTTTATGTCCATATGATTGTTACTAGACCACGTGATTTCTCTGGGAAAGAGAACATTTAAGCCAACATCCTTCTAGTAAGAATTTCTCTCTGCCTACCTATCTATCTACAACTCATCCATCCATCCACCTACCCATCCACCCACCTACACACCCATCAACCCACCCACCCACCATCCATCCATCCATCCATCCATCCATCCATCCATCCATCCATCCATCCATCTATCCACCGATCTACCCATCCATCCATCCACCCATCCTCTCACCTGATACCTGAGGAACTAAAATTATGGATAACTTAGTAAAGTACATCCTTCCAGATAGAGAAGCTACTCATAGTGTATATCCCACCCGCAGTCAGTCATTGGTGACACCTTTGCACTCAGAAAATAGTACTTCGTGACTCCATTAGCTACACCAATAACTTGGAATTTGAGATGACGGAAAGACTGGACAGGAGAACAAACGAACATGAAATCCAACCAGGAGAGAAACACAAAAATGCGGGAGCAAAGAGAACTATAACCCATTTTCTAGTACAGACAGTTTGGGAACTGGCCATGCCTTCAAATGTATTCAATGGCTGATTTTTTATTTTTTTTTAATGAAGGATTACATTGGCAAAAACACAAAATGCAGTTTACAAGGACAAATAAAAACTATTAGCATCCTTTGCAAGCATTTACTACAGACAGTTACAAGCACATGGCTCTTTGCTCCATCCCACCCCACAGGCTCTGGGGAACCCTAAAAAGTAAAAGGCACACAGCCACCTACCCACCAAGAGCCTTAATTTCTAGGGGGGAGACAAAACACATTTTTTGGCATGAAAAGATGGTGCATAGGGGTGCGGCGGGTGGAACAGGCATCAAGGGCAGAGAAGTTTAAGTGTCAGGAAATCGGGGTGGCAAGGCTGAGTCCTCATCATAGGATCCCCTGGGCCTGACACACTCTGGAGAGAGCATGCTATTGACATGTGTGTTTTTGCATGTTTGTTTTTTTTAAAAAAAACACCTTTATTAAGATTCACATGCCATACAATTCACCCATTTGAAGTGTGCAATTCAATGGTTTCTTAGCACATTACAGATGTGCGACCACCACCACTGCTAATTTTAGAACATCTGCCTCACCCCAAAAAGAAACCCTGTCTGGTTCAGGCATCAAAGCCCATCCTCTTATGCCCTCGGCCCCAAGCCACCACTGATCTAATTCCCGTCTCTATAGATTTTCTATTCAGACATTTCATGTAAATGGAATCATGTAATATGTGGTTTTTGTCACTCGCTTCTTTCACTTAGCATGTTTCCAGGGTTCATCTATGTTGAAGCGTGTGTCAGCCCTTCTTATGGCTGAATAGTATTTTATCTATCCATTCATCAGCTGATGGACATTTGGGTTTTTTCCACCTTTGGCCATGATGAGTAATGCTGCTATGAAATTAATACTCAAGTTTTTGTGTGGACGTGTATTTTCCTTTCTCTTGGGTATATAGCCAGGAGTGAAATTACTGGATCATACGTAATTATGAGTTTGATCATTTGAGAAATTGCAAGTGTGTTTTTGAAAATGGCTGCAACATTTTACACTCCCACAGCCATGTCTGAAGGTTCTGACTTCCCCGCACCCTCACCAACGCTGGTTATTGTCTGATGTGCTGATATGTCTTGAATGATGTCCCAGGGACGACTAAGATAGAGAGACTCTTACAGTGTGTAAGCGGAAGTGGATTCAGACTCTAAGGTGGGCATTACCCACAACGCTCAGCTTTCCCTGCAGACCCACCTGGGCTCCTGAAAGTCATGGCTCAGATTTCCACTCTGCACTGGTCTTGGGAATTTGCCAGCCTTGGCTCACTTTCTCCATCCCTATTTTCTGGCCCCTCCTCATCTTCTTTCCTGGATCTCAGTTCATACTTTAAGGTTTCCTGCTTTTGAAACTTCCTTTTGCACTTGCAAATCTGGGTCAGCCGTAACATCGCCCCTGACCAACACTCTGAGGTCACAGGCAAAACACCCAGCTCCACCCAATTCACCAGCAAGGTGGGTGCCCCCACCTGACCCACACTACCCCAACCCCCCCGTCACATCCACACCCACTGGTAGAGAAGGAATGAACAATATTGGAAAGTCAGCAAATGTTTTCATCTGAACAGGAAGGTCTGCGCCACGATGAGGCCTGTGCAGATACAGGGAGGAGAGGTGGGAGTTACAGGTGCCTACCGACAGGTGAGAGTTTCCATCCATCGGTGAAGTCAGAGCTCAGGAGAGAACGGTGGGGCCAGTGGGCACTCCCAGGACTGTGCATTTTCTTCTAGCCCACCTTGGAGAAAATCAGCAGAGATTCCTGAATGCATTGTTCTGCAAAAGGAATGCAAACTTTCTGGATTTTCAGATCAACTCAAACTGTGTATCATGTTTCCTCTTTTAAAACTATGACCGTTGATAAAAATGTTTTTTAGCAATAGTTTTATAATTGACCTCTGGTTTAATCAGCATGTTTATATTGACAAATGTTACAAAGGAACGTTGCCTAGCATCCTCATAAGTGGTCCCACAGTGACCGAGGCCACCTGCAACCAAGCTGCACTAAGGAAAGTGAGAAATCTGGAAACAAAGAAATGGCCTTAATCCATGAGAAAATTGTACCACAGCGTTTCCCAAGGAATATCCTTTCGAGTAGTAATTCCACAGGACGGTAACAGGTATTAAATAACAAAAGAGCCTGATGCTCGAACAAGCTTATAAATCACTGATTAAACACTATTTAAGTAGGTATGTTTACTGCAGTATTTTTTTTTTTTGTAGTGTGTAATGCTGCAATGTGAATTATTAATTTCCAGGAGGAGAATACAATATGCGATATTTCCCAAACTCCTCGACCACAGAACCATATTTTAAGGAGCACTGGGGGCCTGCTTCACGGAGCACACTTGAACCCTGTATTACATACCAGTGTGTAGAAACCGGGCATGATTAAATTCGTGAGCCTGCTCGAGTGAGAGGACTGAATACCTGCTCTTCTCAGTCCAGCCCTCTATTCGGCCTTCACCATCTGATTCAATGACATACATCATATAACTCTATGTTTGAAGAATAGTCACTCACTGATTTTGTAAACTTCATATTACACCATTGTACTAACATGGTTTTGTTTTTGTTTGTTTGTTTCAAACACCGTGTTTTGTAAAGAATTTTTTTTTTCCCACAGTGCATTTTAGAGCATTCGTCCCCAGCCCTGAGATTTCTGCAGTGCTGTTCTGAGTTGGAAAGTGACGTTGTAACTCAGTGTACCCAGTCACTGACCATCATGGCCTTTAGGTGTTATTCCCAGGAAGGGCTGATGGATACCTGTCAACACACATAAAAGGCTTCATTTGTCCTAGTGACGAACAAAAGGTCAGGCTGTGGATCTCAATGTCAATTGTCACTGTGGTGGCATCAGACTAACCGCAGTGGGTTCCAGCCTGTCCAGGATAGCTCCCATTTTGATCACCCCAGAGAATTCCATGGGAAGAAGCCTGGAATTGTGTGAAACTGACAGATGGCACAATGCTGGGAAGAAAGTTCAATACAATACATGACTGTATTAGCTTCCTGGGGAGGCAATAACAAAGTACTACAAAGTGGGCAGCTAAAAACAACACAAGTGTATTCTCTCACAGGTCGGGAGGCCAGAAGTCCAAGATCAAGGTGTTGGCAGGGCCCTGCTCCCTCTGCAGGCTCCAGGGGAGGGTCCTTCCTGCCTCTATTCAGCTTCTGGTGACTGTCACTATCCTTAGGTTGGACTTCATCACTCCGCTCTCTGCCTCCGTCATCACATGGCCTTCTCCCTGTGTCTGTGTCTCTGCGTCCAAATTTCCCTCTTCTGCAGAACACCAGTCAGTCAATGAGGGCCCACCCTAATCCAGTGTGACCTCAACTGTATCTGCAAAGACCCTATTTCCAAATGAGGTCATATGCACAGGTACCAGGGGTTAGGACTTGAAGACATATTTTGGGAGGACACAATTCAACTCAATATAATGACCAAGAGAGGTTGACAAAAATCTTGACAACTAAAGCAAAGGAGTAAATATACAAGAAGAAATTTAATAACGATCATTTAAAAATTTACACTTGGGTTCAAAACTACATCTAATGTGTCTACATGAAAAAAGAAAGATTTGAAGAAACATGTATCTGAAGAATCTTAGGTATTTTAGTTGACTGCAAAGTTCCCATGAGTTAAGCCTGCATAGGGCTGGTGGAAAATGCCAGCAAGACCTGAGCCTGGCGTCTCAATGAAAGGCCATGGTCACCTTTTTTAGCACCAGGAAGTACAAATCCAAAGCGCCAGTTTTAGCTACAAACACCAGACATTAAAGAGGACATTGGCAGGCAGGAAAGTGTTCAAAAGGCGTCTCCAGGAAAAGTCCAAACCCATGATTCATGAGAAACGATGGAAAAAAACTGGTGATGCTGTGAGAAAAAATGACTTGAGGAGAACAAGACCACCATGTTTAGATACTGCAAGGGCAGACATGTAGAGCAGAACTGGGGCTGATTTCCTAAATCTTTAGGGTCACTAGTCATAGGGAAATGGGTTTGGGTGCGATATACGACCCGATTTGGGGGCTGTTGACATAGAAGACCACTCACGTGGAAGGCAGGTGAGCCCTCATCCGGGACTCATGGCAAGAAGGTCTCCATCGCTAAGAGGCTGTCATTACTCTTGGCTTCAGGAAAGAATAAAACAGTGAGTGGAGCTGAGATGCCTTCCAACTCTGCCCGAAGTGGGCTCTTGGTGCTGTTCTCACACTGCTGGGCTCTGCCCCACAGAAACCTCTCAGATGCCAGCCTCATGGTCCCAGGACCCAGGGGGAGCCAGCTGGATAGCAAGGTCTCCTGCTAGCAACAAAAATGGGGGTGGGGTGAGGCATGATAATCCAACAATCCACTCTTAGTGTCTGTGGCTGCTGCGAAAGTCAGCTGAAATCTTCTGAAAACCAACCAAGCATCCCTAATGGGCTCAGTGCTGCAGATTCAGCTGAGATAACCAGGACGTCCTCTCCTCAACCAGAGGGAGGTACAGGAGGGGTAAGGATGGGGGTTCAGGGAAGGGATGTGGGGAGGCAGGGGGATTTCCAACCATGTCCTCACAGATTGCCAGGCACCTTAGAGAGTTCCAGAGTCCTGCAAACTGAAAAATTTTCAAGCACGTACATATATACGTGACCCCAGACATATAAGTCGTATCTACCTGAAGGTTATGACCCAGCTCTTACCTGTTCAACATATTGGGATTCTGGATAAGATTTCGGTTTACTGACTAAGGGTTTAAAAGAAAAATTAATCCTTGAGAAGTGGATTAAATCTAATAGTATGAAACACTGTAGGCTACAAATACATAATAAAAGAAAATGAATGAATGAAAGAATAAGTGAGTTTTTTCTCCACAGATTATAAACGGTTCAGGTGGAGGCTATAGATTTGAACTAAAAGGAAAAAGTATAGCTTGAAGCTCAGGTGTCATGTAGGACCTTCCCGTTGTCACCAGGGCTAAAATCTTTCCTCCAGTGACCTCTGAATTGAACATCCAGACACACAGGAAGGGAGGACAGGTAACCAACAGGTAAATGGCCGTTTTCAGTCACTCCCTCTCAAATCAGGCATCAGTGTATTTAGGGCAGGGGGATTACAGTCCTGTTTTTAACGTTGTCATTTGCTTGTTTCTCTCTTTGCCTTTTCAAACCATCTGCCCCTTTCCCGTCCTGCATCGTCTGTTCCTGGTTGAAGCAGCAGAGCGTCCATCTTCACCAGGCAGACTAGGAGCTTCGGCCGCACAAGCAGCCACCACAATAAGCCGAGCAGCTCCTGGAAGGACACAAGTCCAGGTCCCTTCCCCTGGTTCATACTTGCATGGCCTTTTGGTCAGAGAAGGAGGGATCCCTCAGGTTGAGAAAGAGACCCACTCCTTGCTGGGTGGTCACTAACCAGACACGATTCTATCCCTAGGTGACATGTCTTGGTCCCAAACACTCGTGCCCTTTGTCCCAGAAATCTGGCTCCGACAAAGTGACCTTGAGAAGCCTTTCCTGGACAAGGGCCTTTAGTGATGGTCTGTCCTCAGTAACTGGCTGCCGTTTCTCCTGAGGGTAGGCTGGATCCCAATGCTACGTTGCAAAGACACTGCCTTGCACTTATGCTTCCTCCCCCACAATACTCTCGCTGGCAGATGGGTCTTCAGTATTTGCCCTCAGCGCAGTGAGGAGGAACGGACTTGGCATCTGGACTCTGAAGACCGTCCCGCTCACTCACAGGCTGCGTAACTGTCCTGGACAGTGAGCCAGTTGGCCTGATGATGCACCCACCCCACTTGCTAGCGTCAGCGGCCCTGCCTGGGGCCCGGGGCTGGGAGTCCTGGATGCCTAGATGAGATTGTCCTTCTCTCTCAGGCTCAGCGCACGGGAGAAAGACCCCGCGAGGTACAGAACAGAACGTCACACTGGGCCCGAGTATCCGTGCTCTCTGGGGTGGGCTGCCATTTGAGGTCACCAGTCATTTGGAGAGGAAGCTGCAGGGCACAGAGCCTCTGGGATGCCCAGGGATGTGAGGCCGCGCCGTGTGGAGAGGCAGAGCAAGGGCTGGTCCTGCTGGCACCGACTGCCGACCCCTGGCTAGATGTTCTGGAAGCTGCTTCCCTGAGAGCTTCACAATTACCCTACGTCTTGAGTCCTAAGGAGCCTGGACAAGAACACCGAACTCCTTGAACCTCGGTCCCTCCTCTTTGAAGGGGATCAGTTTCAGAAGTGGGTGGGATAAAGCAGCCCTGACAGCGTCTGGAAGGGTAGCTGTCATTCCATCCTTCATCGATACCCTAAATCAAGGGTCAGCGCTCTTTCTCTGTTCAGGGCACATAGTAGGTATTTTTGGCATCTGTCACAACTACTCAGCCCCATCATTGCAGTTTGAAAGCAGCCATAGACAATTGTACACAAATACACAGGGCTGAGTTCCAATAAAACTTTATTTACAAAACCAAGAGCATAGCCAGATTTGGCCCACGGGGTATAACTTGCTGATTCTGGTCCTAAATTAGTCCTCCGCCTTTCCCTGGAGTGGACATTTTCCCCTGCCCCCCTACGCACACGGGCTGCTCTGCTGTGCCAGTACACCTCGTGTGGGCACACCAATCTGTGGTACACAGAGCGGCCGGGTCAAACGTCGGAGGCCCAGTTAAGACTGAATCTCAGAGTAGCAGGCGATCATCTGTGTCAGTGTAACTATATCTCACACACTGCATGGGACATACCTATTCTAAGAAGAATTGGCTGTGTATCCGAAATCCAGATTGAACTAGGCACACTCTATTTTTATTTGCGTAGCCATCGACCCTGGGTGCGTGTCACAGTGGCTTGGGCAGCAGCGTGGCAGCATGGAAGCTCAGGTGCAGGACAGCTTCCTGCAGATGGCCCTCGGACTTGTTCTGTCCTGCAGAGTCTCCTCCCGAGTCAGCAGGGCTGAAGGTGGGATAGAGAAAGCACCAATGTGTTGGAGCGGGGCGGATGCCGGTCCTGTGACTTCCTGGGACCGGGACCTGGGGGTGTGAGCCAGGCCGACCAGCTGAGCTTTGGCCTCAGTCGACCCCGAGAACCCAGGCAGCCTTCCCTGCCCCAGAGGGGAGCAGAGAGTTTCCCTTGCCAGCTTCACAAGCCAGCCGCCGCTTCTGAGGACGTTACGCGTTCTATGTCACTGGAGTGAGCACCTCCTTCTCATATTGACTTCAGCCTCTACTCTTTTTGTAAGGAAAAAATACAGCATTGTGACTACGTGCACCCTTTACCCCCATTCTTCTCCACCAGTGTTCGAACTGATTATGTAAATGTACCGTGTTAGTGGTTGAAAATTTAATGCTTAAAAGCTAATGAGTTATAAATATGTTAGTAAGTATTTTCATGCCTAAGTACACAAACGAACTTCTTGACTGTTATAGCAGTATTGTCAGGGAGGTGCTGTTATTAATTCTGCTTCTCAGTTAGGGAAACTGAGGCACTAGGAAATTAAAGATCATGACGCATAGGTGGGGAGACAGGGTTGGAACTCAAGGGGTTCGAAACCAGAGTCCAGTCTCACCACACTAAGCCCTCAGAAAACTGAGCACATTTAGGATGGTTTTCAATACGGAACCCTGTTCCTAATAGCTTGCTTTACCCATGGTATTTGCTCTCCTTTGATTATTACAAAAAAAACAAATTAATACAAAATAAAGCAAAAAAAAAAAAGGAAAGAAAAGGAAAACTACCATCAAATACAATAACTTAACTTTGTAGTTTATTACTTTATTACCTTTATTACTTTCTAGAGTGAGTTCTGTGCCCAGGTGTGTGTGTGTGTGTGTGTGTGTGTGTGTGTGTGTGTGTGTGTGTGTGTACCTTTGGTAAATATGCATATTTAACAAAATTGAGGGTCCCCCACACCTGACTTTTTGAAGTAAAGATGCTGCCTGTTCTTGCTACGGTCCAGCTCCCTGTGAGTACAGCTCATGACCACCTCCACCTCCTCTTTCCCAAACGACCTCTGCGCGTTTACTTGTCCTCACCTCTTGCTTACGGGCCAAAGGTCACAACAGGACAGTGTCAGGCATTGGACAGGAACCCAGAAAAGTGCCAATTCCCATGCCTCTTCCCCGCAGCCCTTTCCTCCAGAAGTCCCCACTTGCTGATGCCACATTGGAAGTAGATCCCATGAGAGACGGGGCGAGTGGGAAAGGTGAGATGGGCGAGGACAGGAAAGAAAACCAAGAAGAAAGGAAACACAGCGTCATTCCGGGTGGACAAGCTACACAATACTAAGGTGCTTGACTAGACCAGGTGATGCAGGACGGGTCCATGGGAGGACTGGTGGGCGTTGCAGAGGGCTGTTCGGGGGCCACATGGCAGTCACTGGCTTGTCCCACGTGTGTTCAGGGCTTTGAGCTGAGCTCTAGGGGAAGGAAACCAGCCTGCTCTTGGGGAGACCTTTACAGAGGGAACAGTGATACAGGGAGCCAGAGCGGGAAAAGGCTGGTGGGATGCCAGCAGAGAGGGGAGGGGGTGCGCAAGACCACTCTGCACCCAGAGGCCGCTTAGCAGTGAGTGTCCGGGACGCCCCAGCATGGAACCAGGTGGCTGAGTTTCGAGCCCCACTGAGACATACCAGTGGGGAGATTAGAGCAATGTCCTGAAATCCTCAAGACCCTGGCATCACTTATGGAAAAGGGGGACATTAAGACTTTCTTTCAAGTTGCATTAAACCATAATATAATTCAAAGCCTTTGTTAGTTTCCTTTTGTGTTTCTGTCTCCCCGTTTTTAACCAGCTTCTCAGCACTGACAACTTCCTTTTGTTCTTACTTAAAGCCTAGTTCAGGGCTAAGAAACTGTCCTGTTCGGCTGCACCCCAGACACATGGCCGAAAGCAATCTGGTCCATCCTGCCCAAAACTCCAGACCCCAACAGCCTGGCCCCGCTACCATCCCACCTCCACCTCCACTGATGCCACTGGCCACAGAGCAACCGGAGACAGTCCCCAGTTCTCCAGAAGCCCAGCCTTCTGTGTAAGGCCTCTCCTAAGGGCAGGTGGGGATTCCGGGGCTAAATGCTCTGCCATTTGGACAATGCTTCTCCTTCCTCAGGGTGGAGCTGAAGCATTCTTGGGGGTCCCGGGGACCTCCCTCAACCTGGGTAAAGAGAAAACACCTTTCTCAGCTGACCTCTCCCTGAACTGCCTTCATTGGCACCGAACACCGTGATGCTTTCACTGGTGCTGTTTTCTCCTGCACAATGTTTATGGAAACCAGCATTTATTTTTCTGATGGGATCGTGAAAGACGGGAGGGGGCCATGGAGATGATGGAACGTGTCTCGGTAACAAAAGCTGCAGGGCTGCCCGGCGTGCTGACTACACAATCTATCTCCATGTCGTTTATTCCATAGATGGAGTCTGGAACAAATCGCAATATTTAATGCACAATTATGGTTTTCAATAAATTGTTCCCAGATGGCTCAGCAAAATGGCATTAAGCAGAAAATAAGAATGATCAGATTTTAATGAATGTTTGTTTCCTTTGCCTTGTTCCTTCATAAATCCTAGTTGAATCTGTAGTTCAAGAGTTTATCAGGTGGTGGGATGAGGGGTGTATGTGTGCATAAGGCCTCAGACACACGTGCATATCTGATATACACACACGCATACGGAATGAGCCTGCATGCCTGTGACGGGATGAAGATACTGCATTTTCTCAGCGTGATTGTGTCCCAGGCATTGTGCTCAATTATGTATGTCATCGTATTCCTCACAATTCTGCAGGAAAGGTGATGCTATTTCCATTTCAGAGATGAGAAGATTGAGGCTCTGAGAAGGTAAGTAACTTGTCACTCAAAAGCTTGGTGACAGAGGTAGGAAGTGAAGCCCCTCCGTGTGGCCCACAGGCCTGTGCTCATCTCACGGTGCCACATTGCCTTCCCAGGACAGGTGACAATATATCAGACGGACAGATGGACTGATGACAGACACCAGGTAAATGCACAAAGCAGGTCTTAGCACACCAAGCTGGTGCCAACTCTGGGGCCTCTGAACTTTGAACTTTTATGGCAAGCTCCGGCTCACTGGCCTCTGCATGGCTAGCTACCTCTCGTCATGACGCTCAAGTTCAAATGTCACATCCAAAAAGACACCTTCCCTGAGCTGTGGTCACCCCCCAATTTCTTTATCACATCCCCCTGTTCTATTTTCTCATCACAGCTACGTCTCTAGCTAATGAATGTCTGACCCATCCGAAAACACCAACTCCATGAAGTCAGGGTTCATCACTGAACCCCTGGAACCTAAATATTGATTCAACACCTACGTGGGGGCCATGTTGGACCACTCCCCACTATCTACTACATGTGTGAGGTTTGGGGGCACCACCTGCAGACACTCCCGAGCGTAGTCCTTGGCCCGTCTAGTGGTGGCAACACTAATTCAGGTCATGTCCTCTGTTCCCACATGGTCTCGGGTCCAGCATTCAGGACACTCAGTGTTTCTCTCTCCCCAGTACATGGGCACACGTCGCATGGAATGTCGGCTGTGAAGACCTGTGCCAAGACACGAGGGAAACCCTGCTTCTAATCATGTCACACTGAATCAGATGGAGGGGCTGCACCCACGCACATCCCTGTCTCGCTGGGAACAGCGACTCGTCCTCCTGTCTGTGGCACACGACTGTGTTGGTAATGGCATAGCACACAGGTGCCGGCGACGCGTACCTAACGTGTGCACAATCTCTCTTAGTTCTTGTAACAGTCTCCTGAGGGGGGCACTGTTATGGTTACTCCCCTTTTATAAATGATGAGTCTAAGGTCAAAAGGAGTCAAATGATTGCCTACTGAGCGGGTGGTAGATGTGGTCAGATCGAACCCGGGCACTTTGACACTCAAGGTCTGCTCCTCAACCAGCAGAATCCATGTCTCACGGGAGTCTGTTGGGAATGGAGAATCTCAGGCCCCATGCAGACCCGCTGAAGCAGCACAGGCCCTTTAATAAGACCCTGGGTGGTTTGTGTGCGCGCTGCACAGAGAAGCTGCCCCAGGGGCCACGCTCTTAGGCACCACACTCGGCTGCCTCTCTCTCATCGCCCTTCCAACACCTCAGTCATTCATTCTCCCTCAGTACACATGTACTGAGCAGCCACCAGGTCAAAGATGCACGACCAGGTTCTGGGAACATAAATAATGTGAAAGCCGCCCTCGGGTCTGGAAGCCATTTCACGCCAAGTGGGGCTCCCACAGAGATCCTCTCAGCTATGAGAAAGCATTTCCTTAATAAGAAACTAGCATGATTTTAAATTTAGAGAATTGGTATCTGACTTTTGTGGGAGTTTAAACTCCAACAAAAATGCCATGTTGTCTCATCTTAATTTATCTTCGATCTATGGTAGCACCATTCACAGATTTGAAGATTTTAAAATATGCTTCATGTGAGTGCTGAAAAAATGACAGAGGTTAGTCAAACATACACACACACGCACGCACACACAGACAACCAGGGCAGCCCTCTTGAAGTTTCTTCCAATAGCCAAATCTGGAACAGTCTGAGCAACCAAATAAGTAATGATGCAAATAAATTATAACCCACAGAATAAAACAAATGTCTATCAGTGCACACTGATATAAAAAAATAATTCTGTGGGAAAAGGAAGACGCGCTCTTCCTGACAGTTTCAATGAACAAGTGTAGAAGGAATAGAAGATGGAAATAGAAAACTGCCGCTTCGCAAAGTGCCAGCAATAATTGCTGCACACGAGAGTCGTTGCTGGATGCTAATATTAACGGGCAAAGAGAAGAATGAGAAGCCTGATACTTGAATGGTCTTGAACTATCTCCCCACAAGATGCCTATGAAATACAACGGAAAAAAATAATAACTTGACAGTGGAGAAACCTGGCAGATACCACCTTGGCCACGAGAAGGACCTTAACCACACCAGTAACGTCCTATGCCTCAATATGAGTCACAATAGCACTTCTGTGGTGTTCTTGCCAAAAACGCATAACCTCCATCTAATCGTGAGGGGACACAGAAAAACCCAAGTGGAGGGACAAAGCTGAACAGAAGCAGGCCGGTGCTCCTGAAAACAGTGTTCAAGTCCTAAAAGGCACAGAAAGACAGAAAGAAATGTCCCAGATTGGAGATGACTAAGGAACATGACAAGGAAATCCTGGCCAGAAAAAGGACATCAGGGGACAAGCTGTCAATTTGAATAAGGTCTGTTATCACTTAATAAGGGTGTCTGAGTAGTGAATTCCGCGGTGAATCTTTGTAGTGTGATGGCATAACACTTGGGGGGTTGGATGAAGGGTCTGCGGGAACTCTGTGTATAATTTTTACAATTCTGTAGCCCTGACATGCTTTTAAAATAAAAGAAAACTTAAAGCATGTGTCTCAGGTGAATGGGCTCAAGCCTTGCCAAGCGGGACGGCTCTGCAGAGCCTGGCTCCCCGCAGCCGGGAGGACGATGGGCAGAAACGCACAGCAGTTCCAGGAGGTTCCACAGCATCGCTGGGAATTAATTTGAATTATGCCATTAAACAGATGTGCTCCGTGGGGCATGGACGACTTTTTATTTCTTAAATGTCTAACCTGCTGCTGCATCAGATGGCATCAAATTAATTTTACAGAGTTATCAACGAATGTGACATAACAAGCCATGGCACAGCCATATATCATCACAAGTCATGGCAGAGGCGCCACCAGGCTGGGGATGGGGTGCTTTGTGCTGTTCCTGGACCAGACCTGACCTGACAGGCATCGGATGACTCTCCACGCATGTCCCGAGCACACTCATGTGTGTCTGAAAACGTAAGTGTGAGCTAAAAGTCAAACCACCCAACTCAAAGAGACCTGTCTACAACCACCACCACCAGTTAGTTGATAAAAGTTCATTATTTACACTTGAAAATGCAAGGTGCATATGCGGTCTGCTTTATACAGACATCTTATACATTTAAGTATAGTATTCTGTTTAGAGAACCAAACACGGATGTATCATATACGTGTTTAAATATTTTCTACAACATATATCCCAATAATAAATCTGTATTGTTCAGTTCAGCCAGTCTGAGTTGGTTTTCTTTCTCCAAGTCCAAGAGTCCAACTAGCTCGGGTCACTGGCAGTCTTGCCACCTCACCCAGCTCCTTTCTTCACCCCCCATGACCCTGGTTCTGGCCAGGGATCTGACCTTGACCCCACTCACCCCTGTCCTGCCTGCACGCCTGACCTCTGGGTCCAGACTCCTGCTGGCCAGCCTCCTTCTCATGGCTGTTCTTTGCCTGTGGGCCCTTGTGGCCTTGACCCTGACCTGACCCACTCACGTGACCCTTTTGGGTCAAGTGAGATATTCGCCTCCTACTTTAAGCCCAATTTTAAGGTTTGTTGGGAACTGAGGCACAGAAAGGGCCTGATGAAATGCATAACTCCTCTCGGAAACACATGAACTTTGGCTTGTCAATGCCAGTCACTGGGATCATTTTAATTAAACATTTACCTCCCAGAGATATTTGTATGCGCTCCACTTGGCTGCTGAGAAACACCAGACACAGACGTGGACCTGGCGCATGCGGTCCCCATCTGCCTGGAGCTGAGTCCAGAGTTTGAAAATCCACAGAGGCCGGCGGTGGTAAATCCCAGCCAGAATGTGTCCCCGCTATGCAGGCCCTGCCGATTTCTGGTGACCGAAGCCCCCCAGCTGGGAGAGGAATGAGATCACAGAGGAGAAGCCCCAAAACATTTTAAGTGATCACGGCGCTCTGTTGGCTGTGAAGAGAAGGAAATGGCGAAGCTCAAAAGGGTTGGCCTCTGGTGTCTGAATTCTCCAAACAGCTGTGCGTCCAGGACCCGCATTTCACACCCCGGTGAATAAGGTCTGTGAACCCGGTTACCGAGGCTGCCCTGTGCGTACATAGAGCCCTGGAGCTTAAGGGAAATGCAGAGTCCCGGGTACTCCCAAGGACACTGGTATCCAATGCAGCTCCCCCGGATTATCTCGGTTACAATCACATGATTGTCCTGCGATGGGCTGCAGGCTAAACTTTGAGAAACACCGAGCGATAAAAACAGACTGGAAAATAAATGCAGCAGTTCTGGGGCCCCTGTGGGAATCCTGCTCCCCTAGCTTGTAGACGGGGATGATTTCCCCAACCTGCAGACATCCCTCGTGATTCCAGCCTGTTGATGGCCGCTTTTCCATTTTCCAGGGAAGATACGGGATTGCTCCTTTTTTCGTATTTCTTTGATCCTGTGTGTATGTAAAGGGAGGGAGGCGTTAAACGCTCATGGAGTCACATCCCAACTTGCAAGAGAAGCTCGTGCTTGGGTTCTGGAAGCCCTGACGAACATGTCAGGATCAGCCCAACTCAGCGCCTCCAGTCATGTTTTCTGATAAGACAGTCTGTGCAGCGCATACGATGATAAACGATTTTTATCAGCGTTATCAAATTACACCAGAGCATGCAGGAGGACCTTTCATATGCCGCCTAAGGAGAAAGCACATGTCTGCTGGGAGTCTGGGCTCTCTGGGTTTCAATCCATTCCTATTATCCTAAAACAGGATGCGGCTCAGGGCCGAGTGCACCAGCCCTGCCTTCATACTAATTCAGGTCGGACACTGTCTCCTCGTTGTCACGTTCATTCTCTCCAAGCACAGGTTGAATCAGAGTCTCAGAGACCCATCGGCGTTTCAGCGTAGTGCAGTCCTGGTTTCAAGGAGTACAAGGCAAAGACAGTTATCGTGAAAAAATTAATGAACTGTGGAGGCCGGGTTTTGTGTAGTGGGACCCAATCCTGACAGTGTGAATTAAAATCCCAGTTTTTCTCAGTCCGAGCTGTGCAACTGGGTCAGACAAGTTCTTACGTGTCTCTGTGATTCGATATCCTCATCTGTAAAATGGGCGTAAAAACATTGTCTTCTGTGTAAAACGCCAGTGAGAATGAAAGAAACATTCACACAAAGCACTGCACACAGTACCTGGCACCTTGGGACTAGGCAATAGTTAGGAGCTGCTGTGGGTTTTCATGCCCTGGTGAGACCTGGGACTTAGCATAGACCTGCAGCAAAATACTGGTGATCAGCGGATTGTCAGAGAACTGGAGTAAAGCCCCAGGGGAAACGTGGAAAATGGAAGGAAGGTGAATGGAAGGATACGTTATTAAAGACGCTCAGTCAGGAAGGAAACTGGGCCCTGGATCCTGCTTGGGACCCTCTGAGGAGAGTATAGAATTGTCCCTCCAAGGGTTCATTTACCCACTGGCTCACTGCGCCCCCACCCCCCAGAGTCACCCCCTGGGGCACTGGCTGCCCACACTTCTGCACTGACAAGTAGGTTCCTGGGGTCTCTGCCCCCTGGGGAAGCCCCGGGCAGGAAATGAAAGACTCTCCGTGCGCTGGAGGCTATCAGATAAGGACACCCGCAGGCAGAAGTCAGAAAGGGAACCAGAGGAGGTGAGTTACAGAGCTCAGGCTTAGGAAGCCAGGATGCTGACACTGGGGGGCGTGAGTTAGCATCAGCTTGAGATTTGAGGGGTAGTGAGGATGGAAAGAGTCAGAGCTTGTGGCGGATGCCCTGTCACAGTGCTAAAGACGTAGCCAAGGGAAAAAGCCAAACACAAGCAATGCAGAATGTTCTCGTGGTCAGGATGCTGGCGGCAGTTGCTACAGCACCCGAAGTTAACGATCACACTGCCTCCGTCTGTAGCTGGCTACTCACTGCCTGATACCCTCAAAGCTCCCACATGGCATCCCTGGGACGAGACAGGGAGCCGTCCTTGAGAGATTTGAATAACGCTTGACATGGTCTTGGGTGGTGGCTTGCCACTTGGGTCTAACATTACGACTGTAAGAATTGTCAACTGCAAGAAATCTATGGTACTTGAACAACAAAACAAAAACGTTAGAGAAAAGGCTTGAAAGAGCTCATTACAATCTATGTCACCCCCTCCTCGCACCACTAAACACGCATCCTGACAAGTCCTTACGGATGCAAGGTGAAAATTCAATCAAAGCAACGTTTGCGGACGTCCAATATCATGGCCATGATTAGCTAATAAAATCTCAGTGGCCTGATGATATTAGTTTTCTGGGTTGTAATTTCCATTTTTACTGCAATTTATCTTTGTCTGAGTCCAGATCCATTTCTTTCCAGCTCTGGGCACCAGCTAATTTGAATAAATGAGACAAGCACTGTGGACAGGTGAATATCCATCATATTTCCCACATCTCAGGGGACTGATGCCACCACACCATCCAGTGGGCGGTCCTGGCCTAAATGCTTTGCCGTGCTGGCATCAAATGAATGAATGCAGAAGCAGGCAGCCCGAGACAGCGAAGTACCCAACAATTAAGGGTTTGGTCTGGCGCCTGATTCCTTCCAAGTTTCTGTGACAGATTAAGTGTTTATGGCTTCCCACTGTCATCGCAACCCCTTCTTCCTCACGCCTGCTGGTAAGCTGTCAGCATAAACAATGTTCCCGCCTCGGGTCGCCCTCCATGTCCATCAGACTCAGAAAAGCAGACGGCTATTGTCACTGTTGGCTAAACTCCATTCGAGGGCAATGCTTTTTTTCCTCCGTGTGGTCCTCATCCGGCCGAAAACCACTTTTCAAAAAGCAATTAACTTTCCATTCAAAGTGAGGTGAACCAATTTCTCCTCCCATCCTCTCTCTAAAGACACTTCAAGTCTGGGGTCCTCAATGCTTTCACGAATGGATGCCACTTGAGAGAATTTTGTTCTAGAAGATTTCATGATCCACAAACTCGCGACTTCAACCCAGACAGGAGCCAGTAGCCCCAGGATTTCACTCAGACTTGGTAGAAAGATTTTTTGATCTCTGGACCACAGCCGTCATTTTAACTTTTGTGTCTGCTTTACTCTCTCCTTCAGATGACCCTTCCTTCCTTTGCTTTCACATGGCCCCAAATACAACCCCACACAAATGCACACACAGACTAGGTTCCTTGGAAACGCTTGCAAGGGATCAGTGCCAGGGACCGCACAGACCAAAACTCGGAGCTGAGGGCTGCCAGATGATCAGCACAGCCCTTCCATGCCCGCGTCCTTGGCAGCTGCTGAGCCCTAACCTTGCACTGTCCACTAGTCACGTGTTGAGCACTTGAAACGCAGCTAGTGCAAACTGAGATGCACTAGGAGTGTAAAATACACACCAAACACAAGAAAAAAAGAATGTAAAATATTTCACTGGTAATTTTTATATAAAACACATGTTGAAATGACAATATTTTGGATATACTGAGTCCAATAAAATATACTATTAGAATTAATTTCACCCTGAAAACTTTTAAAATATAGATTCTAGAAACTATGGTTTTGTATGTAGCTCACGCTGTATTTCTGTTGGGCAGGCTGCTCTGGACCTTCCCTGAGGGTGCCAGTGTGCCCTTCTCTGCCCCAGATGCCGCTCAGAGTCAGGTAAGCATGGGGCCCACAGGTAGAGGGGAGTGGTGTGTGGCTGGGCGTCCACGAAGGGTAGGTTACCAGCTCAGCCAAACCTTCCCAGGTGAGAGGGTGGAACAGCCACCTCTTTGTAGCACAGTCATGTGTGCATACATGCGTGTGCGTGCGTGTGTGTGTCCCTGTCCCATGAGTAACTCCGTCATTCCATCTTAATCTGCATGTGGGAAGCCCAGAGCTTTGCTTTGTTTGTAGGAAGCCATGCTAACAGCCCCCTGAGTTTCGTTCCTGGATCCTGCTCTGCGTTGTGTATTAGTTTTCTGAGGCTGCTGTAATAAATTACCAAAACTTCGATGGCTTAAAACAACAGAAGTCTATTCCCTCCCGATCAGGAGGCCAGGAGTCCAAGGTGTCGGCAGGGCCGGGCTCGCTCCGCGTTGTCCAGCAGAGTTTCCTTCTGGCCGCTTCTGGCTCCTGGAGGCTCCAGGTGTTCGCTGGCAGAGGCAGCGCCACTCAGGGGCCTGCCTGCATCTTCACACGGCCTCCTCCGCTCCTGTCCTTGTAGCATCCCTCTGCTTCACTCTCATAATAGTATTTGTCATCGGGTTTAGGGCCTGTCTGGATTATCCAGGACAACTGCCGGCTCTCAAGATTCTTGACTTAAATGTGTTACCACAAAAGGCAATATCCATGGTTCCAGGAATTTGGACACACACATATCTTCTCGGGGCGAACACTACGCCCACCACAGGGGATGAAAATGAACCCCTGGTCAGACCTCCGATGAGCAGGAAACAGCTGCGTTCTCATTGCCTGAATTTCCTTGGTACCCCAGGATTCAGATGGCATATACCCCTCTTACCTCCAAACAGTGTAAAATGTGTTTTCTATTTTACTTAACTCTTATTTGCTCTAAGCAAATATCTGACAATTTCTCATTCCAAGAATTTGGCAATAAACTGCCTCCAGCCAAAATCCCTCCTATAAAGTAGATTGAATTCCATGCACATTTAATGTACAGGTTACTTTTCCAAACCACACCAGGAAGACCGAAGCCAGGACGCTGTCTCAGGATGGTTGAGAGCTATTCATTATTATGTGCTTGGGGGCCCTTCATTTAGGCTCCACCCGGGCTCTCCATGGATCAGGCCCTCAACCATGCTTCTCAGAGTGCAGCCACCGGCCACATGCACAAAAACGACCCCGACACCAGTGACCTGTGTCAACCACCAGCACCTCCCCAGGCTAGGACCTCAGAGGACGGGAGTCTCAGAAACTACATTTCTAACAAACTCCCCTGGTGATTTTATTAAAGAAAGTTTAAGGATCACTGCCTGACCTTCTCTTGACCCCCACCCTTGAGGGAAGCCGAGGCTATGGGTCAGCCCACAGGACAGGGGTCAGCCACTATTACTGCAAGTGTGGGACAGGCCTAAGGCATCAAATCGTAAATCACACGGTGAGAACTTTGCATCTCTCCTTGTTGCTAGTCTGTCTTTAACGCCCCATGCTTGCTTATCTCCCCGTTTTGCAGAGAACAAGAGCAGGCCTCCGAGGCTGAGCCCGGGCAGGCCACAGCAACGGCCCGAAGGCCATCACATTCTTTGGCTTTCATTCGCGGCAAGTGATAATGCTTTTCGATTTCAAGTTCCCTTTTTAACACACTGTATTCCAAAAATAAGTAAGTCAGTATAAAGGAAAATATTAAGAAAATAATAACGCAGAGAGAGTAAGCTGAGGAAGGTGGCAATTGATGAAAACACTTACTTATTAGTCAGGATTCTCCAGAGAAACAGAAATACACATATATAAAGAGGTTTATTATAAGAAATTGGCTCCTGGGGTCATGGAGGCTGACAAGTCCCAAGATTTATAGTTGACAAGCTGGAGACCCAAGCAGGCGAGTGGGGTAGGTCCAGTCTAAAAGCCAGCAGGCTCGAGAGCCAAGAGGAGCTGACTTTTCAGTTGGAGTTGGAAGTCAGGAAAAGACTGGTGTTCCCACTCAAGGCGGTCAGGCAGGGGAGCGCCCTGTCACTCAGCCTTTTGCTCTATTTGGGTCTTCAGTTGATTGGCTGAGGCCAACCCACATGGGGGAGGGGGACAATCATCTGCTTCACTCAGTCTCCTATTCAAATGCCAATCTCATCCCTCATAGACACACCCAGAATAACATTTGACCAAATGTCTGGGCTCAGTCAAGGTAACACATAAAGTTAACCATCACACTGACCAGTACAACACAAGCAGTTAAGAATGAGTGTCAGTGTGAGTGCAGGCTCAGTGAGGGAGCAGCTTCTTGAGACTCAGGGTTCACTCCAGCAGGAGCAGTTAATTCTCAGGTTGACCAGATGGTCAGACTAGAGTGTTCATGAACTTTCTGGCCAGAACAACTTGACTTAAGAAAGTAACTAACTTTTTTGTTCTGACCCTTGAATGTCACCTCACAGGGGCTCCCACAAAGCAGGGGCCACATCAGCTCAAACTTTCTCCTAACCTTTCTGACTCATGCCAGTATAGCTGGGGACCTGGGCTTCTCGTCAAAAGAAACCCAGCACATTGAAATCCAAATGTGACTGTGATCATAAGGGTCATCACTACTCCCCTCCCTCTAAGGCGCTAATTTGCTTTGAGGTAAAATACTGAAATACAAAGTCACTATGAAGAAAAGGAATGCATTGTGGAAAGTGTTCATAAAAAAGATTTGAGGCTGGTTTATTAATAGGACGCATACTTTCTAAAAATAAATAGCTTGAAGTAAACATATAAAACAATCAAGGGCCTTATGATATTACTATATTCCTATTAAATCTGATTACCACTTAAACCCTTTACAATTATTTTTTTTCATCCACTTAGCAAATAAGACTTAAGTAACTGCTATAAATCAAGAAAAGCAAGTCTAGAGCTGAGCATTAAGGACTGTGAAGTGAAGAGTGTAATCCTTTAAAAACACAAATCTAATCCTCTCTCAAAACCTTCAATGCCTCCCTCTTACGTCTCAGAAAAGGGCCAAACTCCCTTGTGTGGCTGCCAGCACCTGTAAGGCCTGTGGGCTACCCCACCCTCTATTGCCCTAGTAGGAGCCCTTCACCCACCAGTCCCAGCTCCAGAGCTGGGATTGTCAAGCCTTTTCTATAAGGCGCCAGATAACTAAATATTTTAGGTTCAGTGGCCCATAGGGGCTCCGTCATAACTAGTCAACTCTGTTATTTTAGCACAAAAATAGCCAAAGACAAATATATAAGCTTATGGGTTTGACTGTGTTCCAATAAAACTTTATTGACAAAACAGGTGGTGGGCCGGATTTGGCCCATGGGCCGTAGTCGGCTGACCCTGCTCCTCCGTCTCCAGGCCTGGCGCATACTCCTACTGCTGCTGGTGTGGACTCTTTCTTCCTGCCAAGCTAAGCCCCCTCTTCCCTTGGGATTCAGTAGATATTCCTTTCCTAGGGAACTCTTCCCTGGCTCCTCAGGAGAGATTCTGTCTTTTAGAACAGTTACCACAGTTGTAATTAAAGTGCGTGTGTGCGCATGTGTGTGTGAGATGATTCAGTCGCTGCCTCTCCATGAATCACCCAGGACAGCCTGCCTCACTGACCATTATATCCCCAGCCTGGCACCTGCTGGAGGCTCCATTAGTATCTGTCAATCAAATTAATAACTAATTGAGTGGTTGACTAGGAGAAC
This sequence comes from Rhinolophus sinicus, assembly GCF_036562045.2. Lineage (NCBI taxonomy): Eukaryota > Metazoa > Chordata > Mammalia > Chiroptera > Rhinolophidae > Rhinolophus > Rhinolophus sinicus. The sequence goes on along the minus strand of NC_133751.1, from coordinate 206,226,926 downwards.
AAGTGCATCCCTGAAAAAATAAAAAAAAACTAGGAAAAGTTTGCATCCTTGATCTTTCCAAGCCTCATAAATGAAAGTATGAATAGACCCTTATTTTTTTCTTCCCAGCTCCCCTCTTCAGACAGGCGCTTGGATCCATGCAATGGCTTTGTTTCCTTTTCTTCTGATGTGTTTGTCCCTACAGAGTACGTGAGCCACTCTTCCCAAGCTGACCTTCCACTCACCAGCTGCAGGGCCTGGGCGAGTTATGGAGCATCTCTGACCTTCCATTTGCTCATCTGTAAAAGCGACAACCACACTCACCTCCCAGGGCTGTTGTGGGGGGTCCGTCTCCAGCGCCTGACCACTGGTGTCATTAACAGTACATGACTTCCCATGATTTGGTGCATCAGTATTTCCTCTCTGTGTGGAAAGCCCACGGCAGGCACGGGGAGAGCCCAGGAAGCACTAACACTCTCAGATGACAAAGGCCAACTTGTGAACAAGTATCTTCTCTGGAAAGGTTAGAAACGTCCCATTTTTCCTTCTTATTAGCAGCATCAGATCTAATTGTGACATGTTTTTCAGGGGACACGTTGGGCGAGTTTGATATAAAATGCAATGCTGATGTCTACCACACCTGTGTTTATAATCCACGTGTCCAAAGTTACGAGACAGGGAGGTAGATGACACATACAGCCCACGGTACGTTATGCAGCATTTAAATCGTGTATGAAGCATTTTGTGAAGATGTTATTTCATTTCATTATCATAAGAGTCCTATGGTGTGAGAGCTGTTACATCAACAAGTGATGAAATGCAAATCGCCCCACATTTTTAAGAGTTTGGAGCAGGATTCATACGTTCAAGCATGCGTGATGCAGTCCTCCGTGTATTCAACAAGTAAAGGTCAAGCAAATGTTATAATCACCCGCTAGGCAAAATATTGAAAACAATTACGTGCCTTGAATGTTTTCCCGGTTGAGTGTGGGAAGAGGGGTATAACAACACTTAAAGGAGTCTTGGGACTCCAGCAGAGGGCACACTGGGGGAGGGGCGGTGGGGACAGGGAGAGAGGAGGGTGTCGCACAGTGTAGGACTGCATTTGTTATCTAAGTGAGATCAGTTCTGACTGGGGAACCGGGAAATAAGTTCATATTAGCAAGAGCATCAGCAGAACAAAATAACCAGACAGGTGGGCGGGCAGGAGGGAGGCTCCGCCTTACAGGACAGTTTCCCAGGAGCCAGCGGGCAGCAGCACGAAGCGGCCAGAACTTCAGAGAGAGATGGAGAACAAGGGGGCAGATGGGAGTCATCTCGCAGATCCATTGGGAAGTAGTTTATGAAACAGTCCTTGGTTCCCCTCTGCCGAGGTCTACAAATGGAGCCATTTTCCTCAATATCCAACTCAGAGAACAATCAGCCTTGGGTTCTTGTGAGCGGACGGTTCAGTGAGGCCTGAAGAAGCCAAGGAGGACCTGAGGTCGCTGTAAGCCTGAGTGGACGATGCAAATGTCCACTTTTCAGGACTGTGGAGGCCACCCCTTTGGACAGCATCTGCTCGCTCCTTTTCCTGCAGACACACCTGCATTCCCAAGGTGTAACCACCAGGAGGTGAATGCATCCCTGGGGCAGGTAGGTGAGGGCCAGGGGGAGATGACCCCTAAGTCAGGTGGGAGGCAGGGCAGGGAAAGAGGTCACGGTCACTCAGAGGGACAGGCTTCAAGGAAGCAGAGAGATTTCTGGGACTTTTTCTCCTATCCGCTGCTGAACTGTTCCAGATGCAATCTGATTTTTATGCCGAAGCCTCATGCACAGAAAACACACAGGATTACAGGCACTCATTAAAAAGTATATATTTTCAGTGACGATGGTGGTGGTGATGGTGGTGGTGGTGGTGGTGGTGGTGTGTGTGTACTTGAGCTGCTGAAATATAAACATCTTGCATATTTTATTGTTTTTCTTCCAACTCAGAAAAGGCCTTCCTTCTGGTTTGTCATCTGCAGTCCCCCGAAACCCAGGACGTAATCTGATCGAGGAAACTCAAACCCAGACAGGTGTCACGGGATCCGGAGTTGGCTTTTCTTGGGAAATGGCTTCTCCCAAGATTGCTGTCATTGGGAGAATGCGTTTTCACAAGGCCATTTTGGAATACTGGCTGTGACATTTGATTGGGCCTGCCTTTAAAGAGGTCAGGTTCAATTTAATAATGGTACATGTCATTACTATGCGTAACAGGAAAATACTGGCCAGTTGACAGACCTGAGGCAGATTGTATTTTTTCAACCATTTGATTAAGACCTTATAGAGACGGTAACCCAGCAGTATACATAAATATTGGAATGTGGTAGTAATTATAATGTGTGAACGGGGCAGAAAGGTTAATTCTGTTTCATTTCGACACCTGAAGGTGTTCAGTGAAATGTCAGTTTGAAATGTTCAGATAGACCCATGCTCCTTTCGGGTTTAAGTAAGCCAAATACACATCTGATATTAGCAGAAAAGCCAATAAATGAGGGAAAAAACATAACTCAAACCATATTCCATTATCCACGCTTCAAAGGCTGATATCTGAACAGAAATACCATGTAACCATTTGGATCACTCATAGAGTTCCAAAGGAAGATGACTTATTACCTAGTTTGTACAGGAGACGCAAAAAGCAACCAAACCCCCGTTACTGAGAGAAGGGGCTTCAGGCCCTCATGGTCCGTGACGTGTCCAGATCATGAGCAAGTGGGACCCCACCATTATGGGGACAGGAGCAACACAACAAGTACACTTCTGTGCAAGAGCTGTCCTCAAAGTGAAGGGCAGGTAGCAGCCGCGAGAGCGCAGGACCCATTCGTTGTGTGATGGCCAGGGGGCAAGGCGGGGAATGAGGAGAGGCCTAGAAGGGTGGGGGCCACCTGACGCTGAGCTGCTCCTCCTGCCGAGGTCTGCAAGGTGTACCTGCGTCTTCCCTTCATCCATTTCCCACACCCACCGGCCAAGATCTAACTGTGACAAGAAGAAGACAGATGTGGTTGTAACTCCAGGAAACCTCAGTAATGAGAGGGCACAGGGGAGACCTGTCTGTCTGTCTGCCTATGTCCTCAAGGAGAAGGGTTTCCCAGGTTTCTTTGTAGCTTGTCCCCTGTCCCTGAAAAGGAGCTTAATGAATGAATGAATGAATGAATGAATGCATGCACTTGAGGAAACTCCTTTGAGTCCTAAGCCAAAAATGACTGTCTTTCAACCTCAGGCAAGTCATCCAACTCTTGTCTTTTTGTTTGTTTATCTAAAACATGCAAATAACAACCCCCTAGCGTGTGAGGATGAGGGCCACGTCACAGAGGGACACTCAGCTCAGCCAGGGCTCGCTGTCTGCCAGTGCCCCTTCTATCTTTCCAGGACACAGTTTCCTTGTCTGGAAATGGAGTTTATCGGACTAGATGTTTCTGAGGTCTCTCCCTGCTGAGACTCCAAGATTCTAAATGCACAAATGAATGCACAGACTTTGGGGGGGGGGCGGGCAGGAACGCTCGGTAGGGAGGGGACCAGCTCCCCAGAAGGTGACCTGTGAATGCAGTGGGTATGGCTGGACCCCATGTCTTGGCTCAAATCCAAGAGAAAACATTCTTTTTTTCAATCACTATCCTGACTGACAGGTTCTGCGGGGCTCCGTCTGCCCCCCGTGGAATGCAGAAGTGCAGGAATGAGGCATTCCAAAACACAGTCCTTAAAAACAGACAAGCCCTCCCCCATCACTTGATTCCAACAGGGCGATGCTTCGCCCTGGCTCCTTTCCTTGGAGAAATGCTCAGAAAGGGACGTGAAGCGCAGGTGTGCCATCTGACCAAATGGTCTGCACGCCTACCTCACGCGACCTAAAGCGACAAATAGGAAGCTGAGACCCCCTACGTCTTAATGTGGTTTTCATCTTATTCTACGACTCAGGCAAAAATCCTGCAGAATATACCTTGTGACAGTTCACAGATGAGTGGATTCAGAATTTGAAGGAGAATGTAAGGACTGTCCTTTCCAACCATACCATATAAGGAGGCAGAATGTCCCCCTGAACTTAGAATACAAAATAAAAGCAAAGGGTCCCCTAAGAGTCAGACTGTCCTACCAACACGTGAGGGCATGGCCTCAGCATTGTGCAAACCTCACCTCAGAGAGAAGCCTGACTCCCTCACCCACAAAGTCCACGGGCCTTCCTTCTGAGGACAGAAAGTGCACAGGTGACGTGGACTGGTGGCCACGGGTGCCCAGGACAGAGCGCCATCTGGGAAAGTGAGGGGTATGGATGGGGGCAGCGTGTCCCTGCTGAGGACCAGACAGGTCGCAGTGCCGAATGATCACCCTGCACGGCATGCTTGCTGGGCTCTCCTGGCCTGGTGACAAGAGGCAGCAGAGATGTCATTGGGCAAGGGCTGTGGACTCAGGTGCCGGGGCTCAGCCACAGCGTCCAGCACCTGCCGCAGACCTGCTGCTGCACCCGACTCTCATTTTCCTTACATACACATGTACTTTCACACGGAACAGCCTCGGTAAATGTTAGCTTAAAAAAAGACTCTCGTGATTAACCACTTTTGTTACGGGAACCCCAGTGCTTTTTCCTCAAGTCCACCTACCTACATGCACTGTCCCCAAGAAACACACGTGCAGGAGTTTACAGTATAGAAGGAAAAAGTAGTTTAATGTCGGATTGGCCAACACGAAGTCAGGGAGTTTGTTCTCAAAAGACCCGACTCCTCGATGGTGAGTGGGTTACAGATTCTGTGGGGCAAAATCACAAGACACCGTGGGTTAGGGGTTCAGGGTCGTGCTAGGAGCTGATTGGTTGGTGGTGAGGTGAGGGGAATGAGTCATTTCTTCAAGTCTGAGGACAGCACTGACCGGTCCCTTGTCCGGTCTCACGGGAAAGTAGCCCGGGTGTCGCTCCCCCTTAGGGCTCAGGAGCTGAAACACAACTTAGGTAAGATGTTCTCTTGATCCCTGTTCCCGCCTGAGGTCCGGACCTTGCGACCATTAGTCAGGTCCCGGCTACTGTCCTCTGCTGCCCCGGGGGCCGCTGATTATCTGGGGGAAAGGCTAGGTCTCTGAGGGGTGTAGAGAGAGAGGGATATGATTTCTAGGATTTAAAACTAAATTTATTTGAAGTCCTAAGGACACTCGGTTTCACTTTGTAAGTACCTTCCGAATTATAATTTGCCCCACCTCCAGGAAATGAATAAATGGTCAGGCTCCCTGCAAGGGCCACCCTCCCCCACCCCCTGGAAGCTGTCTCCCCTTGCCACAGCTCTGAGACAGAGGGTATTACTTCCAGTGACGCCAAGTGCTCCCCTCCAGCAGACAGCCCTCCCGTCTCTTACCAGCTCTGCTCGGGCCACAGGGCTCACAGACGCTAAGGTAGTTTTGCAGCTCAGAGCCACCTAGGAAACAATCTACTTCAGCCTGACATTCGACCCTCGAGGTGACCGCACACGGACACCTGCTCAGGCTCTTCACTGGCGGAAGCAGCACGTGCCCTCAAATCCTCCTGTGTCAATACCTTCCTTCAACTCCTAGGAATTGCTCAGTTGGGTGTAAAAAGGTTAAATTGGAAGGTTTGACCAAAGTAGCTGGATGCTACACCAACGTCTCAGATTCCCAACTCCGTGCACCAAAGCAGGGAAATGGTGGACCCGGGCGATGGGGGGGCGGGGCGTGAGTGCAGCCCTAGAGGGTCACCCCCCACATCTGCAGCGGCCAACAGTGGTGGACAGCATGCAGCTGGTGCTTTAGGCCCCGACATGGGTGAGTTCATCTTCTGCTTCTGACGAGTGTGTTTACTTAAGTAGAACATTCTAAACGCCTCCCCAGCCCCCAGAATTGGAGAAGCAAATTGGGTTGCAAGTGGAGTGTCTATTGTCAGCTGAGCTTGTCTGCTGGGTGGTCCCTGAGCTACTTGGCTTTCTCTGAGTGTATTTCTGGAACATGAATGCCTGTCATATTTTTGGATATGCATTCATTTGGATTCAAACCAATTCAAAATGCTCGACCCCAAATCAGCATTCCTGGGCCGTCTCCACTTGGGAACAGGACCTGTCCCACCCCCACAGACTCCACAGCCCACCCCCACCCAGGAGCTCCCCCTAGAGGACCATCCTTAGCATCATGGTTCTCAGAGAAGGGCAGTGCCCCTCTCCAAGCCTGGCATCCATCCCAGGTCTTCTGAGTCCCCAGGGACCCAGAAGTGCAGGGGGGAGGGGAGTGTGCTGTGCAGGTGGGAGAGACACACCTTGTGGCATTGGAACAGCTCAATGAAACCCTTTCTCAGGTGCAGAGGCAGCCACCTCAGTGAGGTCTGGGCTCCAAGCCCTTCTTGCAACACCCCACCCCCAGCCACGGCTCATGGCCCCTCCCAGCCCAGGCATCACCCTGGAAACCAGAGTCATTCCCCAAGCATCTTTCTATTCCCACGGCATTCAGGAGCTCTCCGTGAAGATAAGTGGGGACCTTATGATTGCTTTTACAGATGAGGGAACTGAAAGAAAAAGCATAAAAGAGTTTTCTGTAATAAACAGCCTTCATAATAAACTGAATTGCAGCTGTAGCTCCTCTTTAAAAACCTGGAAGAGTGAAAACGCCAATTCTCAGGACAGACAACTTAGGGGCTTATGGATCATTTTGCAAAAGGAACCACCCACAGTGGCTTCAGCTCAATGGATAGCTTCCCTTCCCGGGAGCTCATGAAAGGACTGCTCACCCTCTGCAATGGGGACATACCCACAGCCGCTGGACCTCACGTCCTGGAGCCCAGGCCAGATGGGAGGGGATGGGAGGCTCGGACTTCAGGCAGATGTTCAGGTCTGATACAGGCCTGTGTGCAGGAGCCAGGGGTAGAGCGGCCCCGGAGTCGCAGATAAACCCATGGTCCTGATGCCATGAGCTCAGCAATGAGAAAGAAACAAAACCCCGCCCGACTCCCTGATATATCCATCCGACATGCAAAGTGCAGGCTTCTGCTTTGCCAACCTGAAGCCCCAAATGCATGCTGTCATATTCCGGAGCAGGCCTCATATTTTTCTTTCAGCAAACCTCCCAGGCATGCAGGTGACACAGCTGGGAGGCATCCTTCCTGGCAGGTGTCACCTCTCCAAGCCTCTGAGAGGCTCTGCTCAGGTCTGTAGGGCAGTCCCTGCAGGAGACCTGCTTTCCACACTAGTCATACCAGCGAGACCCTTGACTTTGTGCACTCTGTTCCAGAATCTTCCATCTGAGTCCTCTGTGCTGTCTGCCTTTACCCCACATCTGAAGCCTGTCTTCCCAAACACCCCAGGGGGCCTGCCCTGGCTCTGACTGGGCCTCCTCTCGGCCCTGCCCTCCTGCTGATTTCCAGCTCTGGCCCTGCCCTGGACATGTCGGTCAGTCCTGGTGAGGACACCCCAGTTTTCTGGACTGCTGTTCAAGTGCTGACAAGCTCCACACAACCAGGGAAGGCTGAGCGGCCCCAGACTGTCCCCTCTCCACTTCCTGTCTGGAAACAGCTTCACATCTGGGCTTGGAGGGGGTGAAGAAGCTTCCACAGCAGGTTAAGGAAGGCAGCTTGGGGCGGGTGCTGCTGTGGGGCTGGGGCCCAGGGAAGCTGTCAGGCTCACATCTCTGGGTTCATATCCGCCTGCTACGCACAAGTCAGCCTCCTCCTGGGGCCCCAGCATGCCGGCCCGGGGCCTGCTGTCAGGTCAAATGCAAGAAGCCCTGGCCTGTCACAGATCACTCCAAAAGGGTCCATCCCACTTTGGGCTAGCAGCTGAGTGGTGTGCACAGGTGCGCGCACACACACACTCACACTCACACACACACACACACACACACACACACACACACACACACACCAGGCATGAAGGGGTGGTGCCGCTTCCATAGGGCCCGGTGGTTTTCAGCTTCTGCCTGACGAGCATTTTGCATCCAGTTTTGGAAATAATCATAAAAGGCGAACTGAGACTGAGAGCGAAAGCAGTGCTGGATTAGGGGGTGAGGCGGTAAGAATTGCATCATAGGGGGACAGACGCAGGGCAGGATGTGGACTGGGACCTGCTCTCACCCACCGCTGGCAGAGCTGAGCTTCAGCTGCACCAGCCACTCAGCAGACAATGCCCAGCCAGGCCCTGCTTGGCGCCAGGCTCTGCAGTCCCAGGGGACACAGTGGTGAGCAGAAGGGATTGACTCTGCCCCTGGGCCCTTCCATGGCCCAGGAGAGGTGGTGACCGAATCTAAGTGTTATTGGGCACACGGGGATCAAGTGGCAGAGAACTCGAGGGGCAGGAGACCCAGCGAGGTAGTTTGATCAGCTGGAGGGTGACATTTCAGCTGAGGACTAAGGGATGAAAAGGAGTGACCCTGCTAACAGAGGGGAAGGGGTGATGCAGGCAGAGCACCTGCTGCATGTGCAAAGGGCCTGGGGCAGGAAAAAGCCTGACATGATTAATGATGAAAAGAAACACGGAAAAGATGGGGAGAAACACGAAAAGATGGGGAGAAACACAGAAAAAATGGGTTGCTCAGTAAGAGAGCAGGGCCAGGCAGGGCAGGAATTGGCCATGGCAAGGAGTTGGGATTTTATTTTATTTTGAATGAAGTGTTGGGGTTTCAGAGGGCTTTAAGGAGAGAGATGTTTTGTAAACTGTCACCCTGGCTTTTGCATGGAGACAGGACATAGTGGTCAATGTGCAAGCACGCTGAGCGCAGTTTCTTGCAGGATCCCAGGCATATGGACAAAGGCAGAGGGTGCGAGGATGCAAGATCCATTTGTGAGTGGGTGGGAGGGTCAGAAGTGGTCACTGAGACCTCTGGCTGGAGCAGCGAGCAGTTGGTGGACTGCAGGAAGCACAGGCAGGGAAGCTGCCTCAAATGCTCTCTCCTGGGGCTTGCAGGGAGCAGGAAGGAAGAGGAAGACGCTGAAACCATCTCCGTGCAAGAAATTCCCGCCTAGATTCCCTTGGTCTGGGATAAGCTCAGGGCATCAGCAAGGCCAGGAAGAGGCCAGTAAGTGGGAGACTGGCTCCTCCTGCACCCTAGACGTAGGGTGGAGCCCAGGGGGAGGTTCTCTCGTGCAGAGGGCGGGGGAGGCAGGCTGGGGCTGGCGCCCAAGGCACAGCAAAATGGATGGACCTTCTCCTTCTGCTTTGAGCAGTTGAAGTTGGGATTACAACTGACTTAGATTCAGGAATGAGAGACTGGCCTTCTTTTTCCCCAAAAGCTTCTGGAGCTGGGATTTCCACAGCCAACATTGACAGGTACCTCCATCAGGCAGACAGGTGGGCTGCTCTCAGGGAGACACCGTGGGCTGGGCCAGGCTTCTCTTCTGGAATCTACTGTAACTGCCTGCTGCCCAGCCTCCACGGTATCAGGGTCATGACAGGTCAGTGGCTGGGCCATGCAGCCATTTGACTCTGACCTTAGGACTGGCCTTCTTCGTGGAGTGATTGTGGGGTCCCTCTATTCACACGTCTCATGCCTACAGGTCATATACAGAATGTCTTTTAATCCTGGTGGAGGAGAAAGTCTCAAAATGCAACTGTCTCGAGGTAAAATAATGGCTGAAATACGTGACCATTACACATCTAATATCATTACCCATTAAATATTGAATTTCTCCTGTGCGCCAGGCACCAGGCCCAAAGCCCACACAACCCTCTCGTTTAATCCTTATATAGACACCCTGAGGGGCAGACAGACTGAGCTCCGGGAAAGACACAGGCTCTCAGAGAGTTCAGACATCGCGGGCCGTATGTACGACAGCAAGGGAAGCGACCACAGACGAATGCGAATTCTGTTCTCACAGGAAGACAAGGTTGGAGACGGGCCGCTACTGGGAGCCCTAAATGGGTTTCACACCCAGGAGGAGATTTAGAAAGTGGAGATGGAACACAGGCACACCTTACCTGGCTTACTATTTTGTCTATTTGTAGACAAATGACATTTGGGGGGATGGAACCGCCAGTAGGTTCTATCCCAGCACCGCCATTCACAGCAAGGACCTTAGGTCACATCTGTCCTCAGCATGAGCTCGCTTATCTGCCAGACCGAGCGGGGGGATGAACCTCATCCACCTGGCAGGTTGCTGTGAGAGTCAGGATTCGCACTAAGCAGAGTGTCCTGGCCTTCAGGGCTCCCCGGGAGCCGCGGTCTGTCTAGGACAAGCTCCCGCCCCAAATTCCAGGGCGGATGAAGCTGCTTTGCTTCTCTTTGAAGCAAAGCCAACCTGGGTTCCTGGAAATTGGCAGATCAAGGTGTTTCTGTGTTCACTTTTTTGCCCTTAAGTCTATGGAGACAAGAATAAAATCTCCTACGAGAAAGATCCACACCCTCTTTCTTCTGAGTGAATTCCAGGAAAACAAAACCAGAGAGTAACATATTCCGAAGTCACAGGGCTGGTAGGGTTGGAAGTGGAAGAGATCCAAGTTGCCTCCCTGGTTTCTTCTCTCATTGAGGTTTATGAGACCCTCATTCTCAGAACTGCCCTTCTGCACCGTCTGCAGGTGTCTGGGGTCTCAATGGTGTCAGAAACCCATCAAGAAGTACAGCTGGCTTGGGGCGCAGAGCAGGGGACTTGGGTTCCAGTGCACTGTAGCAGCCCGCTTGGTAAACCACATGGCCCACCTCATCCTGGGGGGTCGTCACTGCGAAATCAGGCAAAAACACTGCCTGCGGGGCTGGCTGGCGGATCAGTGGCCAGCAGGAACCTGTGTCCCCAGACTGAGCTCCCGCCCTCTACCTGCCCCTGAGGGTAGACAATGTGGGGGCTGCACTCAGAGAGCTCTGTTTTCTTAGCTACAAATGGCACAGGAAGAACACAATTAAACTTCTAATTAATTGTGTCTCATGATAAGGTAGTTCCAAGACTCCTGGCCTGAAAATCCAAAAGCCTCATGTGGCTCAAATGCAGGTGGGAAGCCCCCAGCCCGAGGCCCCTCAGGGCAGCATCAGCCCATGGAAGCTGCAACCCCTCTTCGCACAGCTTGCTCTGCTCGTGTCGGGTTGTTGGAAGTCCCTGATGCCTCAAGCCCACTTCAAAAGGAAGAGAAAGGAAAGGGGTGGCGACTGCTGTGGACTTCTCCGTCCCCGCCCCTGGACGTGACACTGGCCCAGGAGCCAGGACAAGGATACCTGCCCCTGCCCCTGCCCCTGCCCCTGGTCAGCGGGCACCTGTGCTCTCTGACCTTGGGCCCAGCATCTGCAACATGAAAGTGCAGGACAGACCAGTTGCTGGGGGTGGGGGTGGGGGCATCCAGCTGGAGCCGCCTGTAAGTGGACAGCGCTGACCAGCCAGCCTCCCTCCTGGACCCCTTCTGCCAGAGGAAACAATGGTATAGCCTGAGTCCCAGTAAAAGGGGGAACTTGCATTTTATTTTTTATGACTAAGTACCACTTTGTTTTCCTTTGACGAAAGGGTAACCTCAGGGAGGAAGGGGAGCCAAGGGGCTGCATCAGAGGCTGGTTGCTGGGTGGGGTTCACGGGCATGTTTGCTGGAGCCAAGGCGCAAACAAGGGTGAGGCCTGCAGAAGTTACTGTCTCTCCCTGGGGCAGTTAGATAGACGCGCAGGCACAGAAAGGTGCCATGTGTCCTGAACCCCTAAAGCAAGCACCTCCTTCACTTGCTCCACTGCTTGGGGTGGCGGGCGGTGGGGTGCAGCTCATGGCCCCCGCTGGCCTCTCAGTCCCAGCCCTGGCTGATATCTCAGGGCATTTAGTCAGCTGGGGCTGAGTCAAGAAAATAAGGAACGGAAGACGAAACAAAGGCTTCACATAACAACCCTGGAATCATTTTGAAATGTCGACACCACTACGATTCCCCAGCACATAGAGAGATGGCCCGTGGGGGCCAAAGTTCCTGAAGAAAAATACACTTAGGCCTTGTCACCTGTCCCTGCTCAGGAAGGAGAGAGATGCTAAGTTCACAGGTCCCCGCTCTGTGGGACCAAACACCAACAAAGAAATTGAAAATGGTTCAGATGGTGCTGTTAACACACAAATTCAGTAAGTCACCTTCCGCGGGGCTGATTTTAGGTTTCAAGTTCTCAAAAGCTTGCTTCTGGGGTGGGAGAGCATCTAGCCAGTTTTCCACTTGGCTCACCCTTTCAAGATGCTGACACACTGCTTCCCAAGGAAATATACAGGCAGCACCAAACATGTGGACACACAGTTGCCGGTGTTTTGCACTCAAGGTACCAGCGTCATCTAAATGTGGTGACACTGCAGGAACGGTATTGCAGGGCTCTTGAGATAAAGCGCATTGTCTGGTACCTTCTGGATGGAAAGGGACTACATGACACAGTGATGAAAGTCAAGGAGAGAGAGAGAAAGGAGAAAACACAAAAGACAATTCAATGAACATGACTTTTGAAAACTAATTAAGCCATTCTTGGGATAATGGGGTAGGGTTGCCAGATAAAATACAGGATGCCCAGCTAAATTTTAATTGCGGATAATCAACAAATTGTCTTAATATAGCTCATGTAGTATTTAGGATATACCTACACTGAAAAAAATTTAGCCAACGTTTATGTGGAATTTAAATTTAGTTGAGCGTTTTGTGTGTCTCTTTGCTAAATCTGACAGCACTGGCGGATGGGCTGACCAGAGCGCTCAGGACGACCCTCCCTTGTCCCGACCCGTCACCTCACTCCTCCTTTGTAGGAGGGACTAAGCGCTGTGCAGCCTGAGCCGCTGCCTGGGACGTCGCATGGTTCCTAGCTAGACGCTCGTGTTGTTGTTCAACATTTCTAGTCCATGGCACCACTGTCCTATAAATGTTTTGTTGACTCTTAACTGGGATCGAGTTCTGTAAATAGTTTTTGAATTGTATAAACCCAATTCATGGCTTTCTGCTTTATACAAATGTTGTTTTTTTCTGATTTGTCCATAAGGTTTGCAAATGTTGTTACATGCTTAAGAAGAAACTGTGACTATGGTTATAGTGTCATTTACATGCTAAGGCTGTTTCCCTTTGCTTAGTGTTTGCTAGTACGAACATCAGGTTTGTTATAATTCAAGCACAAAATATTTGGCCTTGCTGTTAATTGTTGGGTTGTGGGTAACAGGATCCCAACTAGCCTAAATGGGGCATTTGTGGGGAGGGAGCAGGTTGCCTCATTGAGCTCAGTGTCAAGTTCAGAGGGGTCTGTGCATGGGCCTGGCTAACACCCCCCTGTTCTGTCCTCGCTCCCTCTTTCCCCTGCCCCTCCGCCAGCCCTCCCTTCCCTCTCCCCCTCATCATCTCTCACCACTGACCCTCTGCACCCCTGTAGAATGATCTCCCTCACAGTCCAGCGTTCTGTTTCAATGAGCTCATGCTTGCTCAGCTCCCTATTACTTCCCCACCAAGCACCAAAAGAGACTCATTACATTCATTGGTCCCAGGTCCAAACTATGGCTCAGCTGGGTAGGGGCTAGCCCCGGTCCAGACCTGCGTGCATTCAAGGCTCAGGGAGCTGGGTCACAGGCAGAGTGGGAGCGGGTGCCGTATGCAGGTACACCCGCTGATGTGTTGACAGCCGTCACCCTGGGTTCATTCCAGGGCAATGCAGGGAGTATGACCACAAAGTTGGAGGCCAGCGTCCTACCCCATGGGTCTGAGTCACCTCATCTAGTCAGAATCTCTGGCAACTGGATTCTGGACCAGGGCAGATTTGGGGGTATCCTGGGTGATTGTACCCTGCAGCCAGCGTTTGGCACACAGCTCAGAGGAATTTGTCTTGTTTACACATGCCACTGTGTTTCTACAAATAAAGTTAAACATTAGCAACTGGTTCCAGGATCCTTAAACCATTGCCAGTTAGTTAGTGGGGTACAGTTATCACGCAAACAGTGGAAACCATCACGGGGGCCTGTTCAGAGGACGTTCATAAAGTTGCTAATGAAAATGTACCCAGATGAGCATATCTGAAGTACACATTCTCCGAAGATGCTAAACAGGCAAAACCCCGCACAATGAATTCCATACTCTCGGGGACCCACATGAAGTCACTGGATGTTTTCCTTTGTTATGATGTCACATCTTTACCCTAGCCCCTCCTTTGTCTATATATGTTTGCCTATTTTGAGACCTAATTAATGCATGCCCCTCCAGACAAAGCAGAAAGCAGCCATAAGCAGAAAGAAAAATAAAATCTGTGCATTACCCTACCACCCACAGAGAAAACCTAACCTCAGTTTTAAAAAGGGGGACGAATCTGTACACCTAGCTTTCTTACTTAAAACATGTCATGGGCATCGTTCCATGTCAATAAAGTTCTTTTAATGGCCGTGTGCTATTCTGTTGCAAGGGCAAGAATGTGCTGTAATGTTTTTAACTGAACCCTCATTGTTGGCTATTTTGGATGTTCCATTTTTCACTGTTGGAATCAGTGCTGTAGGATGCATCTTTCCTCACTGAGGCCGAAGTTTTGCACAACATCATATATTTTAGTGGCCTGTTAACTGTGGTTTCCATTTCTTCTTGGACCCAACTATGTAGGAATGTTTTGCTTTGTCTTGCTTTGTTTTCATTTTTCCCGTGGCCGCAGTTTCCTGTTTATATCTTCATTATTTCGCTCGAGTTTTACTGCATGGCGGTGAAGGGACACGGATAGTACTATTTCTGTTCTTTGTAATTTATTGAGGTTTTTAAAAATAGCTGACTGTATAGCCAATTTTTGCAGATGTCCCCTGGGGTAGTTAGAAGGTGCCGGATTCTCCCTTTGGAGGGTATACCAGTTGACTCTCGGCTCTCAATTCACAGTTACGATTTACAGCATTCAAATCCTCACGCTCATGTTTTTCTTTAACTGATCTCTTAAAGCCAAGGAACGATCTTCCACTCCTGTTTATCTCTGGCAAGTCCCTTTTCCCTAACGTCAATGCAAAGTGTTTTGTTCTTGCTGTTGTTCGGTTTGGTTTGAAGGTCCAGACAGATGTGTTTCTACAATCTGCCTGATGAGCATTCTTTCCTGCGTTGAATGCCTTTTTTAAAAAAGAATAAAAGTCATCAGTACATCAGAACACCACCCTGTCATCCACACATAGCTGTTATATTTTTTTCTGACATTCTTCATCTTTTCCACCATATTTTTAAAGAGCGTCTAAAGACTGCCTGATTCAATTTTCTGAATTCCGACTGTGTTTACCTTTCGAATCCCATTTTAAATTCTCTTACAGCTTTATTTTTCTCTAACCTTGTTTTCTTGCCAGCCATTTTCTTTCTCATCTCTGTCTTCTATTATAGTTCGTATTTTACTGTGCAGAATGTGTAAGAGGGGAAAGATCATAATTTAGATTCCCGTTTCCCGTGGTACATTTTTTTAGTATGTTTCTCTCTGTCGATTACATAGAGAGAAAGTTTTTGTCCTCTCATGTTGCCGAATCTCCTCCTGGGTAACTGTGCTGGTCTAGGATGTCACAGGATGCTATCTGACCAAAACAGTGGGAGCCGCTCTGTGCTTGCCTCCTCTCTCCACACTTCCTCCCTGCACATGCACCCAGACTTTCAGCTGGAGGGTAGGCAGACACAGAATTGCACTGACATGTTGGGTCGCAGGGCCCTAGTGGGGAGTGTGGCCTTGGTCGACCACGTGCTCTCTGCCTGGCGTCCCCTTTCTTGGTGAGACCCTCACATGGATACCCAGTTGTCCACATCTGGCTGCCCGCCCAGTCAGCCCACCACTCCAGCACCCAGGGTGGCCTTGGATGGCTCTGTCTGGCACCACACCTGCCAAATTGGAGAAGTACTTCCTCTCACCTGGAATGAGACTGTGGGTCATGAACGTGCTGGTGAAATCAGATGATCCCACTGGGACGGGAGGGGCCACTGAGAGACGAACTTCACATCAGCAAGGGTTTCGGGGGGCCTCCCTGAGGGTCACTGTGGATGGGGGCAAAGGGAAGCCAAGAGGCAGCTCCAGGTGGCCCAGTGTCACGTCGGGCCCTGCCTCCGAGGCTGGAGTACGGTGAGGTTCCCTGCACACCCCCTACCGACACTCACGACCCTCACTGACTTCTGGGGAAAGATGAGGTGACCCCTGCAGTCCTATGTCACTTTGCCACGTCTGGCAGAAAGCCTCAGTGCTCCCCACCACAGACCCTCCTGCCTCTACTCTCAGTGCTGATGACATTTGCTCTCACCTATTTTTGTCTTACCGTTAATCTTTGCCATCAGTTTCAAGGAGAGAGACAGAAGCTGAACAGTTTATCTGCTCTGTGACATTCATAGGAATAATAACAATAGCTAATAAACTAATAAGGCACTGATTCTGTGCCAAGATACTATTATTATCATTCCCATTTTACGGATGAGGAAACTGAGGCACACAGAAGCTAAGTGAATGGTTCCCAGTCATACAACTGCTGGCTGGAGCCAACATCCAAGTCAGTCTGGCTCCAGAGTCAGCCTCGTGAAACACCCTTTAAGCCTTTCAATCCAATGCATGTGACTGGTCCCAACTGCGTAGGTTCCAGCATTTGGTTCCCCAGGTGACGGGAAAGGAAGAACCTGGGAAACAGCAGTGCCAGCTTAGATTCCGGCTCCTACAAACAATCCTGGAGAGGTGCCTGGGACCACATCTTGGTCCTAAGATGAGCAGGTTGTACAGACAAGAGCCTTTTCTGCAAGAGCTCCCCACAGCGCCGTGCCAGGGCTGCTGCTGCAGTCGCTCCCTCTGTGCTTCTCAGAGAAAGTCTTTGAAATGGCCTTTCCACACCGTGCGTCTGAGAAGCAGTTGGCAGCGCGTGAAACACAGGAAAACCTCTTGCCCTGCACACGGGCCTGTCAGCTGGCGCTCATACTTCAAACTTTGCCTCCTTCTTTGAATCATTTCAACAAGTTTCATGTGTCACAATACAAAGTTTAACAGAACTGTAACTTGCAAACATGAAAGTGCCAAGAAAATGCTAAATAACCATGTTCTAGCCAGTGCCCCAGACACGCAGGTGGTGGGTTGGTGATGATGTTCAGGCTGGCGTCTTCCAGCTGAAGATGCCACAGAGGTATCTGACCATCGCCTTTGACGGCTTCTCCACCGTTCACCCCACAGCCCCATGGTTCCCGCCCCCTCACCCCCACTCCCCCCATACACACACCCTAAAGGCAAGAGTGCATCTCCTCTGGGAGCTGTGGAAAAATCATGCTACTGCTTTAATCCAAATGGCACGCCTCCCAAACTGTCTATTATTTAGCTACCAAAATGCTAACCTCACTGCCAAAGAATCGAAGTATTAAAAAGATATTTTGCCCAATTAATGCTGTGCCATGCAAACAGAAGTGTTCGTGAGGTGTCTGCTTTCCTTAATTAAAGATCTCCATGGAGAAATAAACAACCACACTGACACAGGAGGTTGGGGGTGCTTCACCATCTGAGGCAAGGAAACTTCTAAATGTCAGAGGTGTGGGATTCGTCTGGAGAGTTCCGTGGTCTTCCTGGGTGATCTCAAGCGCGTTTCCGTGCCTCGGTTGACTTTTGCAATCTGTAAATCTTGCAAGGATATTAAGATCAGTCAAGGAATGTCTGTAAAGTGCTTTGAACTCCTCGAGTTAGACATTAAATAAATACCCCGTGTTATTAGAACTCCACTGGGGCAATAGACTGTTCGAAATGGGACTTTATTATAAATACTCTCTGAAGTTTGCCAGGAATAAATTGAATGGGCAAAGGCAACATACTTGGCTGTAACTTAACCCAAACTTGGCATCATGATACATGAATAGAGAACTCTGGAGAGAACATGAAAGGGTTCTATTATTTGAGCCAACTGTTGAGCTAAATTTCCACATCTTCCCTTTAGTCATTCTATTCTTTAAGTTGCTGCCTTCAGGAAGAAAGCAAAAGTACAACATAAAAATAAAGGCCCCAAAGCCTGTTTGCAGCTTCCTACATTTAGTATGACATTTAGTAGATTGGTTTCAAAAATCACAAAATAACCCCCACATCAATTGACTAAAATGGAGAGAAACGAGATTCCTTTTCCTGATTCCTGCAGCAAAAACCACAGCAAGAAACTGCCTTCGCATGGTCATACCTCTTTTCTCTGAGCTGACCAGTGAAAGTTACACCTACAGTCAACTTAGATGTATTTTAAAGTCTACCGTCTTATAAAGAAATCATGGTTTTCTTGAGTTAGAAGGAAGTTTTGCCTTGCCCCAAAGCGTGCATTATGACTTGGAGTTTATATAAAGACATGACATTACTCAGAAGCAGGGTATTCAGTCTCTGTCAGGAAATCAATCAGGGGAGACAGCCGGGTGCAGAGGAAATCCCAACTAGTCTTGGAGCTGGGATTCTGGAATCAGGTCTCAGCTCTGTCATGAACTAATCATGTGGGAGGGCCAACCCCCTGCCCGCCCCTCAGTTTCCCTATCTGTGAGATGATGGCACAGATCCAATGAACCCCCTTCTTCAAATCGCCACTTACTCAAAAGCATTCCAAGAGAGAATGCAGCCAAAAGACTACATTCCTGGAAGGAAAGAGCCCCAGCTTGAGGCTCAAGCCCTCACTCATCCCCAAGAATAAATGTTCTGGAAAAACATTCTTTAATCAAACCTGATATCTAAGTCTTTTCCCCATCACGTGCTTACAGGAAAAAGAAAAGAACTTTATGTTCCCAAAAAGCTATCGGGTATTTTCAGCAGCAAACCTCAGTCCCTGTGTGTCCCTGTGCTTAAATTCAGCACGTATTTTAATTTTGGAGTCCAAGTAAACACTTGGAGGTATGTTTCCAGATATGCTTATTAGGAGATTAAGTCCCCGTGATGGATGGCAGTGAAAATATGAGTCGCGTGTGTTCTGGGTGTGTAAATGGAGAGAAAATTAAAAGGTCCAGGAGACGATTTCAGCAAAGCACACACTCAGGGTTTGGATTCGAACATATGCTTCCAGCAAATGAGAAGACCGTCTGAACGCTCCGACTAGTCTTAGGATGGGAACACCTGCCAACATGGCCTTGAGGAAAATGTGGGAGCTGGAGCCAGACACACAACCAGCCCCGTGGTGCATCCATCCACCCAGCTTTTCCTGAGCTCACTGTGCGCCCAGCTCACAGCCTCCAGCACAGGGAGCGGCCACGACAGGAAGTCTGAGTGTGGGTCATGGTGCTGCCAGGCTGGGGGGCAGCCTGCCCTCTGAAGTCTGCAAACTCACTCAGTAGGTCCGAACTCAAGAGGAAAGAAACTCAGGTGCCTGACTGTTTGGGAAGCTGCTGGCTCACCATGCTGTGAACTGCAGCCCCTGGATTTGAGGTCTGAGGGCAACATGGCTGTCAGCTGGCATCACACTCCTGCTGGAGGAGTGGTCAGGATGAGGGAGCAGGGCCTCCAAATGCGCAGGATCCACCTGAGGTCCCCCCGGATGGGAGCAGTCCCCAGCTGCCCTGATTTCCCGAGGTGGCTGTCCCAAAGCCCATCCAAGAGGTCATGAGACAGAGGTCACCCTGAGGACGGAACGAGATCAATGCCCCTCAGCACCAGGACCTGAAGAGGCCATGTGTGAATGTCGGCTGCGTCTCTTACTAAAGGTGCCGATTCCCACCGGCCCTCCATGGTCCGGTCATCGCACTTCTTGGGGCTTCCGGGGCCACCCAAGCAATGTGTACAGGCAGCCCTGCTGTTGGCAAAGGTGTCCTCTCAAGCTCATCACACTCACTGCGGCTTATCTTTAGATAACCAACCCGAATTTGCTCACGGAGCGTTGCCAGGAGGCTATAGCAATAGTAACTATAAAATTTCAGGGGAAATGGTTATTTAGTTTTATTTCCCCGTGTGAACTCGGCCTCTCCAGAGCACCCTGTCTGCTTGATTTCCCCACGGCCCACAGGAAACGGAAGGCCCCCTCACTGTCCCAGGCAGTCATTCTCGGGGTCAGGACTCCAACATATGAATTTGGGGAAAACGCAGTTTAAACCATAACAATGTCCAATTACAATGAGTGATGAAATAGTGGTAAATTACCCATCATTAAAAACGTAGTTAAGAACACGCTGGGTAAACAGGGAAAACGCTTGGGTTGTGATGTGAAATGATATGAAGAAAAAAGATGGGAAGAGAGCGATAGCACTGGGTGTGCTCGGGTCAGAAGTCCCCAGGCCGTCTTTGTCCTGTTCTGTAGTCCGAGTGTGTCTCGCCGTGCCTCCATCCCGTTTGCAGGGTGCGCTCTCGCCATTGTTCTAGAAGCTGCAAGTCCACTCCACCCCAACAAGGGAGAAGGGTCATAGCTGACACAACACCCCTTTCACTTCTTGAGAAGCTGCAAATGCTACGAGGTCCAAACAAAACAGTCAAGCGTCTAAGGGACCCCACAGCGCCTGGGCCTGGGACAGCAGGTGCCTTGTCACATGCAGGAGCTCCACCTCCAGTCCAGAGAGGGGCTGGAAAAGCAAAGGTGTCAACCTGGGTGCCTGGGGAGGGAGCCCCTGGAGGTCTGGTAGGATGCTGTCTGGGTACCTCCATCCTTGGTCCAGAAGAGCAGGACAGGTGCCTGTCCCAGGCCTTGGAGGAGGACGTGCTGAAGAGAATGGGGATGAAACGGGACACTCAACTCCTGCCCAGTAGATCCTATGTTATGAAGACCCTAGCCCTCCAATGCGCCAGCGGTCCGATGTGAGGGAGAGCGAGCAGTGCTATGAAGCCGTCAGAATCTCCCTGAGATGGCTGCATTCCTGGCTGGTTAGGGGAATCCTGCTTGCTGATGGGGACTTTGGTGTGACACAGCCACCAGGAGTCCCGGGCTCAGACGTGTGACAAGGCTGGGAGATGGCCAGCCCACGAAGACACTGAGTCAGGCTCAGCACCAAGCTTTGGCAGCCTTAACAGCGGGAAAGGTGGAGGATGCCGTATAAAATGGTGGCAGTGTCCCCGTTTCTCTGGCTGGCCGTTGGGTTCATCTTGAAGACAGGCTGCTGCTCGGTTTTGGAAAACATATTAACGAAACATTTAAATAAGCACTGTGCCAGGGAAAGCCAATATCCTCCTCCAGGACGGACACACCGGAGATACTCAAGAGCTAAACTGCCGCGTGCGCTGAAGAACGGCGAAGACTGCCTCTGCGGCAGGTGGATTTGTAATTTGGGAGTCGTCACGACAGGGAGACCAGCGGGATCCTGCAACGAACAGAAACCCCTGTTCTCTCTCAAAGTGCTCGGGGTGGGGGGGACTCCTGGCAAGGGGAGCACGGTCATCGGCGGCCCCAGTGTGGGAGGCAGGAGGCAGCCCCTAAAACATGGCAACGGGGGTCAGCGAAGGGCAGATGGGGCCAGTGGGGACCCTGCTGGGGAAAACATGGTGGAAAGTCCCATTAAGTGGACTTGGGGGCATTGTCATCTGCCGTCTGGCCCAGCCTTCAGTCAAGTTTGGTTAAGCTGTGACAGCTGCGTCTTTCTGTACTTTGAGTAATTAATGGAAGGGCTGTGTCCACGGTGGGAAGAAGCTGGGTACAGAGAGTGGCAGCAGCCTGAGAAGCCGGACTCAAGATGCTCAGGAGGGACCTGGCGAGGCACTGGGCCGACGGTCAGGGGAGACTGCCAGCTGCTGTGCTAATGACCAGCAGGATGGTCTTGGAACATGTACCCTGAGGGACCACAAGAAATGCAATGGGGAACCCGGACAGAGTGAGTGTCTCATGGTTTGGTTATTTTGGGCCTGAGCATCCAGCTGCCGAAAATGGTGGTGTCTTGGCTGTCATCACGAGGACCACTGACCAATGAGTGTTAGGGACAGTGGATGACAGAGCTACTCATGTATCTGTCAGAATAGACCAGGTTACGCTGTGTAATAAGCCACCCCCACAACTCAGTGCCTGAACAACAAAGGGTTATTTCTCACCTACACAGATGTCCACTGAAGGACGGCTGGGGATTCTCAGTCACTTGGAGAACCAGGCTCATGGAGCCGTCTCCAGCTCAAACAGGATGGGGGGTAAGAGAGCCCAGATAAAGGCTGCACTCGGAAATGACGCACCTCCTCACACAGCTCAGGGCTGAGCACATGTCCCACTCGACGACAAGGGCTTCAGAAGAGCAATCCTACCGGACCCCGGAAGGGACAAGGGACGCTACTGAGAGACGCCCCGCACCTGGCAGCCCCAGCTGCTCCCCACTGTCCCCTGGTAGATGCAGAGGAGGAGCCAGCCTCACAGCTCCCTTCCAGATGCTGCTTCCATCTGAATGGAATGGCGGTGGCGTTTCCTCAGGTGGGCAGAGTCTGGGCTCCGCCAAGAGCACAAGGATTTCAAGCCCAGCTGGCCTGCGTGGCTGGCTGAAGCAGAGTAAAACCAATTTCCTCAAGACGATGAGCTGTGACCTGCAGGTCACTCAAAACTTCAGCTCTGAACTTCGACTCAAGAGAAAACGATTTATCCTTGACTCCCAAGGAGAAGGTCTCGAATGAAGAACGACAGAGATTTCCTTCATCTTGAACTGTTGCTCTTTTTCTTCCTACTGAGACCAGCAACACAGTTCTATCCGTAAATGTAGAAACTCCTCGTGGAAGCCCTCCGCTCAGCCCGAGAGGACTGTGTGTGGCTACGTTTTACCTGACTCGGTGGCTGCAGAAAGCCGTCTGCAAGTTCTGTCAAGGCCAAGGGATGAGACGTTCCAATGACCGCCACCCGCCCCCCACACACACACACACACACTCTTTCCTTCCCAGGTTACATCTGCCATTTGCTGCAATTTGAGCCAAACCAGCTCTGACCAGCCCAGGGGCTCAGAACTAGTGGCCGATGGGTAGAATCCGGCCCCCAAGTGTCCTGTTTGCCTCTACTATTTCAGAAAACTGAATTAGTTGCCAATGTTTTTTGATTCGTTTGCATTTTAAATATTTTTAAATATTTCACATATTTAAAAATCCAGATATCTAACTTCCTCTGAAAATCAAAGTGATAAAAAAAAAAAACCCCAAAAACCTGGGCCTGTATCCTCGCATGGGGACAGTCACATGGAGCCAAGAGGCAGGTGGCCGTGTCATCCTTGCCCACATCCCACTCAGGCCTTCCTGTGACCTGACTGGCCTGAGACATCTAAGACTGAACGGGGCACCCAGAACCTGGTGCCATGCCCAGCTCCTGGTGGGGGCCATTGATTCTGAATAGAGAAACATACTGGGCCTTTAAATCGGTCACTGGAATTACACCTTGGCTGGGCCACTTACTGTTTGGGGGGGTTTTTCACTTATAAAAATCTACATCAAGTCTGGCGAGAGATTAACTGAAACACACAGGTGACCAAGCCCAGCTTGTGCAGCTCCAGGACCCCCCTTGCGTGGCTGCACTAGGGAATGGGGTTCCCCCTCCATCTTAGCCCTTCCCTGGGGCCCGTAGTGGCAACAGCGGAACCCATTTGGTCTCTCAGGTGCGTACAGAAGGCACCTGTGTGCAGAAAACATCCTGGCAAAACTCGCCCCATCAGAGTCACGAGGAGCCACTCTCCCTGCAGAAACCGGGAGGGCTGTCCACAGCCTGATCCCCGTGAGGCCGTGGGGCGTCGTGTTAGTGTCCTGTTCCTGCCGTAGCAAATGACCACAGCACACGTTTCTTGTCTTACAGTTCTGGAGGCCTGAGGTCTGACAAGGGTCCCATCCGGCTGAAGTCAAGGTGTCAGCAAGGCTGCCCTCCTTCCCAGGCTCTCAGGAGGACATGTCCCTGACCTTTCCTGGCTTCCAGAGGCCCCCACATTCCTTTGCCTTTGGCCTCTTCCATCTTCAAACCAAAAGCTGCATCCCTCTGGCCTCCACTTCCGTCCCCACCTCTCCTTTGCTGACCCTCGCTGATTCTCCTACCATCTTTCCGCACTTTAAAGACCCTTGTGGTTACATTGTGGCCACAGGATAAGCCAGGATAACCTCCCGGGTTTAAGGTCCCCTAATTAGTTTCCTGTGCAAGCCGAGCGCCCCCTCTGCCATGTTCACCAGTTGCAGGGATTAGGACAGGCCCGCCTTTGGGAGTGTTATTCTGCCCCCACAGGCACATTTCCAGGGAGTGATGAGATGTCACACAGTCCTGCTTGCAAGATCGCATTCTAGGGAGCCTCCCCCAAGCAAATGCAATCACAGATTACCTTAAACCAGTGCGATTGTGATCCCCAAACAGCTGAGGTCAGTGTCCAAGGTCAAATGGGGTGCAGTAAATCCAAGGCCCCTCCATCGCATTCTCACCATGTGTCAGGTGCTCTGACAGGTGCTCAGAGTAAAAGGATAAATGGGCCACCACTGCCCTAAGGGAGTGCAAGGGATGGTAGGGGAGCAGTTGTGTGGCTGGGCCGTGGCTGCCATCCATGCTCCCTCCTAAGATTGATGACAAGTGGGAGGGGTGGCTGGTGGGTGAACAGGGGCAAAAGCACCACTTTCAAAGCCGAGCATCTCTGCGCAGATCAGTCACCTTCTGCAAAATGCCCTTTACGCAGCAGCAAAGTGGAGCTGAGCTTGCCTCCGCGTCGGGGTGTAGGGAGGACGACTTCAGTGTGTGCCTCTGAGACCGCCTGTCACGGAGCCGTGCTGAGTACAGTGCCATGTGGTCAGCGGGTGTGCTGATTTCCAGAGCCCACATCCGAGCACCCCCAGATCTGCACTCCCCTCTCTCTGCCCTTAGCTTTCTCTCCCTCCTTTGATCTTGCAGAGGCACCAACCACCCCAGACCCCATTGCTCAGGACCCATCTTTTAAGTTAAAGGGACAGAAATGTGGCTCTTCCATCTGAGGCCAGTCCTTTGGCCCCAGAAGTAGTTGCTCTCTTCTGAAATCAGCATGTCGTTGGTGGCCCCTTGGGCTGGGCCACTTCAGCCGTGACCTCAAACCACTCACACACCCTCCCTGGTCATCCCGCATAACATCAGGCATTACACCCCTCAGTTTTCCAAATGTTCTTTTCCTTTTCTTTAACATTGGAACCTTTCTTTCCTCTAGCTGAAATCGTGCATGGAAGTCCAAGCCAGTTGGAAGCCCGTGGCAGGGACCAGGCTCACAGCTTCCTGGTGACCCTTCACCTCCCTCAGCAAAACCCCTCAAAGGAGCTGGACGCGCAGATTGGAACACTGCCAGCCAGGAGGCCCTGCAGGCCCCTGGAGTCCCTGCTCTCAAGACTCAGAGTCTGTCCTGTTTTGTTTTCCTATCTTTATGTTGGGATCCCACAGGGCTTTGTGGACAGTTTTAAAAGCATGCCCCATGAATGCGGAAAACGCCTCAGCAGTGTCTCCTCCATCTCCAGGTTCGTCGTGGTCACCAGTGACTCACTCACGGCAGGTACAGCAGAGCTGTTGGACTTAGTGCTTCTGCCGTTCAGACCAGAGTCTGGCCCCCCTTCAGCTCAGCGGGACCCCAGGTTCTATGCTGCCTGTGATCAATACCCTGCTCCTGTGTGTGGTCAACAGCCCGGTGATTCACCCAGAAACTACACCCAGCGATAAACAAGTTAAATTGTCATAACTTGCTCTACTTACTTAACAAAGCTTGTAGAGTTCCTAAGAATCCGTCTGGTGAAAGCAGCATTATTCATGTAAAACATTATTACTACAGCAACAAGCACCGCAGTGCCAAATGGCTGAGTCCCACCCCCTCAGAAAGACGTGTGAGCCCTGCTGAGGCTCAGCCGTGGGCTGGAGGCCGCTGTGCAGACAGTCACTGCACCACGTGACAACGCAACTGCCCAAGAAGGGGGTTTGCTGACCAGCGGGAGGGGGTCGGAGCTGAAAAGGGGAGAAGTGCAGTTAGTTCTCTGGAGTGACCGTGTTCCTGGGCTTCCACTCGGTGAGCATGCAGAGGCCAAGCAGACCACGCACGTGTCGGGGTGGTTAGGGCTGCGGTTTGGGCAGCCTGTCAAAGACGCCCCCAGGAGACGCCCCAATTCTCCTCAGCCCAGCACGGAGGCTCCCTGTTTTACTGCCGCGCAATTCAGAGTTTCTAGGAAAGCAAGCGACATCCTGTAAGCCATCCCCACACTCAGGCCCCACTTGCGTCCTAAACTTTGAAGTAACGGCTAGCCTCTCCTTTTCCCGATTCAGGCGAGATGCACAGGTCTCATGTGACAGGCAGCCTACCGACAGGACAGGGAGGCCGCTCCAGCAGGAGGAGAGCCAGGGACATGTGCTCATGGCCTGGAAGTGACTCGCAGGCCTGCTCCTGGAATTTCATCCCTCGCTGTCCCTTCCTCACCCCCCAGCCCCATGTGAGCTTTGCTGGGGCCAAAAAATCAACCGCACACAAACAGGAGGCAGGAGGCTGGAGATGGAAGTAAACAAAGTGCACAAAGGAACCCTCGGGATTTTCTGCACTGTGACATCTGGGAGAACTGACAGCACAGGGCAGGGGGTCGTGAATCTCCCTTAGGTGAGATCTGGCAAGTCATCCACCCAAGCCAGATCTGACATCTCTAGAGCTTCTACCCAACGTTTCTAAGCCTGCCCTTAGAATCACTACATATGCCCTTCCAAGCACAGAAGACAGACACCAAGCCCCGGAGACTTCCTGTCCCCAGATGGGTTCTCCTGGGTCTTCTGGCCCGTGCTGCTCTGACAACCGGCCACATGCTCCCTATGCTGGGGGTGGGCTCCGGGTGGTGGATGCTTCTCCCGTGAATAGTCTCACATCCATTCTGAGGCCAAAAGGGACTCAGTCCTTGGGCGGACCAGGGTGTCTCTCCCTCAGCACTACCGGCATTTGGGCTCTGTTTCTTCTCTGCTCAGCAGGGCCGTCCTGGGCACCACAGGGTGTTGAGCAGACCCCTGTCCTGCACCCGCTAGATGCCCCTAGGTCCTCTTCCCTCCCAGTAGGTACAACCAACCATGTCCAGGCATGGCTAAGAGCATGGCAAAGCCACCCTGACCGAGAACCGCTAGGGTAGAATGATTGATTGGGGTCCCTCCAACTGCAAGGTTCCAACCTTAATAATTGCATGAATTTCCTACCTGTTCCCAAGTCGTCTGCTTAATTCAGATTGTGAAGCCACTGAAAGCATAATGCTCAGTTAACAGTAACAACAGAAAAAAAAAGAAAACTGGTGTTTTGAAAGTCCTCGATGATGAAATAGTCCTGAAAGGCTCTGATGCCCAGGCCCCTTGAAATGGAAGGAGTGGGGCAGGGGTGGGGGGGGGGGTGACTGAGAGGAGGGGAGGGCACGGCAATGTAACTCCTTCAGAATTTCCCTCTGGGGCCAAGGGCATTCAGAGCACACAACTCGGCAAATGAACTTCACAATATATCCTTGCCACCTGCACATGGTGGTTTCCTGTCATTTTAGCTGGCAGGCAGAGGGAGAAAACCAAAGAGCTAACGTTGAAATGAAACGAAACAGGACAGCGGGTGCTCAGACTTCTTCAAATAACCGGCTGGCTGGCTAACACAAAATAAGTTTGTAAAAATTGAGAACCAGCCTTCAGAGACCTCATTGCTAGCTGTAATGTGGCCAGAATTGTGGGTCAGTGTAAGGATATAGGGGAAAGCCTGACCCAAGATTTCAAAGCATCTGATTGCAGTTTGCTGTTAACTCAGAAATCCACAGAAAGAAACGCATGCTGTTCATGGGCGCTGTGAAATTTCATTCTCAGAGCCCAGAGCAAGCTAGAAAGCCAGGGAGATAATTCCCTCTTTGCCCCCCTGAGGCCTCTCAAAAACACCTTTTCTGCTGGATTTTTTTTTCCATATGGGTAAGATCAGTGACTGGGATTAAAATGAGAGTTTTTAAATGTTCCTTCCCAGTTTTTATTCATAAAACTTTTTACCTGGACTTTCTCTGTGAGAGCCCCCCCCCCCTCGGGTGTCGGGACTAAGTGCCAACCGCCTTCTCCACCTCCTACTCCTCGGGACTTCCTCTTGTCCCCAGGAGCTCGTCTGTCCCTATGAAATGCTTGGTAACTGAGCACAGGAAAGGGACCCAGAGCAGACCCGCTTCTCTTATTCCAGAACTTAAGAGAAACAGGATGTGAGTGAGAGATACCCTGCTACACGGGCTACTGACAGAGGCTTAGTGCGTTCCAAGGCCTTTCCTCAAAAATGGCCCATTTTGGCGTCTGAGTCACTGGAGGTGGGGAAGGGCTCTGTACCCAGGTTGTCATCTATTCTAGATGAGGCAGCGGTGTGCTGGGACATGTTAATAACCTCATGGGTGGCTGGGGTGGGAAAGCCCTGATCTGGAGCACTGGCCAGCTTCCATCCTGTAAATAAATACTTGCACATTGGCCAATTTCAAGCTACCAAGGTAAAGGCAGCTGGCTCCCCGATACCTGAACCTTGAACGTGCAGCTCTCATGAGCAAGAGCAAGCCGCCTCTGGCACAGCCCTGGGTCTGTGTCTCTTCCCCTACGTGACACCACCTCACTTAGGCTCTGAAGTACCTTAGGTTCTCTTGTCTCATAAATGCCAAAGGGCTAAAAATGTTTTTGGCAACAGAACCAGACAAGCTGGCTCTGGAAAAGGCAGAGGGGAGTTTGAGTAAATTTGACTTTGCTTTTTTTATAAGAGACAGGGTAGCTGCAAAATAATGCAGGAAACTTGAATGCTTTCGGCTGTGAGCCCTAAAGATACACACTGTACCCGACATCAAACGCAACCAGATTGTTATCTTCCAGAAAAGGGAAAGCTGATTTATTTGTCTTCAATTCCTCTCAACCAGCGAGGAGTCTGCCTTGTAAAATGAGGCTAATCTTTATTACATGTCAGGATTGCTTTTACCCATTAATTTTTTATTATGGTTGAATATTGATAATGTCTCCAAAAACACTGATTCCACTTTACCTACCTTCACGAGATGATTCTGTCATTTTAGATTTATCTTTAGTGACAGGAAGAACAAAAATAAAGTGGTTCCATAGCTTGACTTGAAACGTTAGGGTCAATGGTTCCTGATTTAAAAATAAATGACCACTTTTGACAAAATCTTGGGCACAGATTTACAATGTCTACTCCACGAGGATTCCCCAGGGCAAAGAGAGAATTTGAGCAAAAGGGAACTCCAGAACTAACCATCAGAAAGAGAAATGGCTTCATAAACATAAAAGAATTTCAATAACAACCTGAAAAGTCTAGGAAAATACCTTTTACAGAACACGTCAAATAACTCAGCATAAACATCCAAGGCAACTAGAAGTCCCCTTGTCACTTATGTTGTACCCACATATTTATGCCAGAGGAGAAACAGCTAAAAAGAGTGAAAAAAGAAAAAAAATGCTCATTCATCCTTCAGGATTTACAAGGAGACGATGTACATGATTTTATCTTGATGGCCAACCAAAGTGGGTTAATTTATAATCCCTTCACTTAACCCAGGGCTGGGGTGGGGGCAGGTGAGGGGCGGGCTATGAACGGGAGGTGAGCTTGAGAGCCAATTGCTGGACTCCCTCTTAAGCAAACTCACTAAGTACTCATAACTTGGAGCCAGTGCAGGTCACTCTGCAATTTGCTAGACATGGCCGCTATTATCCGTACGTTAAGGTACAAAGGCAGTGCAAGAGCCAA
The DNA here is from genome assembly GCF_036562045.2 of Rhinolophus sinicus. Lineage (NCBI taxonomy): Eukaryota > Metazoa > Chordata > Mammalia > Chiroptera > Rhinolophidae > Rhinolophus > Rhinolophus sinicus. The sequence goes on along the minus strand of NC_133751.1, from coordinate 206,197,515 downwards.
AAGGCAAGGTGGTGCCAAGACTCAGTCACTACTAATGTGCTCTGAAAGGGCAGCAGGCTGCATGGTTGGGTTACATCGTGCAGCAATCAGTCATGTCTAGTGTAACCCAAGGACTCCCTACGCCAGCCCGTAAAGCCATCTAAATCTGACTGTTTGTGAAGGCTAACCTAAGAGCACTGATTACAACCATGGAGTTGACACACATAATTAGGTTAGGAAAGCTCGCTAAGTGAAACTGAAGACAGAATCTTATAGAAACAGATGTTTGTGCAACTAATGCTGTTGGGTGAGTGCCATGTGGCCGCGTCTGTGACGTGCTCAAGTTTGGGACATCCTTTCTCTCTCTTGTCTAATGTAACTCAGAGGTCTGTTTCATGGAAGACAGTTGCACTGCCCCGGGACCAGCCAGATGTGGCAGGAGAGGTCATGCCTGCCTGGTGCCCTGCTCCCTGTACTTCTTCTGCAGTCTTGGACTTACATTAGGCAAGAGACAGACTGAAGTCTCCCCCCGAGGGAACCTGGCAAGGACAACGTCGTCACAGAGAAAAGAGAAGCAGTCATCCTGATATTAGAGAAACATGGCCTTCACTACATAACCAACTAAAAAATATGCAGTTAGGGGAGGAGTGAGTCACAGGGGAGGGTCCCTAAGCTGAGGAAATAGGATAAGCCTGAGGGGGCGACATTCAAGAGACTGAGCTAGTGGCACCCTCATCATCTCACACTGAGAGGGAAAAGGAAGGAAGAGGTGAGCGACCCTCCCAGCACCACCAAGGGGTCTTCATCCTGGCTCACAGTGGGAGATCCCCAGCCATAACCCAGCAGAGAGGAAACCTCACCAAGGGTGCCCACTGATAACCACAGTAACTCACCAAGGACCACTGATCTGTACATGTGCCTCTGATTTCCTTGAGAATTGCGAGCTCCCTTCCCGTCCTGCTCTGTTATCTTCCAATCCCTGCAATTTCCCAGATAGTAGAGTCTGGTGTGCTGGAGGGAAGTAGGGCGCCCATGGATGCCCCTCCCCTTCTCTCCCCAAACTTCCTCCTGCATCCCGCCCCCTCCTTACTAAGCGACCATCCATCAGCCAGTCTCCCGGGACTCATCCCCCCTGTCACACCGTCACTGGAGCCTATCGATTCTACTTCCAACATGACCTGACTCTGTCCACCTGTCCTCCTCTGCCACTGCCCTGTCCCAGGCCTCTGCAGTCGTCTCCTGCTTGGTCTCTCTCCTCCCATTCTTTCTCCACCCCACACATGACAGCCAGGACGTTCCATTTAAATTCTTACTGAATCAGGTCATCTCCCTGCCAAAACCCTTTTATGGCTTCCTACTGCCCTTTGGATACAATCCAAAATCCTTTACGTGCCTAAGAGACCCTGCATGAGTGAACATAATGAGATGTCGTACAATTAAGAACAAAGACCATCTTAAAGATGCAGAAGGAGTAGCTGTAACAACACCCTGAGACGAGCTTATTATTACAGGTTAATATTACATTTAGCTCTGAGTTTCCTATACGCCAGTCAAAAGTGAAACACTTGGGTGCACGATTATTTTTTTAAACAAAAGTTCCCACACAAATACATCTGCAGAGAGCTCCTGACATTAATTCCAAGGATTCAACCCTTGTCTGATGATGAAAAACCCATCCGTCATGAGTGCTGTGGAAATGAACCTCCCTCTCCATGTCCACGGGGCACACCATGGACTAGCATGAGGGTCACACGAGAAGTCGCTTCACGTGACAGTGCTTTGTAAACTGTCAAGGGTATGAACCACCCTTAGGCAATCTAAACGGGGAGGTGTATTCCACTTCCACGCTGTTTTCATAAGTGAATGAAAACATTTCTGGGGGGATAATTGAGGTCATGTGGTCAAAGTATTCTGCTTCTCGATGATCTAGACATGTTTGGCTAGTTTGCTCGTTCTAAACAAAAGAATAGACTGCATTTGGTCTCTTACACAGCCCCTTTCTTGAGCAGAGCTTAGGCAGGTGCTAACCTGTGCGCCAGAATCCATGTTGCGAGTCTAAGAAGCAAGAGCTGTAGGTTTTTGACAAGAGGTGAAGGGGCTCAGCTTCATTCTGTCATGAAATTTCAAACTACAGTATGCGACTCCATGAATTTAGTTCTTTAGGAGCAACCAGCCATTCACCCTTCCTCCAACTCAGAAGAAACACTCAGGTAAAGATAGTGTTTGTTCATTGCTGACGTGAACACAAGTCAGAGCACTTTCAATGGTAAGTGGTCAATCGTGTGATGGACCCAAGGACCAGATCCTATTTCACTACTATTGGGAAGTGATGGTGTGTGTACCCGAGCCAGACGTCGCAGAGTGGGCCCAAACGTCCCTTCACCTCCTGACTCTCCCTCCCCTTCCCACTCCTCTTCCCCCTACACTCATCATGTGCTTTCCTGGCGGGAGAGGATGAGGGTCTCTAGCCCTCACCTGACCAAAGCAGGTGCCGGGTTTTAATGGGGAAGTTGGTGAAGGAATCCAAAGCCCTCCATAAACCCTCCCCCATCCCTCCCACATACGCGCCAACACCCGTAATGAATACTGAAGCAAGGGATCTGAGGCCATATTCAGTGTCTCCAAAACTGCTTTTGAAGACCAAAATTTATTTAATCTGGTAACTAGAGTAAATTTACCCTTTGGTAAACGGAAAGAAACTTTGATTCCAAATTCTCCAATTGTGAGACAGCTTATGTAAAATTCTCACCGCACTTCACATCATGGGCTTTGTCGAACAGCTGACGTGCCAACTTCAGAGGGAAATGCTCGGCATGCTGGGGACAGTCACTTCTAAATGAGCAACGGACAAAAACGCGACCCTAAGAATCACATTCTATTGAGCTTGTATGAGCATTTGTATAATCACTTAACTCTACCAGCAATATCAAATGTGAGAAAATTCAATATTATTTCAAAGAAAGGCAAAAATTGACTGCTTCTGGATCAGTAGAACACATTGTTAAGTAGTCATAACAAAAATACCATTGCACCATCCAGAAGTCAAATAAGAGGGAAACAATTTAAGAAGTGTCACATTTATGTGATATATACTTATAGAACATTATCCTAAAAATTATGCTATCAAGTCTCCTTTTGAGATGTCGTATAACCACTTAAATCATATCAGTAAAACCCAACACAGAAAAATTTCAAAATTATTCTAGAAGAAAGACAAAATAATTTTTTTGTCATCTTTTGGGATGAGTTTAGGTGATTGTTCACAATAAAGATACTATAATTACATTATCTACAAAAACATATATAATGGAATCAATTAATTTATGAGTCACATTTAAATCATCTACATTTATAAAACATTATCTAAGAATAATAAAATCCTAGCAAGTTTTCATGTGAGCCAATAAAAACTGACAGCAATGAAAATAAAAGAGAAAAATCAAAATTATTTTATTGGACAGAAGAGCGTCTTGCTGTGGTCCTGCGATTCAGAAGCAGCCTCGCTGGAAGGCGGGGGCAGCCGGGAGGCAACTCACTTCCCCTTTCAGGATGTGTGGACAGCACGTGGTATAGACACGTCCATCTGAACCTCAGTGGAGGATGTGGAGGGTCAGGGGCGCCCTTGGTGGGGAGCACGCCCAGGCAGTGTGTTCCTCCCTTTTTGGAATCTGGGGAAAGACAGCGTCCTCTTTCCAGGAGCTGCCCCTGGAGCCCCGGAATCTCTTATATCTGACAAGGGGATGAGGGGAGGATGGAGCCTGCGCCAGCAGCACTCTGTCCCGAGGGAGGGTTGGATCAAAGCCCGCCCCTTCTTCTTGTGCTCAGTGAGGAGCTGCCTCCTGGGGATGGGGCTGACCTGGCTGCGGCTCTTGTCCCCAAGTCCTGGACCCTGGACCCCCAGCCGCCCCCGGCCGGTCCTCCTGCTTCCTTGGGGTCTGGTCATCTTCACGGGTGTCTGCCAAGTGGCCCACGCGCAACATCAGGGACATAAGGGTCCTTTGGAGACCTTTAGAATTCTTCCTCAATATTTCTGGTCGCAGATAAGCACTCGCATCTCTTAGGCTGTGCGGGCGTCTGTCCGCCGAAAGAGCTCAACGCATTCCCATGAGATTTTCTCTCATGGAAAACAAGCTGCCTTGGATAACAGCCAGTGATTCTTTTGAATTTTTCTGAAAGAACTTTGGCATGTATTTTATAGGTGTCATATGTGTCAGAACTCCACATGTGTGACTGATGTCATCATATGCTTTGGACGAACCTCCTGAACCGTGACAGGGTCACCTCTCTCTAAATCAGACACGTGGTGAACATGCTTTCTTTTCCTTGATGTGGGTCGGGAGGACGTGCCGTTTCCCCTGGGGCCACAGCCTCCCCTGTCTGACTGTGACAAAGCTTTCCCAAAGTGAAGACTTCTCATGCCATCTTTAAGGGCACAGATTACTTTATCTGCTTCAGTTAATTAGGGGACACTCAGATTCTTTCTTCATTAAGAGTTTCTACATGGGTATTCCACTCAGCTGCATGAATTTGTGTCTTCAGAACCCATTCGATTCACCTTCCACGTGATCCATTTCCATTTAATCCTGTGTTAATGGTTTAAAGAAGATCTGCCCCTTCAAACTCTGCCATTTTCCTCCTCAGAACCCAGGTCTGTGCAAGGATGAGCCCCTTGGAATCAGAGTTTCCTTAAGGTGCAACCCAGTCTCCCAAATTAGTTTCCCTGTGGCACCCTTCTCTGCCCCACCCTCCCCGGACTCTGATTATTGTCTCTCAGAGCTCACTTTGGGAAAGGTGGAGGTGGTAAGATGCAGTCATTATAGGTGTTTAACAGGGCACGTGAGCTTACTATTTTTTTCATTTTCCTATACATTTGTGACCAACAGCAGGAGAGTTTTTAATGTTTCAACCAAACATTTTTAAAGGTTATGGGACCATCCTAGTTTTTCCCACTGATTTTTAAAATCACTTTTTATGGGTTCAGCTTCCATGGTCATTGCTACGGTGCCACAGCACTGTACAAAGCAAGGGCCGCCTGTATACGAACAATAACCTTAAACACAAATGTTCTAAATACAACAGTTAACAGAGATTGTCAAACTGAATTAAAAAGACATAAAAAGACTCAACTATATATTGTCCACAAGAAACCCATTTGAACTATAAAGACTCAGATATGTTAAGAGTTAAGGGGTGGAGAAAGACATCATGAAAACTCTATAATCTAAAGAAAGCTGGAATCACCATACTAACCTCAGACAGAACAGAATTCAGAACAAGGAAGATTGCCAGGGATAAAGAGGGTCAATACTGTGTTTCCCCGAAAATAAGACCTAGCCGGACAATCAGTTCTAATGTGTCTTTTGGAGCAAAAATTAATATAAGACCCGGTCTTATATAGTAAAATAAGACCGGGTCTTATCTAGTATAATATATAAGACCGAGCCATATAATACAATATAATAATATAATATAATATAATATAATATAATATAATATAATATAATATAATATAATATAAAATACCGGTCTTATGTTAATTTTTGCTCCAAAAGATGCATTAGAGCTGATGGTCCAGCTAGGTCTTATTTTCGGGGCAACACTGTACGTCATGGTAAGTGGTCAGTTCTTACAGAAGACAGCAACACTAGCTATGCGAGCACCTAACAGGAGGCCAAAATAGATGAAGCCAAAACTAACAGAACTGAAAGGAAAAACAGATCAATCCACAATTAGAGCTAAAGACTTCCACTTCCCCCTCTCAGTAATCAATAGACAAAGCAGAGAGAAAATCAGGGAGGAAATCAATGACCTGAGCAGTACGATCCATCAGCTTGACCTCACTGACCTCCAGCAGCAGCAGAATACACATTTTATTTTGTTTAAGGGCACAGGGAACATTCACGAACATAGACTACATTTGGAGGCATAGAACACATCTTAACAAATTTTAAACACAGAAATGGAACAGAGCGCATTCTCGAACAGCAGCAAAATTAAACTGGAAATCGATGAGAAAAATATCTGAAAAACTTCCAAATATTTGGAAATTATACAATATACTTCTAAGTAACCCATGAGTCAAAGAAGTCTCAAGAAGTTTGAAAAAATATTTTGAATTAGGATAAATTGACAACAAAACAAAAATTCATGGGATGCAGTGCTTAGAAGAAAATTTATAGCTTTAAATGCATATTTTTGAGAAATATATTTCAAATTAATAATCTAAACTTTCACCACAGTAAAACAAATAAGAGTAAATTAAACTTAAATGCAAGCAAAAGAAGGAAAGAATAAAAATTAGAACAGAAATCAGTAAAATTTAAAATGGGAAAATCAAGAAACCAGAAGCTGGTTCATTGGAAAGACCAATAAAGTTAATAAACCTCCAGCCAGCTAATTAAGAAAAAAGGAAAGAAAACACAAATTGTTCATTCAGGAACGAAAGAGGAGTAAAAATATAGACACACGGATCAATGGAACAGAAGAGAAAGTTCAGAAATAGACCTCCACTAATATGGTCAATTGACTTTCAAGAAACATGCAAAAGCAAATCCATGAAGAAAGGACAGTCTTTTCGACAAATGCTACTAGAAAAATTGGACACCTATATGCAAAAAAAAAAAAAAAAAAAAAAAAAACCTTGTCCTTTACCTCACACCTTATATAAAATTGAACTGGATGGATGATAGGCCTAAATGTAATGTGTAATACTATAAGACTTTTAGAGAAAACATAGGAAACAAATCTGTGACCCGTGTCAGGCAAAGCGTTCTTAGACAGGATGGTGAAAGAAAGCACAATCCTTAAAAGAAAAAATAGATCAACTGGACACCATCAAAATTTCCAAACATTTGTTCTGTGACAGAGAATGAGAAAACAAGCCACCTACTGAGAGAAAATATTTGCAAATCGTATAACTGACAATGAACTTGCATTGAGAATATATAAACAACTCTCAGAGTTCAACAAAAACACCATTTTTAAAAAAGGAACAACATGTGAACAGACTCTTCACTAAAGAAGATACACAGATGGCAAATAAGCACATGAAAAAATGTTCAACGTCATTACTTATTAAGAAAATGCAAATTAATACCACAATGAGATACCATTGCAGGCTTACTAGAATGATAAACTTTTTAACCGACAATACCAAGAATGATTAATTTTTTCACTGACAATGCCAAGTGCTTTCACAAACGAGAAATAACTGGAACTCTCACATATTGCTTGTAGGGATACGAAATAGGACAGCTTTCAAAGCAGTTTGACGGTGGTTTCTAGTAAAGTTAAACATACACTTACTGTATAACTCAGCAATCTGCCCCTAGTACTTACTGAAAACGTATGTCCACAAAAAACCCCATACATGAGTGTTTATAACAAAGAGCTTTATTTCTAATGGCCCAAACTGGAAACAACCAAGATTTCCTTCAAGGAGGAATAAACAAACTGCTGCTCTATAGCATGGAATACGGTTGGTCAGTGAACAGAACGACTATGGCTGCGCGTGACAACACAAATGAGCCTCAAATGTCCACGCCACGTGGGAGGAGCCAGACTGAAAGTGCTACGTACAGCAGCGTTCCATTTATTTCGCCTTCTGGCAAAGGCCAAATGATGTGCACGGAGACTGTCGTCAGTGTGGCTACAGAGGGCAGCGAGAGGGAGTTTGGGGGGCAGAGCGGGGGCTGCTTCATGTCACGATTGCAATGGCAGTTCCATGACTCTGCATTTGCCAAACTGCAACCAAAAAGAGTGTGTTTTATTTATGTAAATTAAAGAAATAACCATGAAATGGGTAAAGGGGGCCGATTGTAGTCATAGATGGAAACTAGACCTTTGGTGGTGAGCACGATGCCATATACAGATGTTGAATTTAACGTGGTACACCTGAAGCTTATTTAATGTTACAACCCAAACACCTTAAAAGTCAAAGTCCATTGTAAGCATCGATACATTTGTGCTCTCACACAGTGTTTACCGAGTGACTGATCTAGGACACCAACTTCTCTGGATTCTGTGCAGGGGCAAACGAAGTTGATAGGGTCTTCACTCTCTCACCTCACTGTCTAGTGCAAGGTTGGCGAACCTTGCCTGAGGGCCCAATCCAGCCCACCGGTTATTTTTGTAAATAAAGTTTTATTGGAACACAAGCAGGCCCATCCATGTACTCGTATTATCTATGGCAAGAGCTTCATTGTCACAGAGACCTATGGCCCACAAAACCTAAAATATGTACTATCTAGCCCTTTACAGATAATGTTTGCCAACCCCTAATGTGGGTCTCAGGCTTTATTTTGCCTAAATATCTTTTTCGATGGAGCCTGTTAAATTCAGATTCTACCCAGAAAATTTCTAATTGAGTAGGTCTGCAGCAAGACCAACAGGCTGTAGATTTCTAGATGATTCCAAAGCAAGCAGTTGTGGGCCACACTTGGGGAAAGCTGTTTAAGAAATCCAGGCATTAAGGAAAGAACTGTAATTGAGTGAATCTTGCTTTCGGGGTTAAACTATAATTCATGCGTTAAAGTCAAGTTTGACAGCGCGGCCCTTTTAGAAGTTGCTTCAACTATTTGAAGGTGGCACCCTCTGGGTAAAACAATATTTTGAAAACAGATGTCTCAGAAGAATTATGGGCCAGGGGTTATTGTATTCACCTTATCTCCCATTATAAATACATATAAAACTGTTCAAGAATTTGGTAATAAAACCACACATTATTTTAGGTGTCAGCCCCAGTCCAGCCCAGCCAGGGTTCATGAGTGAGGCACGATGGCCCCTCCTGCAGGGAGGATACTAGCTGTCTCCACGTGTAATCCTGAAGGGTGGGAGTGACGGAGGGCGTGCTGGGAGAACTGCAGGCTCATGGGGGGAGACGAGCCAACGGCCCCCACCTGCAGAACTGCCCCCACCTCTAGGACTTTCCCATTGCTTAGGATTCGGCCATCTCTCCCATCACCCCTCTTTGTCCAATCTTGTCCTGCTTCCCTCCTGTTCTTTCCGAGCATGAAGGCCAGTTCCTACCTGGGCCCAGCTGTTCCCATGCCCTTGCAGAAGGCAACACAGAATTAAAGAGCAAAGCTGAAGAGACACCATCTTCAAAGAGCACAGGAAGTTGATATGACATCATTACTAAACTTAGCTCTGCGTTTCCTAAAAAGCTAGAGTGAAAATTAAATAAAGCACAAACTATTAGTATCAGCAAAATGCCCTGGCCCTGGGTGAGCGTGAGTCAGAGGGTGGGAGGAGGGTCTGGAGGAGAGGTGGTGTGTGTTTCTGGGTGTGCTCGTCAGCCCGTTCCCAAGAGCCACCCGGGCGGGGTCTGCCATTAGTTGATGTTTGTTTGCCTCAAAGGACAACTTTAGTTGTTGATTTCAGGACTCTTTGGTCAGCCCAAAGCAATCCAGTGAATTCCATCGGCTTTAGGGTTCTAATAATAACTATTCTAGAACATTACAAAATGGGAATATAATTGCTTTAATTAGTAATTCAGTGACACCACTGGTAGGAAGATTTTATTTTGAGAGTGAAGCTGTCCCTGATACAAAGCAAAATTATTTTTGGTCTCTTGCAGCATCTCCTTAAAGGCTTATAATTCTGAAGTCTCACAGAACATATGAACTATGTCTCCCACGTAAACATCAACTTTTTTTTTTCATGCTACTTAATTTCCAAGTATACTTAGCTTGAACTCTCCATCTGAAGCCAAGATGGCCCTGCTCTATCATTAGTAATGCATTGTTGTCTGTCTTCTTTCAATTATTTTCTTTCTGGTTATTATTTGACAAAAGTAGTATGCCCAGCAGGTGTCCCATGTGACCTTTCTCATCAGAGCCATGACTGGAGTGTTTCACCATAATGGATGGGAGAGAAGAGGGAGGGAATGCGTTTTAAGTATGCAGAGAAGTAGAAGATAGATTTCCGGCTGGAATGAGAAGAATCCCCACTGCTCCACGGACAGAGGGGCACAGTGAGGTTAATGCTGATTCATCCAGCCGACAGCAAACTCCATGCATTGTTACAAAGAAGGAGAAGGTGTGCAAACTTCAGGATCCCCCTCTCAATTAACGGGCATGAGATAAAGACAGAAAGAGGCACTCACGGATTATCTGGGCCCCTGGGAAGTCATAAGTTACCTTCCTATTAATATTTCTCCAGAAATACTTGTTTTATATGGGGCTGTCTATCTCATCAACAGCTAAAATAAAGGAAAATGCCAGATCAGTGACTGTCAAACTCTCTAGGTTAAGAGACGGTGCCAAAATGCGTGGTCAGTGTACCTCTGGGCCCTCTATCTGTATTCCAGATGACATTAATAGTCACAGTGAACGTTACACAGACTAAATTGAGAACCTACTCAGAAAAACAATGTTAATGATATGCTATTTGCAGTATCAATGTGCTGAAAACCTTTGTGTGAGAAAAGGAAAAATTGGCATCAGCCTACACCGTGAAATGATCAAAGCCTTAAGGTTAACACACACACAAAAGGGGGAAGAGAAAAAGTCACTAGGACTCTCTTTGTCAAAATCCAAAATGGCTGAAATCATCTTTAAAATCCAAATGCTGAGGAAAGGATTCGCAGAACACATTTCAAGGAGAAAAATCAAGTCTTAGCCCCTGGGGAGATGCTGGGGCCGTGCAGTCAACGAGACAACAGAGTCGGGAGTGGGGATGAGCTGGAGTCGGGTCACTCAGGACAACCTGGGGTCCTGAGAGGCAGACAGAACAGACCAGCCGAGTTGGGTCCAGAAGGAGGAGTGCCCTGGAGTAGGGGGACGGTGGCCATCACGAGTGGTAGATGGGGGCACAGAAGCAGGGCCGCCTGGGGGCAGGGAGACTGACTCCAGCATATCAGCTGGGCAGCTCTCCAGCAAGGGGGCTCTGTGGGCTGGCAGAACCAAGAGCAGGACAGTGGCCTGGAAACAGAGGCTGAGTGGTGGACACGGGCTGGGCAGACACCGAGGGCCTGGATGGAAGTGAGGCGGAGGACGGAAGGAAGAGGAGCCTGGGGTCTGTGCCACTGCCCGCCATGTGAGCTGCTCTCCGGCGGCCCCTCCGCCCTCCGTCAGGAATCCAGCCTCTGTGCTTGTAGCTCCCTCACTAGCTCCTGAGTGTGTGTGTGTGAGCCGTGCATGCGTGGGATTCATTTCCTGTGGTGGCCAGCCTACATTACCACAAAGGAAGTGGCTTAGCACAGAGACCCTCCCAGGTCTGGAGGCCGGAAGTCTGGCACCGAGGTGTCCAAAGCGCCTGCGGGGAGGGTCCCGCCTGCCTCTTCCAGCTTCTGGTGGCTCCAGGGTCCCTCAACTTACAACTGCATCACCCCAGCCCCTGCCTCCTCTCCCATGTCTTCCCTCCAGGTGTCTCTTCTAAGCACACTTGTCATTGGGTTTAGGACCCACTGAATAATCTAGGGTGATCTCACCTTGGGATCCCTTACTCCATCACACCCACAAAGACTCTTTTTAGGCTATTTATTTATTTTTAATTAAAATAGTATTTACAGGTATAACAGATCAGGGCATGACCAGAGCTTTTTGGAGGCTACCATTCAACCCAGAGCAGTTCCCATGCTGGGCCGGTGCTATGATGAAACCTTTCGCTCTACTTGTTCGTGTAGGTGGTGGGGGTTGCAGGTTGACCTGTTGAGGAGGACTGAGTCTCAGAGGGTGAGTGAGGAGAAAGATGGCGCCTGGAGGGCCTGGGGGGCTGGTGGTGTCATTCAGGAGACCCAGAAATACATCCTCCAGAGGCTGTGAAAGTCAGCGGTGGCTGGGGGGCCTAGGAGCGTCAGGACACAGGGCCCAGGCAAGTCTGAGTCCTTTCCAGTTGACCACCAGTGACCTTCACCTGGACTCCTCAGAGAAAGGTCCAGAAAGAAGATACCTGAGATGCTGGGCAGGGGACAAGTGGGTGCTTCATAAATGTGCTCTCAGTCGGCTAACGGTGTGGGCTACAGAATCTTAAACTGATGGAACCACAGAGAAACGAGGTCCCAAATCCAAGGAATTCTTAGGACATTCCAAGGCTGTTTACTTGCATGCTTTGAACAGAATCAGCATTGTGTGTAACCCACAGAAAGCATGTTGCTAGGTCCAGCTGAGGCTTTTTCTTGGAAAGGGCATGACTCAAGTAAAGCCAGGCACTGACTGTGAAATCCCAGTGGCCCAAGCTGTCATGACGCAGCACTGGGAGGCCACCAGTGGCAGCCAGCCGGCCCTCCCCACCTCTGCCCCAGCCCCAACAAAACAGACTCCTTTGAAATCAAACCCATTTGTCAGCCCACCGGCTGTTTTTCTTTCGCTTCGCCACTCAGGTTCAAATGACCCTTCGGAAGGCACAGGGCCGGCCAGAGAACATGAAAACATTGCTTCCCCGGGGTGGAGGGCACCCCCACCCTGGGAGAACACCATATGTGAGTGGAGGACAGAAGCTGGGATGTGGTGACTCAGCCTCACTAGGGAAGAATGTGCATGTGACCCAAGCGTTGAGCCAACTGACCTGGTGTTGTTTTTCTGAACCTCAGAGATGTTTTGGGAGCCACTTACCCACCCCTCCTCTAGAGAGAGCTCTGTGGGACGTCATTCTGGTCTGGTGGTTCTTTGACAGACGCATGCATCAGGAGACTGTGAACTTTCAATAAACTGCATGAGTTCAGGCCCCACGCAGACCTGCTGAAGAAGAGCTCCCAGGGGTGGGAGCCCGCCATGCGTTTGGGTGTTTTGATTTTCATTTCGTTTTAATGTTCTACAAGTAAGTCACAGGTGTGCCACTCACTGAGAAGCATGGAGTCCGCTGGCCCGAGGTAAGCATCTAGGACATGGGGGTCCCAGAGAGTCAAATGCTCTGCCCCAGGTCACAGAATGAGCTCACTAGACTCCAGCCCCCAAATGCCCAGGTTTATAATGCTCCTGATCCCACCCCCGTGGAGAAAGCAAAGAAAGGATGCTTAGTTTTGAAAAGAGAAAAGCAGGACCCGGTCACATGAGAAGGAGGTTTACGAGCCAGAAACCCAACTGAAAATAGCTATTGGCCTGACCAGGAGGGCTTAGAGACACCAGTAAAATCTTCTTCCACACATGCTCAGGAATCTGAGCACACAAGTTACAAGAAAATTTGAACAGAGCAGATCGATCCCACCCACAGGATTCAGGCTCCCCTTTGAATAAGCAGGAGATAAATGGCAGCACAGCTGGAAAATGCAGCAGCGCTTGCAGGCTCTGGCACGGATGCAACGACCCTCTCTCCTCGCTAATCACCGGCCTCCCAGCTGCTGCAGAAGGAAGGAACCACACAGCTGGAGCAGTGGGGAGACTTACCCCTGACGACCCTACTCTCGGAGGTGACTGCAATCCTGCCATTACCTCTAAGAATAGAAACGTGAATTTAGCAGTCCCATTGACTGCACGGTCCACACTTTCCTTTCCCCAATTGTCCCAACATGCCTTTTACAGAGCTTTTCGTTTTTGCCCCAGGATCCAATTAAGCTTCTTGCAGTGTATTCTTTTTTGGTTGTTTGTTTGTTTGTTTAACTTTCTTTTATTTCAGAGCAGTTCCCATCTACCACCCTTCGGTTGGTGGGTTTGTTTTCCATGGCATTGAACAGGGTCCATGCTATTTGTCTTGTGGAAAGTCTGGCATTCTGGATCTGCCTGATTGTTGCCTCATTAGTAATGCCTTTGGGAAGAATGCCAGAAAGGTGAACTTGTTGCAGCACATAAGAATGCTTTCTGATGGACAAGCCAGCTCCCGTCATTTTGCATATTCCTGTCCGCACATGGGCACGCCCTTGGTTTCTGAAATTTGATGTTCTAGGTGCAAGTTGTACCTTCCCTACTGACACCAGTCATTTCTCCAACGAGCCCTGATTCCCTTTAGTGGAAAAGGGTATTTAGAAACCAAGTTTTGGGTGCTGGGTGTGCTCATTGTAACTGGGATGCCATAGCATCTTGGTACTGTTGGTGACAGGTAAGAAATAAACGTGTTCCATTCCGATACCTCGAAGTCAAACCCAAGCCCACAGCTTCTCCTCACCCCCCCATTCCAGATTTGGGTCTCCCTTCCCCCACTGTGAGATCCCTGGGGCACAACAATATGAATAGAGTTACTTATTTGATCTCTCCCACAATATTTACCAAGTAATTTAAAAGCTATAGAATTACAGCAGCCACGCCATGATCAATAACAAGTCTACTTAGAAAAGTTCAAAGATATTTGAATTAGTTCTTTTCTCTTATGCACTTAAGGTGATCGATTTAAATTAATTTGTTTGTTTTTATTCTATACTAAAGATTGCTTTTTTTACCATTTTAACTTTTATTTTTGAATATTAAAATATGTACGCTACAAAAATCACAATTATATACAAAATTATACTCAAACAACCCTTTCTTCCATCCTTACTCGCTATCCTATTCTTATCCAATCCCTAAAGGTCAGCACTTTTACTAAATTCTACTTTATCTTTTCTGGGTCTCTTTTTGCACCAATACGCAAATATAATCATATATTCTCATTCCTCCTTCCTAACAGTCTTTTACATCTCAACAACATATCCTCATTTAATAACGTATCCTGGAAATCATATCATATTAATTCTTAAAGATCCTCCTGATTTTTTATTTTACCAATGCCCATTATTTCATTGATTGTCACTCTATCTCATTTCATTGCCTCTGTCACAAAATTCCCACCCAAACATCAGTTGGGAAGGAGAACGTGAGGGTCGACGATGTGTGGGACACGGAAGTTAGAGAGACACCAGAGAACAGTGATGAATGGGGGTTGGTCAGGTCCAGAAAGGCAACTTGACATCTACCTGTGACAGAGTTCAATACAGCGTGTCCTCCCTAGGACAGAAATGGCTTCAACAAGACAGAAAGGAGAAGGAACCCCACAATGCCCAGGAGCGGGGCTCTTCGCAGGCTCAGAGCTACCCCAGAGAGCTGTCAGAGGAAGTAGAGGGTCTCAGGGGCTATGCCAGAGGAATGGTTTCACTCAGCAGCCTAACCGATGTGTGGGTATCAAACGCATAAAGTCAGCTTTGCAACTTAGAATTGTAAAGCATTTCTGTAGCATTACACATGCACGTGGCACAGGGACAGAGAAAATGACAGTCACAAAATCAGCCTGGTCCTCAAGAGCAGGGATTCTCAATTTGGATGTCTCTGAACCCTCTGAAGTTCCTTGCAAAACGTATGGGTGAATTTTAGGGGAGAGCATGAAAAACTTTCATCAGGTTTTGAAAGGAGTTTCTGACTCAAGGAAAAAGCAAGAAAAAGTTAAGGAACACTGGTGTGGGGGCCAGGAAACTAACGGATGAGCAGATGGCCACGGTCATTGAGCTGACTGTACTTAGCAGTGCGATCAGTGACAATGCCCTTCCCAGGTTCCGTCTGTTATAACCATAGGTGCTTTCTGCATACATTGTCTCACGCATCCTTATCACAAGGATTTACAATTAGCCCCGTCCCAGAGGAGTTGATAACAACCCTGAAGCCAAGTGGTCAAGCTGGGATTCCAGCCCAGGCTGCTTCACCCCGAGGCCACTCGCTGAAGCCGGCACCAGTGGTTTCTCTCCAGTCTGGCCACTGCTTACGCACCCCATCCTGTCCGATGTACCTGACTTAGATACCAAGTAGGAACACACTCAGTGTGAGAACACACAACCTCATCTCTGCAAAGACCAGCCAGGTGCTCCTCAGACCCTCCTCTCCTCACCACTGCAGCCAGCCACAGCCAGCCCCCTGCTGCCCCATCCTGCCCGCCCCTCCATCACGGGGCTCCAGGGTGCAGAGAAGGCTGGTCGGTCCTCGGCCCACCTGGCTCCAAGGCGGGCACTGCTCTGGCCAACTCTGGCTCCAGTTCCTCCTGTGGCTAGGTCACCACCTTTACCCACTCTGGGAACTGGGTCCCCCACATGGGCCAGCTTCTGGTGCCTTGGCACTAGACTCTTTGGTTTGCTGACCTGTGCCCAACGTGCCCTCCTGGACCTCGCTCCTGTCTGCCGGGTCACCGCCAGGAAGTCTCGGCTCTGCGCCTTCTGGCCCGGAGCCCCACCTGGGTCCAGGGCCCTGCTGCTGTCCACGCCCCTTGTCCATCGCCGACTCGCCACACCACCCTGCCCGCGGGACAGGGTATGTTTTCCTCCAGACGGAATTCCTCCCGGAACCTCCAGTTGGACTTGCTGGCTCCAACCGTAGCTGCAGGTCTGTCTCTCACCATAACGTCCTTCAAGGCTGGGAAGGGAGCTCTTCTTGCAAAATGCGTCAGTTTAGCAATCAAGAAACAAATGCCAAAAGCCACTAGAGCTCATTGTTTTTGTAAGTTCATTCTAAAAGCTTTTGATGGTACGGCACGTTCTTATGACGCCTCCATCCTGCAGAGGAGAGACTGCGGTCTCCCCTTTTTAAGGACCTCCTGGTGTTTCAAATCCGATGCTTTGCCTCAGTTGAGCAGGTGGAATTTTCCATTAGATCCTCTTGGAGGAAATGTGGATTCTGTGTGTCTGTGATCCCGCCTCTCCAGATAACACTGCCGCTTCGTTCATTCGTTGGCAAACATGTCTGTAGCGTGTACGCCGTGCCAGGCACAGTTCTAAACACTATAAATATTAACTCATCGGATGTATGTTTTCATGGACACCCCTATGTACAGAAGCCTAGCCAGGTTACAGTCAACTCTGGGAAGCTGGGATTCCATTTTAATTTAAAATCTACTAAAAGTGAAAAAAAATGTGTTGGTTATATGCTGACTCCAGCCACCCCTCAAAAGAAGATGTGCAGAACCCTCTAATTAGCAGTTCAGAGTGAGAGCGGAGTAAGTGAGGAAGGACTGACCAAGGCTTCCTTCCTGGGCTGACGAGAACGTTCTGGAATCAGAGTGGAGACATTTGCACAGCTCAGTGAATATTTTACAAAGACTGATTGTACATTATGAAAGAGTGAATTTACGGCACGTGACTTGTATCTTGATTTTGTTTTTAAGTGAGCAGGAGAGGAAGACAATAAAAGCAACAATTATCTTGGCCCTTCTTATGTTCCCAATACCCTGCCCCACCCTCCAGACTCTGGCCATGGCGTTTTCCCCTTTGCCTGAGACTCAGGTGAAGAGAGAAGAAACAGTAAGATTGAAGAAGACAGAAAGAAGGAACAATGGTGTTGCAAGGGTAACCAGAGCAGCGGTCACGTCTACGAAATGGGGAACAATATTGGACTCTGAGAAGAATGGGCGGCCCTCCCACTCCCTGGCCGGAAGCCGTGCTGTGCAGCCCTGCTCTCAGCAGCATTCGGCAGGTGGCTGCCAGGCCAGACAGACCCGCCTGGGTGCTGGGGTGAGGCAGTGGGGAAAGGCCAGGGACAGGCAGGTGTGTAAGAAAACGTCCTTGCACTGAGGGCCACAGAGCCTGCAGGAGGAAGAATGTGAAACATGGGGTAGAGATGACGCTGGCCCAGGGAGACGCTGGCGTGATGATAGCAGCATGCGCTGACAATGGAGGGGGAGTGGGTTTTCCCAGGGACTTGGAAAGCTCTCCAGAGGAGGCAACAACTGAACAGGGTCTTGAAGGATGATTAGAAATCCACCCAGAGGCCTGATGGCCCCACGCAGAGGGCCCTCTGGAGAATCAGTGTCAGGAATGCGTGTTCAGTGGGACGTAGAAAAGGCTGGAAAGGACAAACCGAGCAGACTTTTGTGTCATGCTGAGATGGGGTCCAGTGAAAGGCTTTAGGGAAGCGAGGAAGGAGGGTGGACTCGTGTCTGAGAACAGCTGCCCGAAGGGACCGCTGCTGGATGCGGGGAGGAGACGACCAGGTGCAGACGGACAGGGCTCAGTCCAAGTCACTCCCAGGGCCTCCGGCCTCATGACAGGAGTTTCATTTCAGAAAAGTGGGGATTCACTTGGCCACAGGTCTTGCCAGTGGACACATCCTGGGGACATATGTGGGTCTGGAGCTCAGGGGACAGGGCAGCCTAGACAGAAAGAGTGGGGCTCAGCCTGTCGGCGATCACAGGAGCTGGGGTGGGCAGAGCACGAAGGATGAGAAGAGAAGGGCGCTGGGCACAGACCCCAACGGGGCGGGAGGAGGAAAATTCATAAAGGAGACTGAGAAAAAGAGAAGGGGAGTAAATGGGCGATGAGACGAGATGAGGAATGGAGGGGAGAGAAGCGCGGTCACCGGGCCACGCGGGCTCCGAGGAGACCCTGCAGATGTGGTCGTGCAGGTGGCCTCACTGAAGACGACCGCTGTCCCCAGGGCTGAGACCAGATCATCCCTCATGCTCCTCAAATACGCTAGGATTTCTGCTGGAGAAAGAGCTAGCTCCCCGCTTCCTAGATGGGAAGGATGAAGCCCAGACGGACGCCACAGCCTGTCAAACACTGGGCCATGGGCCAGGGGTGGCCACAGCTCCGCTGACCCGCGGCCCCCTCCATTCTGCTCGCTTCAGAAGAATACACATTCCTGAGCCAAGTCGCTGCTTCTGATCCAGGCTGCGCAGGAGCCCCCCCACCGGGGGCAGAAGGCTGTGGTGCCAAGTGGCTCGTGGCAACAAAGACGCCTCTTACAGCTCGCATTCTGCATGGGCTGAGACTCCTCCAAACACATAGAAAATGCTTTCCGGATGCCTTTTTTAAATGCAGGATTTCCTGGGGCCGACCAGAGGGTTGCTGAGAAAGGATGAACCATCATATAAGAATGAGAGCTGTATGTGCTTACGTGGTATCAATAATTTAGCTGTCCATCCACACACGCGTGCGTACACACACACGCACGCACACGCACGCACAGATGCATGACTCATACCTTCTAGTTCCTCCTTACTCAGACCAGTAGACATTGCACCATCCTGGTCTGGATTCTTATCTTCAAGGCTCTGATGACCCCATACCCTTGGAGCAGAAGTCATGCTGTGTTTAAGGCCTTATTACTATTTGAAAAAAATTGCGTAGACTTTGATCTGAAACTGCTCAGATCCCCGTTTAAATTTATTCAGAGGGTTCTCAAGGCTCAAATCTGCCAAAGAGCTTTTCAGAATGGAGGTTCCCTCCCTGCTCTGCGGGCTCCCATATGATGGTAGACAAGGGCTCAGCCAAGTGGCCCTGTACCTCCTCTCTGTGTTTATGTCCCATTGGTGGCTGTCCTGCTTCCCCGAGTGGAGTCCACGCTGACCCAGGACCCCCTGCAGAGCAGAACCGCGGATGCCACGCTCTGTGCAGGGGCATTAACCGCCACTGCCCTTGACCTCGGCAGCTCTAGAGTGCTCCTATTAGCTGAGGTCAAGGCCGATGTCACCTAGGTTACTCCAGCAGCTATGAAGACCCCCAGAAAATGTTTGAAAGACCCTTTCCAGAAGCTTGTGACTCAGTAGGTATGGTGAGACTCAGGAGCCACCATTTCAAAAACACCTCGTTTGTCCAACCAGGGATGGAAACCCCTGGATTATACTGTGATAAGAGGGGCCCAGGAAAGGTCATTCTGACCCCAGCTGTGACCCCTGGCCTTCCCTGGAGCCCCGCCACGTCACTCCATCACATTAGCAGGACAGATGCTGATGCCACAGTGCTGGTATGGTGGGCTGTTTTAAACCGCCAGCAGTCTTGGGGCTGAACTAATTCCCCTGCAAATTTATGCACACCCCACTGCATCCCATAAACGAGTTGACATCATTTGTCACACACACACACACACACACACACACACACACACACACACACACAAAATGTTTTACAATACAATGGTAACAGAACCAAGTTCAAAATAGTTTTCCCTCCCTGTCTCAGAGGGCCTGCTGCCTGGTAGACTTCTTACTGAGAGTCTGAGCGAGTGAGATCCCGGGACAAACGCCACAAAGGGACCCCCAGCTCGCTTCTTGATGCCCCTCTCCATGGAAGCCCAGGCAGGGGCAAAGCACTTCCTGAGGAGTGGAGGGGAGGTAGAGAGCAGTCATAGCCAGTATCGTCCAGGCACTGAGCCAGTGTGACTGTCTCACTTCTGTACACCATCCTCATGGGGGGCGGGACCGTGTGCATTAGCGTCCTGTGGCTGTGGTGACAAAGGATCACAAACCGTGTGGATTCAAACAACAGTGATTGAAGCTCTCCCAGTACCTGAGGCCCGAAGTCCAAAATCAAGGTGTGGGTGGGGCCACGCTGCCTCTGGAGGCTCCAGGGGAGGGTCCTTCCTGTGCCTCCCAGCTTGTGGGGGCTGGAGCTGTCCTTGGCTGGCCTTCTCTGCGGGTTTCTGTTTGTCCCCTCCTTTTCTGATAAGGACACTAGTCATCGGATTTAGGGTGCACCCTAACCCAGGATCGTCTCCTCTCAAGATTCTTAACTAATCACATCTTTAAAGACCCAACTTCCAAATAAGGCCCCATGCTCAGGTTCCAGGGGCTGGGAGGTAGACATATGTGGGGAGGACACTATCAACCCACCTTAAGGGGGTTACCACGCCACCCCTGTTTTAGGGATCGAGACATAGGAGGAGCGTTCAGTCACTGATCAGGACACACGACTGACAGCAGAAGAGCACAGAGCTGTGGCATGAGCAGGTGACAGTGTGTGAGACCAAGACAGAGAAAGAGGGTGACATCGTGGATTTCTGGTGACACCCCAAAGTTTAGGACCCAGAAATGGCACTGGTTTCAACTCTTCCAGAAGCAGGGTGCTCAAGCAGACCCTGTCTAACCATCAAACACAGGCCACCCATCCATGGGGTGGCCTCCAGCAGGCAGCACCCTCCCAAACAGGGTCTATGACACTGGCACGAGTGACAATGACCACAAAGTAGAAAGACGTAGTTCTAACAAACACATGCACGGGTGTTTGTCCCTGAGTAAGCAAGGACGCCTCCCATCCTGATTAATGAAGCCTCGCTCTCCGGCAAGGGCCTCGCCTGGGGCTCATGAGGCAGCCTTAATTCATGAGGATTGGTCATAAATCCTCATTTGACGCGAATCATTGCTCAGCAGGTGGGAAATATGTCAGCTGTCATGGGCCCGGGGGCTTCACCTCGCTGCCTCTGGTGAGTGGAGCCTGCTACACAGAGAGGAGGTACATGAACCAGCCGCTGGAAAAATTACAGAAATCGAGGAAGAGACACCGAGATCTCCAGACCACTGATCCAAGGCCAAAGGAATTACAATAGAAAATGTGACACTAGCAGGACAGTTACATCAGCGTACACTTGCCACTTACTCAGAGGAAGACAGAAGTAGGGGGAGTGGAAAATACGGAAAGTTAATTAACCTGCCAAACATAAAATCCTTCACCTGTATTTTAGAGCTAGGAAGAGAATGGTGGAGAAACAAAGGACAGCCAAGTCTGGAGGGGAAAGGGCACTCAGAAGCCGTCCCTCCAGCCCTAATACTGGACGGGAAGACACGAGGCCAGAGAAATTAGGGGATGGGCAGAAGTCGCCCTGCCCCACCGTCGGGGCTGCTGTCAGAAGCTGGTACTCCTGACTCAGCTCACCCCCATTACCCCTGAAAAGCGGGCTTCCCACTAAGAGAGCTGCCAAGTTTCCTTCTGACTTAATCCACTTCAGCTGAGGACTTCTCTTTTTCCACAGCCAGTAGTAGGTCACGGAGGTGTTGGTGCAGATGTTAGCATGGTGTTGGGTTAGAGGTGGTCAGGCTGAGTGGTGTCCAACGGGACTTAGGGTTCAGGTAAAGTGGGGCAGCTTCCTCTGCAAAACGGCCAAGTGTGAAAAAGCAAAGAGCCCACAACGTGGTTTGCCAAGTATTGAAGTCAGCCTCTAATCCTCTTAAACGGATGCTCCAGAATTTTAAAGTCACACTGAAATTTATCCAGAACACTCTGCCACGGCCAGTGTCCTTACATCTTTGAAGATCTTGCTAGTTCCACAAAACTGTTGTCCTGTGGGATTCTGTTCTTGACCATCCCCTGTGCTCGGGCTGTAGGACCCTCTTTCCAGGCCTGTCACCCGGCCCCTACCATGTACAGACCAACCACCCGCAGATCCTGTCCCGCTCCAGTCCCAGACGCACACGCCCCGCTGCCTCCTCTGTCCCACAGAGCTGGTCCCCTCTGCCTCCTCTCACCCGGAAACCTGCCTGCAGTTCCTGATGGGGACATGGCCCCACCATCTGTCCAGCCCAGAGGGCGGAGGGTGTCACCTCCCCTTAGGTCTCAGGCTGGCCCCCAAGTCTCCACTTCATCCTGTTTGCTTCTTTAATTTCTAAACTCACCCACTCCCTTGCTCCCAAATGGCCCACCCTCACTGAGGTCTTCCTCTTCTCCTGTGGAGACTCACAGCCAGCTCCTACCTGCTCTCTCACCATCTGCTTCCCCACCACGTCCCTGCTCTACGTGGAACCCGAGTGCCCATGTGAGGCCTGAACACCTCAGCAACCCAGAGCCTACAGAAAGGGTGACGCTTGGTGTGACCTCCAGACCCTCTACAGTCCCACCCCCACACTGTACCCCCGCAATGCACACCACCACACTTCCTGCCCACCAGCCACCTCAGCCCCCACACCCATTCACCTGCTGATGGTCACCTGCACAGCCCTTCCCCCCAACACCTGCCTGACCAACTTCCGTTCATCCTTAAAGACCTTTCAGGCATCTTACCTGAGGACTTCCCTGAATCCTCCCATCCCAGGAGGTCAGTAGTTTACACCGCCCTCTACCCTTCCTGCCCCTCGTCCCTCTCAGCTGTTGTGAAACACACAGGCCATGCTCGTTTACCATTGTTTTTCGCATGCCTCCATCCCTTCTGCACCAGGCTGGGGCTCCTTGAGAGAGACCTGCCTCATGCCTTCCCAAGTCCCCGGAGCCCACCGCTCTGCTTGGCACAGATTGATGGGGTCAAAATGCCCGGCCCCTCCTCAGGGACACGCTGTGTTAACAGCATGTACCTATGAAAGGACATGATGAGGTGGGCCCTTCAGCTACGTGGGCGCCCCCCGAAAACACCACAACCTCAGTGTAACCATGAGCACAGCAGCTGGCAAACCCAAATCAAGGGACATTCTATAAAACACTGGACACGTCCATCCACACGCAGAACTTGCACAGGAAGTCTGAACCTGTCTCGCGGCCAAGGTGAGATTTCTGCGCTGTCGGGAAGTTTTGTTGTGAGAACACTGTGACGCGTGGTGGACATGAGATGCAGTCACCAGACACTTCCGCCTCCCACCCACCGTCCTGCCGCACAAGCACACTGGCTGATCTTAATAGTAAGTCGTCAAAAGTCACTACCCTGCCTAAAACTGCCCAGTGCGTCTCCCGGCCCTTGGAGGAAAGCCCAGTCTTCACACCGGTCTCGAAGACCCTGCTGGGTCAGGCCCTGCCTCTGCCTCCAACTTCCTTCCCCCACCCTCCTCTCGCAGGGGCGAGCCACGCTGGGCCCCTTTCTGTCCCTCAGGCTCCCTGAACGCTGCCTCTGTCCCTTCCCCACTCTGACACACCCCGCTCCTTCTTAGCCTTCAGGTCTCCTCTTAACAACCCTTCCTCAGAGCCGGACCCCTGGCCACCTGGGGAACCTGGCGTCCCCGCAATGCAGGGTTTTGTCACAGCCCTAATCACCCTTCTTCGTGATTTCTGGCTTCCTGACCGCCTCACCCTGAGCTGTAAGCCCCTGAGAGCAGGGTCGCACATGCTTGCCCTCCAATAAGTCCAGGGCTCGCGTCTCACCATTACTTACTGAACCGATGATGGAAGGACTTTGGCTGTGAAGACGCGTCATGGAAAGCTGGAGAGTCTGGGGCCAGAGCGACGGGGGTCTGTGAAGTTGGATTTCAGAAAGCGCTAGACGTCCACTCCAGGGCTTCCTTCCCTATGGAGACGCAGATACGGACGCCACTTCACAGGGCGCAAGGATTAAACAAGACGAAGGGGATATTTGAAGAGCCAAGCTCGGTGTCTGGCACAGAGAAAGTGCTCATTAGCCCCTCATTTTTTAAAGATATGGTTAAGCCAACAGTGTGTGTTGTTTTAAATCCATTCCCAGACCAACGCCACACGGGCAAAAAGGCCTCACGTTTTATCTCAACCATGAGTCATACAAAACAGCCAGCCATTTAAGAAATGTTAACGTTTTACCTTTCCCACAGATCCTGAGTTCCACAAAGATTATAACATGGTATTTTGAAGCAAATGTTTCTTTTTCTGGAGGTAACAAAACAAAATGTGTTTGAAAACTCTGTTCAGAGATGAAGGACAGAGAATTCAGTGTGTTTGGTCGGGTAAGCTTCAATCAGACAGAAGAATGGAAAGAGAAGGTGAATATGGATAGAAAACTAAAGGGGCAACAATAAGACACGGCCCTGAGCCCTCAGTCCCAGCTTTGCTATTAAACTTCCCCTGGTCAAATGTAAATAGAAGAAAACCTTTTCTTACTGATCATTATAACACTTACCAAAAAAAATATATATATATATATATAGAATGGCGAGAAAAGTATACTTTATTATAGTAAAGACAAATGCCTGTCAAGGAAAACAATATGCAAAAAGGGAGAGAGAGACAAAGCCCCCCAAACAAGGGGGGGCCGTGGGGAGGGCTTCAATAGGGACACTGGGCCTGGCACAACCAGCTCAGGAAGGAAAGTAGAGTCACGCACACAGCTATTTGCCCCCCGAAAAGACACATGAACGTAGTGAGAACGTGGCGTGGCTGGAGAGATGCATCACGCCTTTGTGCCGGGGTGCTGGCGGGTTCCTGGTGGATGGTTGCCATGGGAGCGGGCATTGTGCACGAAATAAAGAGGCACCTGGTGGGTTCCCTCTGCATGCAGACAGGCCGCTGTGGACAGCTGGCTCATCGCCCCGACCCGTGATCCCGGGCGGAGTCGGGGTGCAGACTGCGGGAGCAGAAGAAACTTGGGGTCCTTGGTCCTAACGCTTCAGGCCGCAGGCAGGGACGGGGAGCTCAGAGCCGAAGCCTCGGTCGCACCACGCTGCCTGACTCACGGAGAATCAGTGCCCTTGCCAGGAATGCTGGCTCAGGAAAGTACCTAAGATAGCAGTGTCGCCAGAGAGCCTGCCCCAGATCTCAGCAGAATGGCTTCTCTGTGTCAGGCTCTGAGTCAGAAAATGCACCAGGGCCAGGCTCAAGGCCCGGGGGGTGGATCCCAGCCGGCTGGACCCTGGGGCGGGCAGGCCAGCACTGACACGGGGGTATAGGATCCCCTTAGAACAAGTTGTAACTCAGGCAGGTTCAGTGGACCAGGCCACCACAGCTCCCCGCCCGAAACACCCCCACTTCTGTGTCAGGCTGAATGTTGTGGGGTGAATGGTGGCTCCCCCAAAAGATGAGTCCACATCCCAGATCCCGTAAATAAGACCTCATTTGGAGAAAGGGTATTTGCAGATGTAATCAAATTAAGTGTCTTCAGATGAGCTCACCCTGGATTACCTGGGGTGGGGGGCCAAATCCAATGACAAGCGTCCTTGTAAGAGACAGAGGGAAGATGCAGGCGGAGGAGAAGCCATGTGAAGGCAGAGGCAGAGGTTAGAGGGACTCAGCCGCAAGCCAAGAAAAGCCTGGAGCACCAGACGCTGGAGGAGGCAAGGAAGAGACTCTCCCCTGGGAGAAGGAGGAAGGAGGTGGACACAGAAGGAGGACGCGAGCGGGAAGGACAGAGAACAGTGACTGCCGCCATGTGCAGTGGGCCCTGCTGAGCCCTCACGGCGGTCATCACCTAAGCACGCACAGCACCCCCGCCCTGCCTGCAGGTGCCACAGTCCACTGCCTGGGTCACTGGGCCCAGCTCTGCATGCCAGGCCTGGAATCCCCACGGGGAAAGGCTTCCTCCCCCAGGGCAGGAGACCCCCAGCAGGGGACAGTCCTTCTGAATTGTCCACTCGACTCCATTCCATCTGCAACAGCTGCCTGTAGCCACATGGGGAGACAGCTAGGCCAGCTGCACGCCCGGGATGGCTGGGCCAACACAGCGAGACCCTGTCCTCACGGGGCCACCAATTAACCGAGGCGCGGGCGCCCTGCTCAGGCATCTTAGCCTGTGACATCGCCCATTGTTCTCCTTGGTCAGGCCTTTTGTGTCCTCTTGTCCTGATGTCCTGAAGCTGAGACCATCATGGCTTCCACCGTCCCAGCCAGAGAGTTGTGGATTCCACATTCACGGACACAAGGCTAGAGATAGCTCCTCTGTCCCCCCAGGGAGAAGCAGTCTGTCCCTTCTCCTGATCCCAGAGTGGAGGCAAGGTGACAAGGGGAAGGGAAGCCCCCAAGGCCTTGGCCACAGAGGTGGGGTCTTCAAGGCTGGCCTTTCCTCGCCTTCTCAACGAAGAATCGTGTCCCTTTCACCCACCCACAGAACCCAGTAGGGAGGGTCAGGGATCCTCAACCATGTCCCCAGGCCAGCCAATGCTCAGAGTGTCACCATCCTCATGGCGAAGCCCATCGCCTACCAGATGTTGAGTGTGTGACACAGAGGTAAGCAGCCCATTCAGGCCTCAGGGGCTCCCAGGGGCAGAGGCAGCTCACTGTGTCTAAAGGTGGCAACGTGAAGATCAAATCTGAGCAGGGAATCATTCTTGCGGTCACAGTGGCTTCCTGGAGGAGGTGACCCCAGACATCGTACAGGATGAATAGGAGTTGGGCACAGTTGGTAAATGTAAAAGATGAGTGGATGATGGTGTGAGTGGTTGAAATAAATCTTATTTCAGAACAATGTTTTTTCTCTCCAGTCACACTGGAAAAATTAAGACTGAGTCTACAAACATATTGCACTGGGGTCTTTCCCGCCCACCTGTACCCCTCAGGCCCTCAGCCCAGTTTCCCCAGGACTCTGGCTGTGCTGTACCCGCTCCCCACCCCTCACCTGAGGATGATCTGCCTCAGCTACTCCCAGGCTGTAATCACTCGGGGAAACGGGTCACCCCACAGCGTGGTGCCAAACCGGGTTCCTTGAAGACTGGTTCCCGGGGACGGCATCAGATGTTACACAATAGAAGGCTCCATTTTCAGGAGGTGTTTGGAAAACTGGGAGGAATTAAATCCAGTAGGTTCCTTTCTCACCTGATGTCTCACAGTGCTGAGGAGCACGGGACCTCTGGTCTGGGGGTGCAGCGGGTACACTGAACTGAATAGGGTCCCCCCAAAAGCCCAGTCCACCCGGACCTCAGGAGGAGGACTTACCTGGAAACAGGGTCTTTGCAGATGTAATTAGTTCAATTAAGATGCCATCAAACTGGACAATGGTGGGCCCTGAGGCTGATACAACTGGTGTCCTCATGGAAAGGGGACAGACACATGGGGAGGCCATATGACCACGGAGACAGAGCTGGAAGAGGCAGGAAGACCCCTCCTAGAGCCTCTGGAGGAAGCATGGACCTCATGGCACCTTGATTTCACAGAAGTTTGCTATGAGCCACGCGGTGCTTCGTTCCGACAGCCTTAGACAACGAATGCAGTGGCGTTTCCCCACACTGCCCGAGCAGGGAACACTTTGCTCTGGGGAGCTCACAGCAATAGGGTTCCTCGGCACACACTTTGGGGTACACCAAGGTAGGGACTGCTGCCTTCATCACCTCCTGGCCCTGTGGCCTCGGGAAAGTCACATGCCTGCCTCAGTTTCCACATCTGTGAAATGAAACAGTGGTGCTACCTCATGGGTGATGGGGACTACATGAGGTGACGATGTGTGAGGCCTTGAGACCGTGTAAGACCTACTACATGTCAGACACTCCGCAATCACTTGGTGTGCTCCTTGCTTTGAGCCCAGACACCCCCCGGCTGCCAAGTCCCAGGGAATCCCAGGACATAAGAGCTGCTGCCCAGGTCTGGTTGTCACTCCCCTGGGCCCCTCCTCACTCTGGGATCCAGGACGACATCTGCCTGGAACGTCCACATCCTGCCCCCGTCTTCTTTCCCATCAGCCTGGAGCACTGAGGGCTGCTACGTCTGCCCCACGCGGGGCATGTTCAGCACGGCTGGTGTGCACAGAGGCTCTCTGCCCAAATGTGCTGGGACCGTTTCCTGGGGCCCATCTTCCTGCAGGCCATGAGACCCCTCTCAGCCCCTCCTGCAAGGCCCCGAGCTAGATGCAGAAGCTGCGGGTTCCACACTCGCCTTCCTTCCCCTACTAGTGGGGGGAGGGGAGACCAAGAGCTCAAGGGGCTCCCGGGATGCAGGACGTTCAGAGCTGGGCCTGCTCAGGCAAGCCAGGGCGAGTTATTCACCTCCCTCCAGCCTTAGAGGGCGGCACCCCCGGAGTTGAGAGAAAGTCTGCCCTGAATCTCAGAGCCCTAGGTGAGTCACTGACCCAGGTCACGCCCTGCCCGCATTACACAAACCCTCCCTGGGGGTCACCTTCTCCCATCTCCCTAGGGACCCACGACCCATGAGAGCGCTGACGGCATCAGGAGGACGTGGGTGTACGAGTCAGCCGACGTTGTCTTCTGGGGTCCCAACTAATCACCAAGCCTCCTTGTTAACCCAGCAGCTGCCCGTCAGCCCAGGGAAAGCCCCTGGACGTAGCTGCTGCTCTGGACGCCTGGGTCCCACCGACATTGCCTGAGGGCAAGCTCTTCCTCCCCCGACGGCATCTGGGATGAGCCCGGCACCAACGCTGTGCCATCCTGCCCTGTGTATGTGGAGAGGTGCACACGTGCTGGAAGGGGGCACAGCTGTTGGGCGGCGTGAAGGCCGCACCAGGGAGGAGCAAAGCCCCGGCTCGGCTGAATGCCCTCCAATCTCAGCATCGTACGTAAGCTGGTCCCTGGGGCAGCTCATCCCCGTTCCCACTGTGTGCCCCGCCTCACCCTCTCCCGTCCCCTGCCCCCGGCACAGGAGCAGGCACACACGCTGAGCCACGCAATGCCCCTCAGAGTAAGGGTTTGCCTCCCTGAGCCGCCCACAGGGACAGGGTCTCGCCCTCGGCCTCCTGTGTCCTCAGCATTACACAGACCCCGGCGGCCACCGTGCTCCCCAGAACACAGCAGGTAGCACTGCTTCCCCTGGAGTCCAGCTCGAGTCCTGACTTCCTGGAGGAGCGTTAGTGGGACCTCATATGAGGCCAGGGGAGGCCCCACTGTCCTGGGCCCCCTCCTTGCTGAGACCCTATGGCCGTCATAAGAGGTGGGAAAACTGCATGGGGACGAAGACAGTGTGAAGGCTTGTACTCTACAGATGGGAAAGAACATAAACGTCAACGGATAAGGTTCACACCCAGTGGCCCCGTCACTACTTTCAAACGTGCCACCTCCTGGAAGGTTGTCCTGGGATCCCGGGCCTTTGTGGGTTCCAAAGTCCAGGTTTCAACTCGTTTGCACAGAAGGAATTTGTCACGTTGCAGAAGAGCCCATCTGGCCCCAGTAGTGGGAGATGGTGGCCGAGGGCCGCACTTGGCTGGCCACTGATCTGACCTCAGGTGACTGGCCCTGCATGGCTGGCTCCCTCCCGATCATCAGGCGGTGACCCCACAGGGACAGCCTTGCTCCTAGAAACCACCAGGATCAGGCGAGATGCTGACTTACTGGCCTCTCTCCTGGTGCTTTTCCCGTGTTGGTTAATTAGTTAAATGGTTCCTTTTCTGTGACATCAGACTGCACTTCAGGGAGAATCACACCTGTGCATCCGGCGTGCCCAGAGCACCGGGGACACTTGCTGTCAGGTGTGGAGGGTTGGCTCTATTCCTACACCCATTTTAAGGCTCAAAGGTGTAAAATCAATTTATCAAGCTCAGGAGGTGGGGTCAGCTTTACCCCTGGGTCTCCCGGCTCCTATCCCAGCACATCCCTCGTTTGTGGAACAAATGTTTATCAAAGGTGAGGGGAGCCAGGCACAGCTTTCAGTGCAGGGGATCCAACAGTGGCAAACTGCACAGAAGCTCCTGTCCTGGGGAGCTGACGTCCTGGGGGGCAGGGGACAGGCACTGAATACGCACGCGTGTGCACACACACGCTCATGCACACACACGCTCCTGCGCGTCAGTGAGGGGGAGGCCCAGGGCTGAGGCGCACGTCCCGTGGCCTTCAATGCTTTGTCAGCTACACTGAGGGTTTCAAACATTGCTGAAGCAATAGAAAACCTTGCCCTGACCCCCAAAACACTTACATCGAATTGCAATAAAAAAAACTGATCCAAGGGGATTTCTGGTTGAGATGAGAGCGGGGAGGGTCCTCCCAATGACCCCTCCTCACCCTAGCCCTGAGGCCCATCTGTGGGCCCCAGAAGGAAACTCAGTCCACTGGCTGGGACCCCGGTTCCAAGGACAGCTGGACCCTTGCCCCCGATCAGCCATCTGATGCTATCCCACGGCCCGGCCCTGCTGTCAGCTGCCCACAGAACCTGGCCAGGCTACACTCGGAGGCTGCAGTGCCCGCCACCCACTACCAAGCAAGTCACGCCTAGGGGAGCAGCAGGTTCCCTCAGTGACACCCACAGCTGACCCCCCGCCCCCCTCCCTGCTCCAGCCCCCTCCAAGGTGCTTTCATATTGAGAGAGGCGCTGAGAACCTGGCACCTCCGAGAGGAAAGGGGCTGCCTCGAGCTCGCTTTCCTGGAAACCGAAGACGGAGACAAATGTCCCTCTTGTCTAAACAGCTCAGCCGTCCCCAGCGGTAAGCACCCAGGCCATGGCACATTAGTGGGGTCCTGAGAAAGGGGGCTGCTTGGGGCCCGTCTCCCTTGGGGCTTTATTCACCCATCCACGCTCTCTCCTCAGCCGAGACGGAGGCAGTCAAAGGCCAACGAGGTGGGCGACTTCGGCTTCTGAGCCGTGGACAGCGGTTCACGCGGGACTTAAGAGAAGTCTTTGATTCAGTGTTAGCTGGAGGCAGAGCGTGGAGCGGAATACTAAAAGGAGGGGTGCGAGCTGGGGGGCACCCAAGAACTCACAATTCTTTCCAGAGCTGCCGTCACGAGAAAGAACCCCCACCCCCACCCCCACCCCTCAGTCTCCAAGGCTCTCAGCACCCACTTTTGTTCCTTCATGGGTATGTTTAAACCTCTCGGGTCCTCGCTGGCTTCTGTTTCCTTCTCCTCTCTTCTCCCTTCAATTTTTATTATTATTGCCAGCTCCTTTCCTGGACTGCTTTAGCTGTTCACTCTAGAATGGCCAATGGATTGGATTAAAAAGCTGGAATTTATTAAAGGGAAATCAGTGTCAGGAAGCCTGGTCCCGTTTGCAAACGGTTTTCTGATTATTAACAAATGGGCCGGATGCCGTTGACAGCCCCACCGTCAGAGAGGCAATAAAACAAAGAAAGGCGTCTGTCCTGCTGCCAGCACAGTGGACACTTGTGCCCGGCCCCACCTGCCTGGACAGCCCCGTCCCCCACCTCATGGACACAGGTGTCCCCTCTTCTCGGCGATCCCCCACACTCGCGGCCCCTCCTTCAGCCTCCTAGCTCTTCATGCCACACCCCTGACCCTGACCTCTTGGACTTCCACATGACACAGCTCCGGCCCCTCCACGGCGTGGGGTCAGTGGCACCTCCTGCAGCCCTGGGCGGGTCCCTGCATGTGTGTTTGCCTCCCCCAACGCCCCAGCCCCTCCACCTGGGCTCCTTGATCGCACAAATCCCGTCTTATTCATCTTGTAACATTATGCCTCCCTGTGCTCGGCACACATGGGCTCTCAGCAGAGCTTGTCCTGGGCCCCCGCCCCCACCCATCACTTCCATTATTGAACTCATCTCTCTATGATCCCCTAACCCAAAGCTGCCTCCCTGAGGCCCAGGGGCTCTGGCTGCCTTAGCTTTGCACCCTACGAGCTCCAGCAAAGCCTGGAGCTCTGACTGTCACAATGAAACCTAGGACGGGTCCCAAGCTATAGAGTCCCAGCCCTGAAGTCGGCACTCGTAAATCCACCACACTCCCCCCACCTCCTACACACAGTGGCTGATAAGGCAAAGTTGCTGGAATAGGCCCCAAAAATTGTTGAAGTAGGAACCTTCTGAGGCCAAAGCCGTCCGGGAGCCATTTAGGATCAGCTGGAGAACACGCTCGGGTTGCTGCTTCCATCAGACAGGCCTGCTGTGGGGTCGCGAAAGGTTCAGAAGGGCCCAACTTCAGAAACAAGGAGCTGACCGGCTCTGCCTCCCCAGACGCCTCATCCACCCCCAAACATTTCCCGGGAAGCTTTCCAAGTCCTGGCTGTCCCATTCCTCCCCCAGAACCTGCTCCCGACCTACGCGAGCAGAGGAGATCGTCAGGCTGGGAGGTCAAGTGTTGATTCCCCAAGAATGGAGCCCGGAGCACAAGCTCAGGGGCTGGGAAGGTCCTGATCCATCGGGGTCTTTGAGGGCCGAGCTGATCCGCTGGGGTTTCCCAAGTCAGTTCGCCAGTAGAATGTGAAATAACTGACACTGAGAGCTGGATGCTCAACCCCACTTTATGTATAAAATTACTCCACACGATCCAAGATAAGTGCGTGAATGCCTCTCGTTGGAGGCCCCTGGGACCTCATCACCACTAGTTCACACGAGGGTTTCACGACCTCAGAAGCCTTTATGCTGAACAACCTGTATCCTCGCCTGGACCCCCTCATCTGGAAGCACATGGGAAAGTCTAGCCCACGTCCACATGCCCCACGTCAACTCAGTCCTGTTGTTCCCTGACCACCACTGCCCACCAGCTGGACTCCACCTGGCCTGGCCCCACCCCTGTTCAAGGCCATGGGACCCAGGACCACACTGCAAACGTGCTCTGACTGAGGCACAGCTCGGAGGAAGAAGCCCCGTTCTTAGCCTTGCCGTGATGGGCTGTTTCTGTCTCAGAGCCCATGGCCGTTTGGGCCGCCACCCACTCTGACTCACCCTGGGTTTACAGCCCCCTGACTCTCAAGCCATTTTCAGATGAGCTGTTGCTAAACCAGCTGTCCCAACTGTCATCCACCAGCTGGGCTTTTCTGTACCTTCGTACGAGATTTTGATATAGACAGAAACCAATATTTTCTGTCTAAAAAGATATTTGAGTATCTTATAAGAAACACACCTGAAACAGCGCATGATACAGACAAAACGGAGAAGCTGCAAGTGTATAAAAGTATATAACAGAACAGCTGAGCCAATTCCTCTGGGTCCTTGAAATATGATGGTTGGTACGTCTGAGCAAGCTTTTGCAAAGAGCTTCCTGGGAGACAATGCAAAAAGGGGACAATGGCAGGTTTCCACTGACAGGTAAAAGGACGCATAGTAGGCCTTGAGTCCAGACCAACTTTTCCTGGCCGGAATTCAAAAACAAATGTGTAACACATGTTTTCTTATGTAAGGGCCATTCGGAAACATATTAGGAAACGCTGGCCGCAGGGGGTTCCTCACGTTGGCGCTGGTCATGACCAGGCTCAGAGAGAAGCCACCCAGCACTCACGCCGGGATGCTGAGACAGCCCCACGTCACAGCACCTTCTGGCAACTGTGTAATCCACCCACGGGGAGCCATCGTTATTTCCAGCAAAGTACATGTCACACACAGCCTGTGTCATTTGAAAGCACGATCCACAGGTCGTCCAAGTTTGTAGCCAGTGACACTGATTCCAGGGCTGAGCAGAGAGGAAAAAGGCAGGTTTAGAAGGCACTGCCCTGGGTGACTCTGACCACAAGACGCCAGCTGCGTGTCCCAGCCTGAGCAGCCTCGGGCTGACCAGTGACTCCGCAGTCAAGAAGAAAGCAGCCCCGGGTGGAGGGCAAGTCCCCAGGGAGGAAGACGGGCCACGGCCAGGTGCCTGCCCCGCTGGGAATGGAGGGCAAGCTGAATGCACCGGCTCGGCTCGCTGAGCACCCGGGCTGCCTGCAGCGCCAGCTGGGAGCCCACCAGTCCGAGACCTCAGCGCCCAGGTGGTCTTCGATTACTGAAGGCTCTGCTTTTCAATCCTTTCTTCCCAGCTTTCACTCTGCCTCCGTCATGCTTTCCCTTTATCGTCTCTTTTCCTTTTTTGTTTTTCTGAGTATTATTTTCCACTTATTTTTATTATTTTTATCCTTAGTTTTAAAATAAGGTGAGCAGGAAGCAGGGGGACGAGGCCCTTTACTCGACCATGCTTCCTTCCATCCGCCACCTTCCAGGAAGAAGCTTCCAGCACCATCAATGGTGAGTCCCCATGAGATGAAAGGCCCTTCTGGACCAAGGCTGACTCTGCTCCACGGTGGCACGTCGGTCCTGCCGGGGCTGGCGTGCTGCCCCATCCCCAGTCGTGAGCCATTGGGAGGGAAGCAAGCTAAACCTGGTCTCTGGAACCTCAGGCACACCTCGTGAGACCCTCAGGCTGCTGCTGGCCCTTTCGGCCTGTCATCTCACCAACTCCCAGTCATGGTCACCTGTGTGAGCACCTCCTGGGTACGAAATATCGCAACCACACGAGGCCACACAACGTGGTGCAAGCGGCACGCGTTCTGCACGTGGCCTTTCACGGCAGCCCCTCATCTTCCCCGCCTGAGCTCTGCCCTTCACAGCTCCACCTCATGCTTGTGCAATGCGGGTGGCGTGCGACCTGCTCACAGCCACTGCGTGGACTGAGGCCCCACTGTCAGCATCCTGTCCCAGGTCCTATCATGCGTTAGACGCAAGAGGTGACATCAGTCATTACAGCTATGAACATAATGGGCTGCTTCCAGAGGAACGCTTCCACTGCTAGTCTCTTCAACATATGAATTATGGGGGACACCATTCAGCCCAGAACACACCCTAAATAAGCCCCTCACAAGGCCCGCCTCGCCCACCGTGCCCTCTGCTTAGCAGTGGTCCTTAGTGTCCCCACAGGGTCCCACGCCCTCGCCTCCCAGTATCCAGGCTCCCGTGTCCCTGCTTCACCTGTCACGCTGCCCCCAGTCGACCATGCTCCTCTCTGTTCAAATATCTTTGCTCTCGCCCTGTTACTTGCAGGAAAAACAGACGCATCGTTTATCACCTTCTGTCCCAGCTGTCTCTCTCCTCACCTCTCTGCCCAGCCCGACAAGTGTCCTGAATTGACACATGAACAAACTTTCATGTGGGGGCTACTGTTACCTTTCCCGTCCCACTGGGCACAGTGGGCCACCCATCCCTCACTTCTGTGCCTGGACAATCAGACCACTCATCCTCCTTCAAGCTCCCGCCAAACACCCATCCATGGAAGGTTTCCTGGGTTGGGGGTCACTCCATCATCTGTGTATCCCGAGTGCTGTGTGCAGACCTTGTCAATCTCACGGAGCCCGAGGGAGACTGCAGGCTTGTCACCCACCAACTTCAGCCGACAGACTCTGAGTCTTTTCCGTCGTTGAATTCACGGTGCCTGTCACACAGCAGACGCCCCTACATATGTACTGGATACACGCATGAACGACCCATTCAACGAACGAACCTACAGCCTGGGGTCTCCTCTGCTCAGAGTAAACAGAGTCTTACAAAGAGCTTCTTTTGCACTAATTTGCAGCCTCTGAAAAATAAATAACTTTCTCAGAATTCTAAGAAATCCAATATCAAAGAGCTTCACGGGAGGCCGACATGGGCATGTTCCTGAGCGGGCTGAGGAATTTAAGGAGCCCTGGGACTCGCAGCATCCGTAGCTCTGTGCACCCCCAAAACCCTGGGAACCTCTGCAGGAAGACAGTCCTCATTCATCCCGGCCTGCCCCAGCGGCCACTTAGGAAAATGCCCAACATTTCATCCACATTGACACTGCAAGCAAGGATAACGAAATGCCCAGCTTTCCCCCTGAATTCCGTCCTCTAGCCACTGGACAGAGCGAGCCGGGCACACAGTTAGGAACAGAACTCCCCTGTGAGTTTCCAGACCGGCCTTTGCCTTGGGTTGCAGCTCGAAACCAGGGGCATTTGGGTTCTGTCTCAGGAGCAGGAAAGATTGAAAGAAGGGGAGAGTTTTCTGAATATTAAGGAGTTTGCTTGTTGGCATGGAGTCTATTCATTGGCTTATGGAAATGACTGCTCAGTGCTTTCTCAGTCTCCCATCTTCTCCTCCAGAAAGTGGGACAAGACTTCACTGTGTTCTCACTGCTGCCTGCCAAGCCTCACTCAGAATGCCAGTCCACATGCCTTCACCTTTTCTCGGGGTTCAGTGCAACCCGACACAAGGCTCACACACTCTGACGGCGCCCGAGCCCTTGAGACAGAGCAGGTGGAGGGACCGGCCGTGGTGGGGCCACTTCTCACTTCTGGCACAGGTCGTGCCCAGCCTGACCCTCAGCTTCCCACGGGGATTTACAGAGCCCGGCCTGGGAGGTGCTGGCCCAGGCCTACCAGCACCACACTTTCCCCAGTTAGGAACAACACCCTCGTTTATGCATTCATTCAACAAACCCTAACTGAGCACCCAGCACATGCCATGCACAGTTCTAGGCACGGAGGACACTACGGGGGGAAGTCAGGCCAAACCCTGAGCTTCTGCCATCCCGGCCGCCTTCCGACACCCCCTTCCCGGGGTGCCAGTCACCATGTAGTCACAGATTCTCTGAACTTCGTGGCTTCTTTCTTCTGCCTCCTTCTGCAGCTCTCCTTCCCCAGACATGGAAGCGCCTCCAATACCCGTTTCCAGTGTTGTTCTCTCCCTCCTGGTGGTAATGCACCCACCCCCACCCCCCCAATCTCTGTGCCTGTGTCTGCTTCCTTACATGGCAAAGGAACTGCCTAGATGGGGTTAAGATGGAGAGGTTGCTCGTGAGACGGATATCTCAAGATGTTCCTGGATATCTGGGTGGACCCTGAATGGAATCACAAACATTCTTAGAAGCAGGAGGCAGGGAGAGATCTGACCACAGGAGAGGGAAGGGGATGAGAGGCTGAGTCCGCAGTGATGCTCTTTGAAGCTGGAGGACGGGCCCACAAGCCAAGAAGCACAGGCGGCCTCAGAAAGCGGAAAGGCGAGGAAACAGGTTGTCCCCAAAGCCCCAGGAGGAACCAGCTGTGTCCACACCTGGGTTCCGGCCCAGCGAAACTGATTTTAACCTCCAGAGCTGTGAGAGAGTAAATGTGTGTTGTTTAAATCCACTGAGCCTGAGGTAATTTGTCAGCTGCCGTAGGAAACTCATCCATGTGTCTTCCCTCAGGTATGATTCATGGCGCCGTAGCATTCAGGACCGGAGGAGACATCCCAGGCCGTCTAGTACTTCTCCAGATTTGTGATGTCCTTCAATTCACTAATTGGGCAACTGCATGGAGCAGGGCTGAGTCAGGGGGTAGCCTGCTGGGAATGGAGAGGACAGGAACAGCCCTGGGGCTTGGCCTTGGGGAGTTGCCTCCCTGCCACGAGGCTGCTTGCACATGTCCAGTGACAGGGAGCTCACTCTCATCCAAAGAAGCCCGTTCTGTCCTAGGACAGCTGCTGCTGTTAGAAAGTCATTTCTTTGACTAGAATAGTAATTGGAAATGACTTCTTCCAAGCAGTTCAGAGACAGTCAGCTGTCCAGAGAGGAACACGTTATTGCAGGGCCTTTTCCTGTATCTTCATCCTCCCCTCTGTACTTTGTGAACGTAGCCTGCAGCTGAATGGCTCACCCTCGGATCCATTACACCATCTTCCAGGATCCACGGCCTCTTACCTGTATCATTCAGACACGTCTTCCTCTCACCTGCGCAATTGGCTTTTTTGAGCCCAAGTTGATTTTGCTTTGGAAACTCTACCTTTTATCTATCATCGAGTATTCCCCCTGCCTATGTCATCCAACACATTCACAGACTTCCCAGCTACATGTCATCAGAGAAGTATTTCTTCTACTTTTTCGTCGCAGTAAAAGTTTCACCCGTATCTCCCTGCATATCCACTCCACGCCCAGGTCTCCTGACTCCCAGGCCTGCCCTGCTAAGGGCCACAGGACACATTTGAATGTCCGGCAATCCCATTCCTATCACCACCCCCATCGTCTGTCCTCTCGAGGCAGCTCCAGCTTCTCACCAAGCGAGAAGTGGTTAATGCACCCCTTGCCCTGGTCTCTCTGGAGACCCAGACCTCAGCCCCTGGTCTGTGCATTCCATGAGTGTTACGGTACCAGGTGGAATGCTCCCAGAGGAATTCCAAGAAGGTTCATGGAGGCAAAGAGCACACTAATCAGGGTGCTGGCCTCCGACAGGGCCTGGGGAGGCCTTCCTTATCAGCCTGCGGAGCTGGCGCCTAAAGCCCACACTAATCCAGCAGCAGAAAACAGACACTGGTAACTAGGGGCACTCCCTGTATTGGAGACCAAACACGAGCTAAGGAGAGTTGGGGAGGATTGAAAGAGGATACTCAGAATGTAATTGGGGGGGGGGGGTGATCCAGAAGGTGCCTGTATTCACAACCCACCCCCACCAGTTTCCTTCCCAACCCCAGCGAAGCTCATTCTCACACTCGGGTTGTGTGGTACTTCGCTCACACCCTGGTCCCAGCACAGGAATAAAGAAATAGTGTTTGCCGACGTAATCAGCAAGCTAAGTTGAGGTCACACTGGATTAGGGTTGACCCTAAATCCAATATGATTGATGTTATGGACTGAACGACTGTGTCCCCCCAAAATTATTATTGAAACCCTAATCCAGTGGAATGGTGGTAGGAGGTGTGGCCTTTGGGAGGTAAATAGGTCGTGTGGGTGGAGCCCTTATGAGTGAGATTAGCGCCCTTGTGAGAGGAAGCTGGAGGGCTGGGTAGCTCTTTTTCTGCCAAACGAGGATGGAATGAGAAGGTGGCCATCTGCAGCCTGGAAGGTGTCCCCAGGACCCGACCCCACTGGGACCTTGATCTTGGACTCCCAGCCTCCAGAACTGTGAGAAATAAATGCCTGCTATTGACAAGCTTCCCGGTCTGTGGTACTTTGTTATGGCAGCCCTAGCTAAGACAAGTGGTGTCCTTATAAGAAGAGAAGGGACACACAGGGACACAAGGGGAGAACACTGTGTGACTGGAGGGCAGCCTCAGGCCCGGGAACCTCGAGGGCTGCTCATGACCACGAGAAGCTGGCAGAGGCCAGGAAGGGTCCTCCCTACAGGTAGGTCTCGGAGGGCGCATGGCCTGTGACACCCTGGCTTCAGACTTCTAGCCTCTAGAACTGGGACATAACACATTCTTGTTGGAAGCCACCCAGTTGGTGGCACTTGGTTATTGCAGCCGTAGAAAACAAATCCGCTATCCTTCCTGCCTTCCTTCTTCCTCCCCTCCTTAGCGAGTGAAGTCTCTTTTCTCCCTCAGTCTCTCTCTCAACCTACCATGGGTTTTATTTGTGGTGTATGTCACTCTCGCTGGGGCACAGGGATATTTGCAGGGTGACTGCAGACTTCACGCTGCCCAGCCCCACCCGACACCCACCTGGGCCTCCACTGGGGGTGGAGGGCAGCAGAGGTTGCTGAGCAGGGTGGGGGACCTGGGAGCTTCAGGGAGCAGCAGGGAGCCCACACTCACTGTCCTAACTTCTCTAACGTAACACAAAGTCAAAGACAAAACAGTTAAGGATTTCAGGACGGCAACTACAAAGCATTAAACCCCACTGGGTTTGGAGACCAGGCGGCCAGCCCCAGTCAGACCAACCAAAAGCCACTCAGAAGAAAGACATAAGCATTAACTGAGTCTGTTATGTGCCTGGGACTAACAACGAAAAAGCCTTCCCTCCCATTTCCACCAGGCCCTGGAAATGGCGGATGGTGTGACTATTCCTTTTTCCCAGGAGAGGACACAAAGGCTCACAGAGAGGAAGATGAGCCATGTCTGACTCCAGAGGGCTCTATCTGGATGATGCTGGCATGGCCTTTCTTTAAACCTCCCTCTGACAGTCACGTCCCAGCCACCAGCAGCCCACACAGCTGAGGGAGAAGAAAAGTGGCCTATTTCCAGGGAAGGTTTGGGGCAATTTACACTAAGAAAGATGTAATAAATCCAAAACCCACTGAAGCATAAATAAAAACATAAGAATCAAAGAAGAAGGTGGGGAGGCAAATATTTTTACCAGAAACACTAAGCTGAGATAAACGACCTCCCCCGCAGCACAGAACTTTGCCCCAAGCTTTCTGGCAGCTGCGACTGAGAGACGGCATGATCATTACAGCCCTGATTCTCCAATAAAAGGGAGGAAAACTCGTTTTGCATACGACGGAGCTTCAGAAAGAATGTGCTGCCTGCGGCTTCATGGGTGGACACAGAATAGTACAATGGACTTCTGCGATTTGGGGATAACAGTTTTACAAAAACACGCAGATGCTCCAAATCCGGCCATTTCATAAAACTATGCTTTGTATGAAAACTGCATGCACCATGGGCAGGTGTGGGGTAGAAGAAGAGGGACTAAGTGGAGATGGGGTCCAACCAGACCCAGTGCTTTCATCCTAGGCCCTGCGAACCTCGGGGAGGTTTTAGAAGGGAGTGGCCACTGGGCACTGCCCCCCTGTCAGGGGAGAAGCGACCCAGACCCAGGGGCGTGTTAAATGGAACCATGCGAGCTGAGTGACGACACCCTATGGACAGGGGCCTCCTCCTGTCCCCTGCTCCCGAAGACTCACCTGCACCTACTGCCTCTGTACACAGTCCCAAACTCATCAAAATAATATTCTCTTCTTCAAAAGGAAGGTGTTTTTGTGTTTGAGTTGAGATAAAAGTGTTGCTGACAAATTGCTTTTTTGGCCATCTGAAATGTGACCTTGGCAAAGGCCGGCCTTGGAGAGACTCCTGGAGAAAGAACAACCCCTGCAGATGGTGCAATGGACTGGCATTTTGCCGTCAAGTGTGGAGAAGTGCGTGAGCAGCCACAGTCGGGGACGGGAGGCCAGGGTGTGTGTGCAGTGTCCTCTGCCTGGCTTGCAGAGCCCCAGGTGGGCCGAGTGACAGGTACCGGGAAGCGAGGCGAGGGCTGCAGCCCCCATGGACCAGCTGTGAGCCCCCTGGCAAGCCCAGCCTCCTCACCTCCTTGTTAGACGGGACGATGATGGTGACAAGGGCTCAGTGAACACACAGCAACAAGCACCTGGCCCAGTGCTGCACACACATCCTCCGGAACGTCACTTCCGTCCTCCACCCCAGCAGGGCCTGTCCACACCCTGCACGCCCACATGCATACACCCCGCGATACAGCCGGAGTCCTGGGTCCCTTGGGACAAGGCAACATGGCGATAAAAAGCTGTTGGGAGGACAGTCCAGAGTCAGCTGCCTCCTTCACGGGAACGTCGGTGCTCCCCGCAGGGAGGAGCCACTGCTCTCTTGGTCTTCATCATTTTAGCGCCGGTGAAAACTAGAGGGGAACCTTGACCGAGTGCAAAACATGACCATGGGTCTTGCTGGTTTTCCATAAATCCCCCTGGTCCATGGGAACCGGTAAGAGCACAGAGAGGGCTCCCACTGGAGCTGCCAGGGGCACTGATGAGGCAGGGCTGGGTGGGTCGGGTCCCAGATCGCCAGCGTGGACAAGCAGCTGGGATGCAACCTCCTGGGGCCCTCCCGTGAGCACTGCAGAGCCAAGAGCCCGCCCCTTCAGAGACCAGAGCGGCGCCCAGGAGCCAAAACAGGCTGCTTCCCGCTCTGCAGCCTGTGCATCAGGCACATTTGTTGTGTCGCATGGGGTTCGGAGCCGCTGTGGGTCACAAGCCCAGTCTCCTGGGCCAGATGCTGGGAGCAGAGGGATCCAAGAGCAGGGAGGAGGGCAAGCAGAAGCCAGCCAGCCTTCTCGTGTCACACGAGTAAGTCCTGTCTAAAGGGCGAGTAGGAGACCCAGGGCAAATGACACGGAGGCTTCAGGCCACCCTGGGACTCCGTGCGTGAGCCGCAGTGTGGGCCCAGCACTAAACCTCCACTGGGGGGCCTGGGGGTGTTCTTACAATGCGGGTGACTGATCCAAGAGCCTGGGGGCCTCCGGGGATGCTAAAGAGATGTGGGTATTTCCAGGACCCGCACAAAGCTCAGCTCAGACTTTCCCCAGGCTGGACTCAGCAGGCCCTTGGCTTCTGTGCATAAGGCCATTCACCGCAGACACCAGTCATTATCCCCAAATACCCTTCTAAAGGCGATAAAGCAAACGTGAACGTTAGAAAATAAAGATCCATCGTTTGTTGCTTCCCATTGAGTGAACTGCTCACCTCATCTCTGCTGGGCTCCTGTTCCTCCAGCTCCCTCAACACACATGTGCGGAGAACCCTCCACTCTGTCGGTGCCGTGGGTGACACCGGGGAATGACGTACAACGCCTGCCCTTGGGGGACTTGCAGTGCACCCCAGAAGGGGGACCAGTGCATGTGGTCATCAAGGTCAGACACACGATTACGTAGCGATGGGCCTCAACCCCACGTACTTCCCAGACCAGACTCATGCTCAGCAGGCAATATCCACACTGTCGGGTCCCCAGCCTCCATCCCAGGTTTGACCCAGGGGCAGAGCCCAGCATCCGGCTTCCTTCGTGCTGGTGCCCTAGAGCCAGCTGGCCGGTGAGTTCCCCTTCGGGGCCAGCCCAGCTGACTGAAGGTGGCCTCTGTATGCACTATGTTGAAAGGATTTTGAGCCAAGCCACCTAGGCAGGCTCAGCGGAGAACCAGGACGATAAGCCATGTCTGCCACCAACACCAAAGGTATCGCTAATGCCACACATTCCTGACCTACAGATATTTCTGCTCCACTGGGTTAGTTCCCCTAGTCTGACGTAAGTGAATGACCAACTTCCTAAGAACTCCTCTAACTCGATATCACAATGCCTGCCATCACTTCCCGTGCAGCCATACCCCTCCTGACTCACCCCGGGTCTGAGGGTGCAGTGGAGGCCTGCCTGGCCCCAGGGCACGGCTTGCCTTAGACTGTTAGCAAAGTAAATTTGGACCTAATTAGTTCACGCAAACCATCCAGCACCAAGGAGCAGGCTAGAAGATCTGGGCTGATTAATAATTGTTATTGAAGCCAAAGGTAATTAATTATATAATTTTAAGCAGTTGGGCTGTAATTCCACTGAGCTTACATCACGAGACCAAAGCATTAGCAAGGATTACTTTCAAAGGGCTAATAGTATGACTAAACTTTCATGTTCTCTCCACTTGCATTTGAACCAAGTCCAGTGCCAAAGGCTCATGATCAACTTGACATTGTTTTAAGAAAATGTTCGTGGCGCCAAAGCACAGAAGGATTCCTTTACTGACAAACCCCTATGCCCACCCCAGGACGAAAAGCACCCACTCTGGGTAGTACACTACACTGGCTGCTTTCCCCTGTCCTCTTCCCCAGTGAGGCTCTCTGGTAGCAGCTGTCCCTGTCACTCTCTGCCTGCAGTATGGCTTTCTTCCTCATCTCTTCACTGTCACAACTGACACACCATGGAGCTTTATCTTCCATGTGTTGTTTCAGCTGCCTGGTAGCTTTTATCATGGTGACCAAAGAAAGCCCCCTGACCTCATCTGACTAGATCTGCCCCTTTACGACCATAGGTGGTCAGTGGATTCTACATGGACCCTTTGGGTATGTTCTGTTTATAAGAACGTGAAATCTGGCCCTGGGCACTAATTTCTATAGTCTATGGCTAACCCCAAATTCCTGAACAGCTCTGGACAGGCATCTCTTTTCACTTTTCTAAATTAAGCCGCATGGCCATTTGGGGTGCCACAATGGTGTAGGAGCTGGGTCCCCACTGTTTTATGATGTCTCGTGCATTAGTATAAGAAGCACGTAGGGGTGTGTCTAGCTAAAAATGAGTGTTCTATAAGTCTTTGCCTTCATCACACACTCACAAACCATCACGTTCTAATTCAGCCACATCACATCACATCAAAATGAAACCCATCCTGCTGTACTGTAAAGAAAAGAAGGCCTTGGAATTAAGCAGAGCTGTGCTCTGATGCCAGTGGCAGCACCCCGGGCATGCTGGTATGAGCCAGCACAGGGACAGAGTCCTGACGGTGGCCGAGAGCACGAGAGGGGATGAACGACAGGCCCTCCTCACACATGGGAGCCCAATGAGTTAGGGCTGTTGTCATGGGGACCTGGTGGCACAAAGAAGCAGCGTCTTCTCCCATGTCTCACAATTCCAGCTCCAGGGCCTGGGAGCACAGGCCCTCCCCACTCACATCTAGGGGTCATCTCTTGTTTACAGGTGTCTCATTACTTAGTTTTATTTTGAAAATCCAGCCCTGCACAAATGGGGGACAACATTGATT
This sequence comes from Rhinolophus sinicus, assembly GCF_036562045.2. Lineage (NCBI taxonomy): Eukaryota > Metazoa > Chordata > Mammalia > Chiroptera > Rhinolophidae > Rhinolophus > Rhinolophus sinicus. The sequence continues at coordinate 206,153,529 of NC_133751.1, read as the reverse complement.
TACTTATTCACCATTTTGCTTATTTCCCCATTTCTTCCTACAACAAATCTGAAGCTGGTTACCGATATACACAATAATTTGATTTTTAAAAAAAATACCAAGGAAAGATATTCCTGGAGATCCAAGACGGTGGAGTAAACACTGTGCCTGCGTCCTTCCATGAACACATTAAAATTACAACTGAATTATAAAACAACCTGGAGAACCATATGAAGTCCGGCTGAACAGAAGTTTTACAACTAAGGATGTAAAGAAGAAACCACAACGAAATTGTTAGGCCCCACACCTCCATGTGGAAGTTGAGAACCAGGAGGGATATCTTGGCCACAGAGGTTTCCCCAGAGGAGCAAGAAACCCCAGCCCCACACTGGCCTCCCAAGCCCAGAGTATGGTTCCGGGAAGAGGAGCCCCAACAACACCTGGCTGTGAAAAATAGTGGGGATTCCCACCATCCAGGTGGGATGGAAGGCCACGGGAAACCTCTTAAATAACCCATGCACAGACACACCCACTCACCTTGAGCTCCAGCGAAGGGACGGTGACTCAGAGGGCCTTGGAGACATATGGGAGGCAGACCGAGTTGTGTTGGTTCTGGTTGAGGGCTGGAGGACAGTCGCCATGTCCCTGTGAGGAGGTCCTCCTGTGCAGCCGGAAGGCAGGTGCCGTCTTTCCTGTGTTGAGCCCGCCCCCTGTGCTTAGGTACAAATCTGAAACTGATTGGCTGGGTGAGCTCCGCAGCACCATGCTGCTGACTCACTGGGATCCTGCCCCACCCAACTACCCCAAGGTGGAGGCACTTTCTCCAAGAATAGCCAGCCCCAGCTGCAGCCACTCTTTCTTGGAAAACTATCAGAGTCCTACACACCCACCTGTGCTCTGAGACTTTTGCTTAGTAGCTCCAGGCTCAGCACTGGCACCACAGCAGAGTCTGCATTAACCTGGTGACCACAACTCTTCCCACTCTAGTGATTCCCTGAGACCCTGCCTCACCCAACTCACATACCACACAAGGCTTTTCTAGCAAGTGAACCTTAAGGGACCTGGATGGTGACAGCAGGCCTCAGGGTGTCCTGGCATTTTTCAGATCTACCCCAAGCCTGTTACGGGTGGCAGCCATCCTCGGTTCGCAGCGTGGCCTCTCCTACAGGCCTCCAGGGTCAGCACAGGCAGCAGACAACTGCACATCACTTTGTAGCTCCTACCAGCTAGTCCCCAGCTGGTCACAGGTAGTGGGTGACCTTTGCCTGCACTGGAGCCCCTCCCAAGAGGCCCCACAACCAACATACTTGGAGGTTGGCTTCAGACCACAGCAGAGCACCACACAATTCGCCCCACAAGTGGCACACACAAAAGGCAGTCTTAATAGGCACCAGAGCCTGCTGAAGCAATCTGACTCAGTGCAGTAAGCTGCACATACTGCAGCCTGTAAGCTATGGATTGGCCAAACACCACAGCCAATGAGCCTGCGGGTCAATCCCACCCAATGATGTGCCAATAGCAACCAAGACTCAACTATAATTGGGGGGCACACACAACCCACACAAGAGACCACAGACAGCAGGTGACTAAGGAGACTGGGCCACTGGGCTCCACATGGCAGCTACTATATAATGTCACCCAGCCAAAACTGAAGGATGTAGCAGATCTAACACATAGAAACAAACAGAGAGGCAGCCAAAATGAGGAAACAAAGAAATGTGTCCCATGGGGGCAGCCGGATGGATCAGTTGGTTAGAGCTTGAGCTCTTAACAACAGGTTGCCAGTTCAATTCCTGCACAGGATGGTGGGCTGCACCCCCTGCAACCAAAGATTGAAAACAGTGACTGGACTTGGAGCTGAGCTGCACAATTCACAACTAGATTGAAGGATTCACATCTAGTTGTGAATTGTGGGAGACATCTTAAAGTTGCACAATTCACAACTAGATTGAAGGACAACGACTTGACTTGGAACTGATGGGTCCTGGAAAAACACACTGTACTCCAACATTCCCCAATAAAAAAATTTTTTTAAAGAAATGTTTCTCAAATGAAAGGCTAGGAGAAAATTCCAGAAAAAGAACTGAACAAAAGGGAAGCAAGCAACCTACCAGATACAGAGTTTAAAACAATGGTTATAAGGATGCTCAAGGAACTCAGTGAGAACTTCAACAGAGAAATAGCAAGCATAAAAAAAGGACATAAAAACCACAAAAAAAGAACCCAGTCAGAACTGAAAAATACAATAACTGAAATGAAGACTGCACTAGAAGGAAGCACCAGTAGACTAGATGAAGCAGAGGATCGAATTAGTGATTTGGAAGAGAAGGTAACAGAAAATACTCAATTGGAACAGCAAAAAGAAAAAATAACTCCCCAATATGAGGATAGTTTAAGGGGTCTCTGGGACAACATCAAACGTAATAACATTTGCATCATAGGGGTACTAGAAGGAGAAGAGAGAAAGCAAGGGATAGAGAAACTATTTTAAGAAATAATAACTGAAAATGTTCCTAATCTGGTGAAGGAAATAGACCTACAAACCCAGGAAGCACAGAGAGTCCCAAACAGGATGAACCCAAACAAGCCCACACCAAGACACATTATAATTAAAATGGCAAAGTTTAAAGACAAAGAGACTCTTAAAAGCAGCAAGAGAAAGGTAACTAGTAAGTTATAAGGGAGCCCCCATAAGATTGTCAGCTGATTTCTCAACAATCCAAAAGAGATTGGCACAAAATATTCAACATGATGAAAAGCAATAACCTAAAACCAAGATTACTCTACCCAGCAAAGCTATCATTTAGAATCGGAGGGCAGATAAAGATCTTCTCAGACAAGAAAAATCTAAAGGAGTTCATCACTACCAGACCAGTATTACAAAGTATGTTAGAGGGACATCTTTAAGATGAAAAAAAAAAAAAAAAAAAAAAAGATCAAAATTATGAATAGTAAAATGGCAATAGCTACATATCTATCAACAATTATTTTCAATGTAAATGGATTGAATGTTCCAATCAAAACACATAGGAGGGTTGAATGGATAAGAAAACAAGACCCTTATGTATGCTGCCTTCAAGAGAATCACTTCAGGTTGAAAAATACAAACAGATGGAAAGTAAAGGGATGGAAAAAGATATTTCATGAAAATGGAAATGAAAAAAAAAATCTGGGGTAGCAATACTTATACCAGACAAAGTAGACTTCAAAACAAAGGCTATAACAAGTGACAAAAAAGGACCCAGTAATCCCACTTCTGGGCATTTATCTGAAGAAACTGAAAACACTACCTCAAGGGGACGTGTGCATCCAAATGATTGTTACAGCATTATTTACAATGGCCAAAATGTGGAGGCAGCCTGGGTGTCTGTCGATGGAAGAATGGGTAAACAGGAGGTGGTACATATATACAATGGAATATTACTTGGCCATGGAAGGGAATGGGTCCTTGCCATCTGCGGTGGCATGAATGGACCTGGAGGGTATTGTGTTGAGTGGAGTGTCAGACAGAGAAAGACAGATGCAATGTGATTTCACTTATATATGGAATCTAAAGAACAAAATAAACAAACAAAACAGAAATACACTCATAGATACCGAGAAAATATTGAGGGTTGCCAGATGGGAGGGGTGTTGGGGGTGAGTGAAAAAGGAGAAGGGATTAAGAAGTACAATTGGGTTGTTACACAGTAGTCGTGGGGATGTAGGGTGTAGTATAAGGAATATAGTCAGTAATATTGTAATAACTATACATGGTGTCATATTTATACTATGTTTGTTGGGGTGATAGATGGGAGGGGTTTGGGGACAATGTGAAAAAGGTGGAGGGATTAAGAAGTACAAATTGGTAGTTACGAAATAAAGCACAGGGAATATAGCCAATAACACGGTAATAACTATGTATAGTACCAGGTGGGCACTAGACTAGTCAAGGGGACCATTTCTTAAGTTATACAAATGCCTAATCATTATGCTGTACACCTGAAATTAATATAAAATAATACTGAATGTCAACTGTAATGGAAAAATTAAAAAGGGGGGAGGGGAATGCATATTCCTGAGTCCCCACACCCAGAGATCTGAAATCAGGGAGTCTGGAATGCGGCTCGATAATCTGCATTTTTAATCAGCACCTCCAGTGATTCTGACATACTACTACTAATAATAAAACCAAGAGGTGAGGAAGTAAATAAGTCAAGTGAACTAAGAAAATGGGTGGGATGAGTTAGAACTCAGCTCTCGGTCTTGTGTTTACAGATGACAGTTGGACTTCAATCCCTTCCACCCTTAAAAATTCCTATTTAGTTCTCTCAAAATAGGAGAGAAATTCTGTAGCTGAGCTGGAAAATAATGCTGGTGTCACTATAGGTAATAAATAACAAGGACTTCTGGTAGGTATGTTGATGATGGGGCATGGCCCCACTTGTCATGGGGGAGTGACAAAGTCACAGTGAGAAAGAGCCTGGGTCAGAACACATGACTGTAAATATCTTTGGAAAATGCAACCTGCCAGGATCCTATTGACTGTTTGCCATCGTCTGCATTTGTATTTCAATTAATAACCAAGATCAAAGAAGTCGCCTGCATTAATATTTCCATTAATGACCGAGGTCAAATATGTGACATGGAGATATCGTCATTATCATTCATCTAAATAAAATTGATGGGGCGTCACTGGGCAACTTTTCATGATGAAACAGAGGCAGGAGGCAGCCACCTTGATCCGTGAGCATTCAAGCCCAAGTGCAGGTGCTGACACTTGACCGGGCCTTGGGTGTGGGCTGGTTCAGTGGTTTGGGCACTGGGGTCCATTGCAGCGCCCGAGCTCCCTGGTCAAGGTGGGCAAGAGGAAAGCCTCATTCTCCTGACTTACACCTAACCAAAGAAGCTGGGAGTTTTCTATATTCATCTGTTTCATTTCACCTGAACCAAAGGTTATTATCTAGATGTTGTTGCAGCGGCATTGAGCTAATGCCATCTGCCTCCCTTTACAGATGAGGCAGCTGAGTCTGGCTTCCATGGGACCCGCCTAGAGCCCCGTGGCCTCTGGAGAACCAACCCCAGCCCAGGACCTGGACTCACACTCTCACCTGGGATCCTTGCCCAAACATCCGGCAGTCTCTGCGAACTTGAACTTCCCGCGTTTCTGTGTTGGATGTCAGGCAACTCCTCTAGGCCCCGCCTCCCTCATACCTCTGGGTGTTTGATTGTAATAAAACATGAAAGTGTATCTATCCTAACATGGCAGGATCACACAAGGCAGGCAGACCTCACATTTTTCTCACAGGACGTGATGAGAAATGGAGGTATGACACGGTGTGAGATTATTCCAGAAAGCGAAAGGCAAAACAAACAAGCATGAGGACGGAGCACAGCCCGTGGGGTCCGTCCGACTCCCAGAGGGACTTCATTGCTGTGAGAATGCTGGCTAAACAATGTCAAGAACGGAAAATATCAGTGACGTCGACGGCTGGAGCCTATGATTTTTTAAATTTTTCTGTAAAATGGCTAAAACCTGGATTTTTATCTGCTGTTTAGCTTGCAGAAATGTCAGGACGTGAACCATGTGACATGAGCCAGCCCGAGGAACGCCAGGGACAGGCCAGCAGTCTGTGTTTCAGATCTCTCATCTGGACCTCATTAGACGGTAATATCATTAAGCTTCTAGTCAAGTAGGAAAAAGAACCGCATCCACGGGGAATGGAAGGTATTGGAACATCAGCAGCCCGGCCCTGCCTCTAGGGACAAGGTTTTCTCTTGAGAGAAATGTTATTGCAGCAACACATCTCTTTTCTGGGTAATTTCACCCTTTTTCCACACTGGTGTCACCAAACTTCGCTTTTAAAAATGATGTGGGAAGGTAACACTCCTGCAGGTGGGTAGCGTACCTTACCTCTCACAGTCAGCCCCATCTCCCTTCGTCGTTAACCCAGCCCCGTGGGGTAAAGAGCACTTTTCAGCAGGTCAGACAGGTCGATGGACTTGGCGGGGGTCACCCAGCTGGGAAGTGACAGAGCTGGTTCTGGAAAGCTGTTCTTCAGGCTCCGGGCAGAAAGGACCATCCTGGGTACTCCTCCACAATCCCCCAAATGCCTCCACGTGGACTGAATTGCGGTCCCCAAAGTGCATATGTTGAAGCCCTAACCTCATGTGACTGTTTTGGAGATGGGCCTTTAGGAGGTGACTAAGGTTAAATGTGGTCATACGGGTGGGGCCCTAAAGAGAAGGGACTGCAGCCTTATAAGAAGAGGCACCAGCAATCAATCTCCCTCCCTCTCTCACCTTCCCTCCCTCCCTCCCTCCCTGCCATATGCACATAAGAAAGTCCGTGTGAGGACACAGAGAGAAGGTGGCTGTCTTCAAGCCAGGATGCAGTTTCTCACCAGAAACTGAGTTTGTCCAGACCTTGACCTTGGATTCCTGGCCTCCGGACCTGGGAGAAAGTAAAAGTCTGTTGTTTTAGCCCTGTTATCTGTGTACTTGTTATGGCAGCCCGAGCTGACGGAGACAGCCACGCTAGCCCAAAGCCACGGAGTGTGAGGTGAGGGTCTTAGAGGCCGGGGAGGGTCCGGAAAGCCAGGGCACGGGCCGTTTCTGAGAGAGAGCATGCATGAGGAGCACAGGCTGTGAGCACGGCAGGCAGGGCCGGGTCTGGAGGGGCCGTGGCTGCAGGCTGAATGCAGGTGAGCACGTGAACCTGAGCCTGGGCTCCTGGTCTGGGGGCGGGTCCATGGAAGGGAGGCCCACCCCCATGGAAGGCAATGGGCCCCACTCCTGCCAAGGAAGGGGTGAGCTGGAGGTCTGGGGGTTGCAGGGGCTACTGTGCTGAGCCTGGCCAGCCCTGCCAGGTCAGAGGCAATCTCAGAAGGGATCCAGAGTCAAGGGCAGAGCTGGTGCGCTGAAGGCCTCACCTGGACAGGCAGGCCCAGAAAAGGCGACCTCGGTACCAGAGCTGTTGTCTCTCCTCTTGTGGCCAGGGCCAGGAGGGAGCCCAGGACGAGCATCCCAACTCCCCAGGAGGCCGATGGGGACACCACCGGTGATCCACAACGAAGCTGAGGACCAGTGGACCCAGGGTGAGGATGGAAGGTTCTATCTCTAAGGGAAAAGCAGGTTCCTGGATTCCTGAAATGTCTTCTGAGCACTAACTACGTCCTATGTACCAGGGAATGAGGCTGGTGGGAAGATCAGTACCATGGTCCAAACAGTGAGCCCCTGACACCTGGTGACACAGCAGATGTGCAGGATGGGGAAGGACTTCAGACGCCCAGATTTGTGGCTTCGGCAACGGGAACACGATGCAGGCAGTAGTACTCGGGAGGTGGGGTCACAGGAGGGGGACGGTGCAGGAAAGGAGGTCAGCGTGGGCTGGAGGTTGGCTGGAGGTCCTGAGAAGTCAGCCCCATGGCTGTCTGGAGAGCAGGGAACACGGATCTGGGTCTCAGATCAGAGCCTGGAATGAGGAGTCCAGTGACCCACAGACGGCACTTGGGGCCAACAGATGATAATCTGTCATGGGTGGACTGTGTCCACTTCCTCTAAATTTGGATGCTGAGGTCCTCACCCCCAGGACCTCAGAATGGAGCCATATTTGGAGCCGGGGCCTTTAAATGGGTGGTTAAGTTAAAATAAGACCATCTGAGTGGAATCCAACCTGGCACAAGAAGAGGGATGTGGACACACAGACAGACACCAGGGCGTGGGCACAGAGGAAAGCCCACATGAGGACACAGCAGGAAGTCAAGGACAGAGGCCTCAGCAGAAGCCAACCCTGCCGCCACCTTGATCTTGGACTTCAGGTTTCCGGGTCTGTGGGCAATAAATATCTGTCGTTTAACCCCCCAGACTGTGGCGCTTTGTTATGGCCACACGAGCAGAGTGACATGTCGCCCAAGGACAACCAAGGAGTTCTGCAGGAAAATGGGGTGCAAGTGAGGTGGAGAGGACAAGAAGTGCAAATCAAGGTGACAGAGAAGGACAGGGCCTGGACATCGCAAGAGGAGACAGCGCTCGGTGTGCAGGGCAGAAACAAGAGGGGCAGCAGTGTGAAGGGGACCAAGCGTCCGAGGGAAGACTTTGAAATTTTGTTTCATATTTTGGGTAAAGAGGACGTGTTGTATGTGAGGAACCCGACTGCTTTTGTGGAGGAAGAGACGTAGCGTATGGCTGGAACGCGGTGTGTCCAAGAGCCAACAGAAGACAACGCACGTTCAGCAAGGATCGTGGAGAAAATCCAGTGAGAGGATTTCCCGAGAGAACCGTGGGCACATTAAGAGAACCAATGGGATGCTGAGACACCCAAGGACAAAGTCATTAAATATCCAGACCTGAACGGAAGAGAGGAAGAAATGGTGGTGCAGACATCAGACAAGGATGGGCACCGTGGAAGGGAAGGTGCCCAGCAGAAGTTGTGCGTGAGGGGACATGATGCTGCCAGAAATGTGTCAACTCAGGGAAGGATGAAAGAAAGGCCTGATGTCTCTCTCCTTTCCCCTTCTGATTTCCTCCTGGAGTCTCCTCTGGACAAACCCAACCAAGGACCGAGGGCAAGAATGCACAGCAAAGGGGACAGGCCATGGGGATCATGCCCTGGGGTACAGAACAGAGGGATCATGGATTTGGGGGGCTTATGAGTGAACTGTGTCTTCCCCAAAAAAGGTTATATTAAAGTCCTAGCCCCTGGGACCTCCGAATGCGGTACTCGATTTATAAATAGGATTGTTGCCAATGTAATTAGCCAAGATGAGGTCATACTGGGGTAGAGTGGGCCCTAATCCAGTATGACTGGTGTCTGTATAAGAAGACAGCTGCGTGGAGCCAGACACACAGGGAGAACACAGTGGAAAGATGGGATTAGAGGGAAGTGCCTACGAGCTGGAACACCGAGGATGGCCGCCAAGGATTAAAGCCAAGAGAAAGACACGGGACCAATTCTTCCCTGGAGGCTCCAAGGAGCATGTGGCCCTGCTGGCCCTTGATGTCAGACGTTTGGCCTGCAGGACTTTGAGACAGCAAACTGGTGTTGTTTTAAGTATCAGTGTGTGCTACTTGGTCATGGCAGCCCTAGGAACCCAATACCGCAGTAAACAGGCTAACGGGCACATTTAGAAAGAACAGCAATGGACAAAGTCTCTGATTGGGCTGGAGCGTCGTGAGCAAGAGCAGAGAAGTGAGCCTTCCTGGAAAAAAAGAGGGGGAGTCAGTGTGTGTGGTGTGGATGCTGGGAAGGAAATTAAGGCTGTGTCCTTCCTTCTGCCTCAGCTTTCTCCAGCATGTGACCGGCCGGGTCCTCTTCCGAGAGTCGGGGTAAGGGCTGGAGTAGGGGTTTGTGAGGCCAGAAGAGAGACGGGGACACCTGGCAGAGAAGGGAGAGGAGAAGGGGTTTCTGAAGAAGGACATGGTTGCCAAGTGCCTGGGGGACCCGCCTCAATTAAAAGCCATGCACGTGATTGGCACCAGTCTACACAATCCTCTGGTTTTTCTCCAGCGGCCACCAGCCTGGTATGGGACGGGAAGTGGGCTGTTGGCATCAAGCCCTGTCTGGGGGACTTGTCACGTGGACTCTGCGAAGTTGTGCTGCCCGATTGGACTCTGTGCAGTGCAGGGAGTGCCCTCTGAATCTGCACTGTCCAGGGGGAGAGCCACCAGCCACGCGTGGCTGCTGAACACTTCAAAGGAGGCTGGTGCAACTGACAAACTGAATTTGTTTTCTTTTCCTTCATTTAAATGTAAACAACCACAGGACTTTTGGCTACCATATTGGATCTGGCATGCAATAGAGATAGTGAGGGAGGCCAGCCCCTTTGGAGCCGAAGAGTACGTTCAGAGAGCCTGGACCACAGGGTCAGGGGCCAAGTTCGAGACTCATCCAGGCAAAAGAACAGTGTGAAGTCATGAGATTCTCTTTACTAAACTAAACTAGTCCGGGGGCGGGGGGGGGGGGGAATTGGCCCCTGGCCTAGAAGTTGGTGGGTAATGCCCAGGCGTGAAAGTTGCAATGAGGCAGGACCCCTGGAAAGTCTGGCTCTTCTCTAACATTACACTGCCATTCAGGCCTCAGTTGACAAAGGTCACCATGCCCTCCAGGTATCTTGTGTTCCTATCGTGTGCCAGCAGCTTTCTGAAATTTTTAAAACTTCCCAGGCGTCCAAGAAAAGTTGCAGGCGTGGTGTTTTCATGGTGCTTTATCGTATCACTGGGTCCTTCTTCCAAAGTTTTAAAGAAATCCCTCAGGGGAGGAAGGATGCCTCCTGATTAATTAAACTCTGTAACAAGCCATTTGCCCTCTCCTGGGCCTTATTAAGCTGCAGATATTCCATAAAGGAGCCCCTCCAGGAATTGCAGTGTCTGGAGGAAAATATTTAACCACCCTTGCTTCATCCGCTAAATTTCTCGCTGGTTTTCTTGATGACAAAATGCATTGATGGAAACTTGGCAGTTTCCCTCTAAGCCTGTGCTCACTCCCCAATAAATTCTTGAGGTCCTTAGACAGGGGAGCCCTGCTCCCCATGTATGTTACAGAAAAGCAAGCTGGGATGTTGTCTCCCGCAGAGAGGGTCCAACCCAGACCTCCAAACTCTCAATTCAGTACTCATCCGCCAGGTAATGTCCCCTCCTGAACACCGCTGACCCAGAGCAAAGCAAAAGTACCTTCCATGCACCCCTCTTCTCAAAAGTCTGTAAAATTTCCACCATGGTATATATTTAGATGCAAGAAGGAAAAAAAGAATTGCCTTGTAAACAGCCACACAAAAGAATTCTAAGTAAAGAAGGAAAATAAATGTTGGGAAATCATACTCATGCCAGTAATGGAAAGAGGCACACATTAAAAGACTGATAAATGTTTTCTGTAAGAGAACGGGAAACTCAGCCAGGGCCTGGGCACCACGGCTCACACACACACGGGGTCTGCTTTCCAGATGCTGACGGCTGGTCATCATAAATCTCCAATTATAAGGAAGCCAGGGGGCCAGCCATGGGTTTCCGAAGGATAAAATTCACAGGATTAATGAAAACTGACCTGACACAATATTTTGCCTGGACTGATAACAATATAGGCTCGCCCTTTGTTTAGGCTGGCTGTGGTATCTGTTAGTGCCAGCTCCATGCTGCCCACCTCAGGGCCACGTGGTACCAGGACGTCTGCCTCCCAACCCCAGGCCGCATGGCACGGGAGAAAGGGATCTCTTTGTGGTCTGTGTATTTTTCATACGTAACCCCTGTGTGCTCTCGTTTGTTTGTTTTTCCCATTTACTCGAACCTAACTGGGGAAAAAAATCTTTCAGAGAACCTTTATTAAATACTGTCATTTCAGAAGTAAGAGTGTTTATATTGATGTCATAGTTATGATGTCATTTAGGAATTTAGAAAAATAACTTTTTTTTTTTTTTTAAATCTATGAAGCTGGCCTTACCCCTCGAAGTTTGAGTGTTATGTTAGTAAAATGAGTGTCACCAGGAGATGTTTTCGGGGTGGAGGGGTGGGGGGACAGGCTTGTCACCATGCACAGATGACCGAAGCAGCAATATTTCTCAACAGCCCGTGAGGTTTCTCTTACTAAAGCAACATCCAACGGCCGCCTGTGGCTCCTGCTGGCAAAAATCAGTTCTAACACCAGTATGGAGAGCCGGTCCAGTGTCATGGAGTCAGTCTAGACAGAGTATTTGGTAGCATAGCTAAGCCTCTCATGAGCTGCAGAGTTAGACAAAAGTAAGTAACTCTGCGTTGCAAGTTTTGTTCTCAGTTGGAAAAAAGAAGCCTATCAAAATACCATTTCGTGTTGACCTCTTCTGAAAGTTACATGCCAGGTGCTGAGGGTAGAAGTGGGCGTGGGGAGAGCAGCCTGAGGCTGGTTTCAAACGTCCCCATCGTTCTTCTGGAGCCACATCCCTGCCACGCGAGACTCCCAGGATGCGGAAAGACACAGCACTGACAACTGGGCTTTGTCGTGATGACGGATATTATTTGCAGATCTCCCCAGCAGCCCCTGCTCCCCACAGACATGCTGCAGGTAATTAGAGAGGAGCCTGCTTCCCTTCTCCCCCCGTCGCTGGTGAGTCTTGGCACGATTTATGTTGTTTGGTTTTCATTAAGGAACCCACAGATAGCTGCTTTCCAAAACCCAGCCTGCCCTGAGGATAGATGTAGTAAGTCTTGGCCAAATGTGTGAGCGTTTCATGGAAGCGTGTAAGTCAATCAGCTGGGTCTGAATGAGTGAAGGCTCTTTGTTCCCTCAAAGGGTCTGGTCTCATTCATTCATTCATTCCGTAACTGAGCCAGTATCTGTGCTTCCTCCAGGCTTCTAGGCCCTGTACAAGGACCCAAAGACACAGAGATGAGCAGGACAGTTCTGCTGCCTTCCGCCCACATCCTTTTATGTGAAAAACCGTAGAAGGTGGAGAACACGGATGTGAAACAAACCCTCACACATTCTTTTATATGTCAAGGTGCTCAAAGGTGGGCATGGCTCCTAGTCTTCACTGTCCCTTGTCTGCCACACCTGAGATTACAGACCTGGCAAGGGACTATCGAGAGGGCTGGCCTCTCAGGGACACAGTGTGGCCTGCTGCCCCAGTGGAGCTTGGGAAGTAAATCTGATTTAGGTTCCTCCAGGAATCCCACCTCTGCCAGGAAGCCCACGGGGCCACTAGCGCAAGCTGGAGCCACATCCCTTTGTCTCAGTGTTGCTCCACAGGCTGAGTTCATTGACCTTGGGGACTGCTGCCCGATTATCACTTACTCAGGCTCTGGCTGAGACAGAGGGTTGCGTGAATTGAGTCATCATTGGTGGGGCCGAAATTCTGGGTTTTTATTTTACCCACTGTTACCAAGTTTCAGAAATATGTGAATTCCTCAAATATTATGCGCACGACCACAGGGTGGGGTTTTAGAAACTCATTGCAGAGGGCTATTAAAATGGAAAGGAACTTCCCTTTTGAAATGTAAGAACAAACAAACGCCAGTAAATCTGTATAAAAAGAGTGGTGATGTGGAAAGAATTCTCCTTTAAGAGGACCAAGAAGACTGCAGAGCAATCGGCCGCATCCAAACCAAGTTAAATCTGCCAAGATTACTGACGGTGGAACTGAGTGAATCCTTTGATTCATTTGCTGACCACCCTCCAAGCCCCTCCTGTGGGCAGGGTCTCCTGGTGGGCACGTGGCATTCCAGCATTGCCCAAGCCTGCCTGTCACCAGCTTGCACACATGTCCTCTCAACTGTTCTTTCACGAGAATGTCAAACATTGGAGCAAAGTTGGAAAAAAAGGCAGACAGGTGAGGGGAAGGGGAGCCAGCGCCAATGGGACAGGGACCATGTCCTGCTGTGTGGTTGGGGCTGCCACAGAACTACCTCAGTTTACCCTCACTGCAAACTTTTGAGGCGGTCCATATTCTGGAGGAGAGAACTGAGGCTCAGAGAGGCTGAGTCACTCGTCCCGAGTGAGACATTGAATCTCAGTATGTCTGATTCCTAGGCCCTGTTGCCAACTGTGAACCAGAATGTACTAGAAAGAGAATGCAGCAAACAGTTGGCAGACAGAGGAAGCCAGCTTTAGAGGACGGGCCGTTCTTGCTTCCAGAGCCAGGCTGTGAGCCTGGTGGTCCCTTCCAGGGAAGTTCGGAACGAAAGTCTGACTCACTGAGATCCTGGCTTCCCAGGTCTGAGTTGGCAGGATCTGGTGAGGGCTGGTCCATTGGTGGCGTTTGGCCCACCCTGAAGTCAAGGACATTTGGAGAAATAATACCCAAGGTGGGGTGATGCACACGCCATCGGGCCCAAAGCCAGTGACAGTCACCTCCTCCACCTTGGCCAATTTCTTGGAGCTGAATTAAAATCAAAATGGGTCCATTCTGCCTACACGTTCCCTAACTGAGGGAAGTAGTACCAAAAAGCGCAGTCATCTCCTGGATTCCTGAAATCGCTTATTAAGTCAGTGAGCGTCTGCTGGGTCGACTTCGTTTCTTTACTGCCAGGCACCACTGGAGACCTGGGGCTACAGAGCTGCAGAGGCCTCCCCAAGAAGCTTGCCTCTCAAAATACGATTGGATAAGATGCTAACCACAGAGAAACATTTGAAAAAAAAAAAAACTCTCTGTTTGCTGAGCATTCGAATCTCTGGGTGTTTTCTAGGTCAAGTAACCAAAAGTGGGCACTGCACGTAATGGCTCGTTATGGAAATGACCATTTGTTAAAGCAAAACTGTGCTACAGGATCAGAAATGCAGCAGAAAGCTTGGCCTCCTCTCAAAAACAGATCTTCACAGGGTAACGCAGCCTCTGATTGCCCTCCCCTAAAGACAATATCTGGTTTCAAATAGTTCAGGGTTTTATACCAAAAGCAAGCCACATGGTTGGGAGTTTCCAGCCTTCATAACCTACCAGAGCTTTCCAGCAGGATCCAGCGTCTGACAATCAGCTTTCTATCCATATGGCGATCGATGACAGTCTTCTGCGTCAGGAAAAAGAATGAATTGTCAGTTCCACAACCTTAACGTAATCTTAGAAGACCCAATCTAGCTATCAGAATGAAAGAGGGGGAAATGCATGTCCCAGTAAAAACGGGTGTGCTCCGCGCGATTTGAAACTCACCTCTCCCCTGGCCTTCCTTCTGAGTGGAACCCCAAAGGCCTGATTTTCTGTTTTCTGATTACACTCCTGGCCTGTAATCTTATTTGGCCTTTGGGTGACTACTGACTTTGGCAAATTCAAGAGCAGGGTGGACCTGCTCTTGAAACCAAAGACTCAAAGACTTTTCCTCAAATCCACAGCTCTGAAAAGAGGGAAGATCAAATTCTTTGGTAAACTGGGTTTGGGTTTCCGGCAGGGCTGGGGTTTGCTCTGGGAAGCTGGACTGACTGTCTCAGAATGCCACTGGCTCCCTAACGTGGTCTGCCCAGCCCAATTCTTTTCTCTGGGACCGTCCATGCGAGTGACCACAGAACCAGCTGGTCTTAGCTCAAATTCAGGTCTCGTCCCCTTACACTCCTTGTGTCAGTTCCTTTATGCATGAAACAGGAGTGAACAAAACACCTCTCTCTAAAGCCCGGAGCAAGATTCAATGAGATGGCCTTGGTGGCCGGCTCAGCGCAGCTCAAGCACCTGGATTGGCGTTTCCGCCTCTCGCTTGTTGCCAGGGGCTCAGACCTCAGACCACAGTTGGCTCCTCTTGGGGAACTGGTCACCGCCCAATCCATCGTCATCAGGGGGCTGCTTGTGGGTTTCACTGCTGAAGCTGCCAGAACACCCAAAGCTTGAGCAAAACCGCCAGGAACTCCTGGTTTTATACACAAAGAGCAGAGGCTTCTCGTTTTTTTCTTTTCATTGCATGGGCCTGCTACAACTTTATAAGTCAAGGCACATGGGGCATTTATCATGCACAAAGAAAATCCATAGACAGAGGGGGGCGGAAAAACTGTATGCACATTTTAGGAAAGGAAAAAACTGTATTAAAACTGTAATACTCAATATATACCGATAACCAAAGATGACTACAGGTCATGTGTACCAGTACTATTTAGTACCTTAGGTTTCAGGTCTCTGAGCAGGAAACCATTTGATATAGTGGAAAGGCCAAGTCCAAGGATGCCTGCTAGGTGAGCGTCTGTAGACTCCAGTTCCAGATCTGTTATCACTTCTGGATGCATCTACCGGCCATCTCACAGGAGACCATTGTTGAATCAGTTTAAGCTGATCACATTCCTGATTTCACAGTGTTTGCTGTCACTACATTCCCTCTGAAGGCAGCATCAGGTAGTATGAAGAGCCTGGGGTTAGAGTTAAAGGCCTGACTCTTGTTCATTTGTTCACTTGCTTATTTATTCAACAGCCACGCCCGGAGCCAGACACGGGGCTGGGCAGTGGGTGGGCAGAGACAATTGGCTCCAGGTTCAGGGTGCTCACGTCTAGTTGGGGAGTCAGGGCAAAGCACTGCGGACGTCCAGAGAGACAAATAACTTCTGCCGGCTCGACCTACACTATCTCGAGGGCACCCCTTTATCAGGTATTATGCTGTACAGTTTATACACTTTCTCTGATTTCATCCTCAAAAGAAACCCATGGAGAGGAGTACCACCTTATCCACACACTCTAGTCATGGGAACCGGTGCTCTGAGATGTTGTATAACTTTCCCAAAGTCACACAGAGATAAATGGAGAGAAAAACCCAGAGCTACTTGAACCCAAAGCACATTGTTTGACAATTCTTTTGCACGTTATTTGTCTCGCTTACAAGCTCTGAGCTTGTCTGCTATTTAAAACCCCTGAGGCATCTTGATAGTGGGGTGGGAGGTAAAAATAATTTATATATGCAAAGTATTATTAGTAAACCCGAGTTTTCCATCCAAGGAAGTATTCGGTGAGCTAAGCAAGATTTTGATGCATTTTAACAACCCTGAAACTTAATTTCAGAATGAGATATGGTCACTTATTAAACATAACTTAGGCAACTGATTTTCAGATTCTTTTGTGCAACCAAGCTTAGCGATGTGGGTTTCATGGGAGTCTCAAGGAGCCCTGTGCAGCCTGGCTTCTATCACTGCGGGGCTCACCCAGTCCAGGGAGCTTATTCTGGAACCTTCTCCCAGGGCCTTCTGGTTCTAATGGAATCACTACTCCTGGAACCCAGCTCTATGAGAGTAAGAAAGTGAGATGTGAGGCAGGCGGCCAGGCTCACATGCCGTGCCCACCCCCCGCCACCCCCACACAGCTCCCACCCCCAACCCCCCCACCACACCCCCACCTTTTCCCTCAAAGCTCAAGCCCGCCTTCCAGGAGGCTTGCTAATAGCTTCCCCAGTGCTAAGAACTTTGTGGATCAATTCTAATCCATGACCTCGGGCTCTTCCTAGAGTAGTTTTCAATGGGGCCACGCACTTCTCAGATGTCTCCTAGGACGAGGCTTTTTCATGTTATGTTTAGTATGTTTCAGGATGGGTGGAAATGCACTACAAGTATTGGCCTGGACATCCTGCAAGCCAGGGATGAATAAACATTCATGGAGAAAGCTGCTTCCTCTCCCGCTTCCTGAGGGAGAGAAGCTAGACAGCAGCGCAGTAAGTGCCCCTGGGGAAAGGAGTTCTCCCGCACTCACAATGTCAGTGAGGTCACTTCCCCTGCAGCCACCTTGCCAGCCCAGAAAGGTGTGATGACACTGTCAGGGGCTCCTCTCAGACAGTATTCCCAAGACGCACACCACAGGATGGGTCTAACACAATTTGTGCCACTACTGACCTCTCTCTTCCATTTGCCTCGGGGATGCTCAGACTTAAAACAAAACAAAACACAACTATTGGGCTCTTTGGCCACTGAAAAGGCCTCTAGGGGCTCCTCGGTCCACATTCGAACAACCTGAGTGACCATCAGACTCACCTGGGAAGTTTTAAAAAGTGTGAATTGGATTGCGGGGTCCACCCTGGAGCTTCTAAACCAAAACGTGCATAGGGGACCCCAGGAATGGCATTTATTTCAAACTGTCCCAGTGAGTGTCCTGGTTGTCAGGCTTAGAAACCCGGCCATGTTCAACCCTAGCCCTGCAGACGGAACCACCAGCTCTGTGGGCCAGGAATGCATGTTCTAGAAGGAAAGGGCTCCATGGACAACAAACTAAAGGGCTTCTTTGCTCCAGGACTCCCCCAGCTTCAGCCACACTCAGACGCACGTGAAGCTCCCAGGATACGAGGCAGCTCGTCTTAAACCCCTGACCACAGAGCCACTCCTGACACAATGGCTCGCCCCTCCCCCACCCAATGGAGAAACGCTGCCAGACACAGATGGGTGGGCATCCCCTGCACCCTTCATCCTCAGTGCTAGCTTCTGTGTCTGTAAAGCCAGTGCTGGCCTGGACCCCAAAGTCTATCACCTATAACCCCACAGAAGAGCTCTGTAACCTACCAGCAACCAGTCTGGACTGTTAGGTTGGGTCACAAAGGAGGGTGACACAAGGCTGGTCCGGCTCGTAATTTATTTTACGCAACAGGGACTCGAACCCGGAAGTCAAATGTGCAGTGTCTGCACAGTAAGCTGAGAGGAGAGTCCAAAATGATGAGTTGATTAAGCCAGCCCCGGGGCAGGCGACCAGTGACCACACCTAATTACTCACTGACCACTTGTGACCTGACCCTGTGAATTCCTCATTCCTGAGTCACTCACCTTCCTAGGCTGCTGGGGGTGTCTCCTTGTCCGGTGAATGTTAGCTGGCTGCCCTGGTGACAGCCATGGCCTTTGGTCACCGTCCAGCAGGATGTTGACCCAAGTGCTAAAGAAAAGACGTTCTGGGTCCCAGGATTCTACACGGGCAGCATTAGGAATAGTGTGGCCTTTACCCATCCCAGTGACAAGTATTGGAATTCACTAGAAAGGACAAGTATCGAGTGTGAAGGAGTAGAAGTGATGGGTAGACTCGAGACTGTCCCGACAGGAGCAGGAGACTTGTCAAGTTCAAGGGAAGGGCTCCCTGACCCAGAGGCCAGCCAGGAACAAGAAGCCAGTTGTTAGGTAGAAAGTCGTGTGGGGGCCTCGGGGAAGGTGCCGACAGTGCTGAGAAGCCATCGAGGACAGTGAGGTGGCCCAGGGGTCGGCACCCTGGGGGGAGCAGCCACCTCCACCACCTGTGGGACTCTGGAGGAGGGGGATCCCAGAGCCCAGAGGCCAAGCCTGCCTGGCAGGAGGGGCGCCATGGCCAGTGGGAAGGGGGATCACAGAGGACGAAGCCATTGTGGGGGACACTGACTGAAGCAGAGGTAAGAAGGAACAGCCTGGCTTCTCACTCCCTCCCACTCTCCCGCCGAGGCACCCAGTGGCCCGGGGCACCCAGGAGCCACTGACCACGCGTCCCTGGGAGTGCAGTTTGCAGCTGTCACCCTTCAGGGCAGGGCATTTGGGAGAACACTGCTGATATCTGTTGAGCTGACGGACAGAGAGACAGGCAGGGTGAAGCATCAGACAGCTGACTTGAACGTCCCCGTAACACAGCAGGCCCAACTACACGGACTTACCCCCGTGACCCTGTCAGTCAGGGTCCACCCAGGAAAAGAAACTCAAAGAGGGAAAGCTTCATATAAAGAATTATGTATGTATCTAGGAGTGGAATTGCTGGATCATATGGTAATTCTATGTTTAACTTTTGAGGAACCCCAAAGTGTTTTCCATCATAATATCTTGTTATCTGTTTAATCTCTGCAATATCTAAATATATGTCCATTCTGCTTTCTTATGCTTCAACATAAAAAAGAATTATGTATAATATGATATAAAATTCTATTATAATTATAAATTATAATATAAATTACAAAGAAACATAAATGATAAAATTATATACAGTTTTACCTATAAGTTTATAAAATAACAAGGAATACTGGCATGCCTTCCCAAATGTCACCATAACGGCAATAGAGAAATAGAAATAGATAAATTTGAATATATACCTAAGTATGTATTTTTTCATCTCTACTGCTTTTGCTTTCCATCTTCCAAAACTGCAGTGAATCAGAAGGCCTGCAGAGGGAGAAACCAGTAAGAAGCAAACCTATTTATGCCACAAACGCCAGAAAGCCTTAGCCATTTGAGCGGCCAGGTACCACGGGGAGGGTGGGACGTGGCCCAGCGGTGACATGTGGCGGAGCCAGTCCATGTGGCCTCCCAAGTGCCAACTGTTACATTGTCAGGATTTTTGTGAGTCAGTTATTGAATATGGCCATTAGCAAAACTTAAATGACATACGCTTAGGATAAAATACATTATATTAACAAGGGTAAAACCATTCAGAACGTATCATATCCTAATTCTAGGAGAATTACATTTTCTGTTTCTTGTGTTCTTGTGGTGGGAACCATACTGTGCGTCCCCTTGACGCTGCGTCCAGTGACATCACGAGGGTAGCTTGAAATCAGCCATCGTGCAAATATTTACACCACAGGGACCAACAGACACTGACATCAGGGCCTTTTCTTTCCTCCAGGAAGCCGGTCTGCACACATTTACAAAGACACCTTGGATGAAACTGAAAACACTGTGATCTTAGACGACATATCTCACCCTTGTCTCTTATGCCATATCCCTCTCCAGACAGGAGACTGAGTGTAACCTGTGGGTAAACTCAGTTGGAGGGACACCGGGTGCTGGGCTTCCTGTGCCACCGCCAGCAGTGGCCGGAGTGGGTTTTGCAGCGTTTCGCATGCAGCAGACAATGAAAGCCGCCTGGGTGTGGCGGGAGGAGAGACGGCGATACACACGCTGGGTCTTAGCTGGCTGGGTGTGGCCGGGAGAGTCCAGCTTTGAAAATGCAATCTCCTCCATCGACCCTCCATGAACCACTGCACAGACCTGCCAGGCCACGGTCAGCCTGCAGCAGGTGCCACCAAGCAAGACGAGGAGAGGCGATGAGGCCCACCGAGAACCACCCACTCCTTTGGGAAACCCCGAGCCAGCTGTCCAGTGTGCAGTGTGAGAGCTGAGTGCCGATGCCCCCTCAGCCGTCTTGTCCACCCGAGTTCCTTATCTTCAAGCCTCATTTTCTGTCCTGGGGGGAGGGGGGCATTATGACCTTGGACCTCCCATCAACCGTGATTAATGCCGTCAGTAGTCATTAACTCTTGGACACCTCTCACATGCCTTTGCTTTTCTTTGAAGCATTTAGTTATGATAGTGACATTATCCCCGCAGCTGCTCTGAGGCCTCCACCCCACCCTGTGTTCCCTGGGCCTGCCCCTGGAGGCCTGGCCCTCCTTAGGCCGGGAAGGTAGGACCCCTTCTTTGTAAGCCTTCCCTGAGTGCTGCTCTGAAGGACCACTCCTGCCTCTCTGCCCTGGAAAGTTCCAGAAAAGGGCACCAGGATGCTTCTCACCTTGCTGCCCAGTAACGATGTCTCAAAGTCTCACTGTCCATCTCCATTCAAGGCTGGGAGCCTGTCAAAAGGACAAACGAAGCCCCGGCCACTTCTGATGTTTTAGAGACAAACACGGTGCCTGGCACACAGTGGGTGCTCAAGAAAGCTGTCTGGTCCGAGACTGAATGAACAGATGCCTGGATGGCTGAATAAATTAACGGGAACGCGTTTGGAATAAACCGCCGAGAGACACATTCATCGCTTGCACAGCTGGGCCACCGAGGATTTTTCATTTACACTCAGCCTCCGCACGAAATTCAAATTCTCATTACAGGACCGCATAGAACACAATCCACACTTGTAGCAATGACCCTGAGAAATGCAAAGGTGGGGGGACCTTCAATGCGTCCCCCCCATTGATCACAGCTCTGCGAAAAGGATGAAAAGATCAGCTTCAAGCACTTTCATGTGAAAAGCTAAAAGGAAGCAAATTCAGCATGCTACAGCGAAGCCCGAGGCCCTTTCACACAGACCCACGGCCACCGACACCTCATGTTTACGGTTCACCCCATGACATGTTGCCGTGCCAACATACATTCTGAGTCACCCAAGCAGATTTAATGCCATCGCCACAATGACTCTCTTTGCCTTTTCTTCTAAAAATTGTTAAAAGGGAAGATGCCGACCTACCTAGGAAATGATCTTAATCAGTTTAGTTCCGGAAATAACTATGGAAATTCAGATTTTTTCTTTTCCATTCTGCTGCTTCTGAGCATTCGATTGTGACAAATGGCTAATGAAGCCACTGTTTCCCCCGCCCCCCCAGACCTGTCAGGAGAAATGACATGATTGGCAGCCATTCTGAACCCCACATGGAAAGGCCTGAGGGCATAAGCATATGAAAGACCAACAAAAATGAAGCTTTTGAAAATTAGAAAATCACCAAAATTACCCATCACTCTTCACATGCCGTACGGATAACCATGCCTCCTTCATTACGAGTCTCGCCCATGGCCGTTTGTCTCAGTCCCGGGAAGCAGGAGTCTGGCAAAGCTAGACAGAGATGATGTTTGAGGGCGCATGGAGGTGGCGCGTACGCTGAGACTGCAGACACACCCGCGGCCTGCTGGTTGGGCACTGGGATGGGATTCCACGAATCACGTGAAAAGCATGGGACACTGTTAGGGACAACCGGTTGGCCCTCCGGGGGTTTCTAAGCACTTACTCATCCGTTTCTATGTTCATGCAACAGTATCTAGTGACACAATGGCCTCTGCAATCGCCCTTTCTTGGAGGTGGGGACGTCATTGTAAGGGTGAGCAAACTGAGGTTCCCGGAAGAAACATCGCCAGTGTCATCGAGCTTTTGAGAAGCAGGATTGATTCTGTCACCACTCCCCCCACCCCCAGTCTTTAGATGCAGTCCTGCCGGGAACCACATTCTTTCTGGGGCCTTTGAAACTAAACACTGTGCATATTAAATTGAAAGTTGATACCTCTCAAGCGCACTTAAAACGACTAACGTTTAGTCTGCATGTACCTTTTCCACGAGCATATCTTTCACGTGAACGGGTAAGGAACCAAATTCGTGTAACTGAAATATTCCAGCACGATGAGGATATGGGTGCAGATGCCGCACCCACTGGCGGGTGGTACGTCTTGCCCTTGCTTGTCAGCTCCAGTCCTTCTGCATAAGTTAGGGGCAAAAATGTGAAGCTGAGGGCTCTAGGGAACCCCTAGGATGTACCCCAGCCCTGGGATTGTTGAAGTTCCCTGCTCAGAGCAGAACAGGAAGAAAATGAATAGCGCTGAGAATGCTTGCGTCTAAACGGTTGGCTTTATCCTAGACCAGGGTCTGTCAACATCAACTCTATTGACATTTGTCATGGGGTCATCCTGGGCAGCATACCTGGCCACTAGATGCCAGCAGCAGCCCCACCCGAGTACAGACAACCACAAATGTCTCCAGATATTGGCAGATGTCCCGTGGGGGACAAAGTCACCCCCCACCCCCAGAACCACTGTCTGAGGCAGATGTTTCTTACTCTTTTAGTCACTGACCACAGGCAGGTAGTTTCTCCCTGCATTTCTCTGAAATGCATTGTTTCTTGCAAAGAAAAAGGCAGACCGAGCCCAGAGACTGCAAAGGCTCAGTGTGTCCCAGGCACCCAATGGGCACGTGGCAGGAACTGTGGAATTTGATCACCACGGTGACCCTTGAAGCCAGTACTATTGTCATCTGACTTCATGGATGAGGAGACTGAGGTTTCACAGTTTCGACTCTTAGTTACCACGGGCGGTACTAAGCCCACGTGCCTGCCTGTGTGTGAGGGCAGGAGAACCCACATGGGGCACACAAACGCTGCTAGGAGTTGGTGGAAGCCAGGCCATCGTCAGCCATCCAGAAAGAAAAGAAAAATCCTGCAGATGCCAACCGCCTACAGTCAGTGCATTTCCTATCACACCTCATACAAACCAGTACCAAATGTCGTTGGGATCAACATTTGGGAACCTAGAGGCACTACGTGTACATGCACAGATGTGAAGGGCTTTCCTGGGAGGCCCAGGATCAGGGCAAAGGACTGGGGAGTGTTTCAAAATACTGGGTAGAGCTTTTCAAGCAGCAGCCCACCCGAAACCATCGTCCTGGCAGGACTGAACTCTCAGCACGTGTGTCTACCCAGAGCCATCCCTGGGGCTTAGGAGCGAAGCTCATACCTCCAGGAGGGAGTTTTGAGGACCTTCCTGCACTCACTAGCATCCCGCTCCACCCCATTTGGTGTATATTCACAGCTCCCTGTGTCCCCAAATTCTGAGATAGGCTCACCTGAGATAGGGAGACTCCTACCCATGGAGGAGAAGCCCAGAAAGGCAGAATTTCTGTATTTCTAATGAAAAGACCACAGGTCCCAGAAGCACCGAGCTGCTGATGATTTAAAATTTTTTACTGAACGGGTCAGAGATCTGAACACACATGTCCGCCTGTCTGAACCCAGGTTGCCTGGAGTCTTGTGGGAGCACTACAGTCCATCACCCAGCAGATACATTTACTCCTGGCATTTTCACTGCGTTCGTTTCCTTCAGTTGTCGGGAACCCAGGAAGCTGTTTATACATGAAACCAAATGGAAAGCATTTAATACTGACTCACTGACAACAGGCTACCACTGGGGCCCCGTGTGGCCTGAGGAGGCTGGAGGCCTTTGGAGACGCATCAGAGGGAAGCAGTGGAGTGGAAATGCTTTCTCCTCTCTCTGGTGGGGAGGAGGCTGCAGCAGAGGTGACATGGCAGGATAGTTGCTTTTCTCCCCATTCCAGGTCACACCGTAAGCCGCAGGTCACACCCTAGGCCGCAGGTCACACCCTAGGCCGCAGCTCCCTCCAGACATCCCCTGGGGTTTGCTAAACCACTAACATCTTTATTACTCTCTCACGAGGCTGCCTGCCATCTTCAAAGATCTTCCCACTAAAAAGAATGCCCAAAGGATGAGACTCAAATGGCAGAATTTCAGCCCTTCTTTCCCCACACTCACCTCATATCCCAAACTGGGCACACGACTCCTTCTGTCCACAACTCGTCCACACGCACAGGGATAGGACAGACTTTTTCCAAATATTAATTGCTGACCCCCACGGGCATTCTGTAGCCCTTGACCTGCGCCTCTGTCACCCACCTGCAGGTGCACGGCCCAGCACCATTGCTTCCAGCAGGGTTGTCACCAGAGCCCAAAGGAAAGGCTTTGCAGTCTGGATAACCGGGAAGAAGCTGATCAAGTCTTTACGGCCCGGCACCAAGGGGATTTCTAGGAACAGAGAGAGCTCAATCACTGGCCTATCCCTGAGCTGGAGCCTGCACCCCAGAGACCCCTCGGAGGTCCTGGGCCCCCCAGGAGATGGGAAATCCCCCCAAAGCAAAGGTGCTACACGTGCGTCTAGACTTGGTTCAGCATTCTCTCTCCCTCCCCCTCGGCACCTCAGTGCCCTGGTCTAAGGGTAGTTTGGAAAGCAGAAAAGATACTGGGAAGTCCACCAAGTACTTGAGTACCCCATGGTCCAGTGTGGTATGAAACAGCAGAAAGAGACACTTGAATGAGACAGTGCACCTGGTCCCAGTACACCTGCATGACGACCAGGGAGGCAGGCAGCGGGCATCTTAGCAGATGCTGGTGGAACAGTGACCAAGAACCCCCCACCACACCACACACACACACACACACACACACCTTACTCCAAAATTCCAGAGTAATAGGGGGCAGGAAGTGGGGAGTATCTCTGAATTGACTAACATGGGGCCTCAAAATAGAATGAAGTTATTTTTATGTTACATGTACTGCACAGCTGAGATTGTGGATGCAAGTTATGTCCCACCTTGAATTCACTATGTGCTGAGTGTGTTGCTGTGTGAACGTGGGCCACCAGAAAGCTCAGAACTAACTTGCTATCCTTTTCTATTGTTGGGAGCACTTATTTGGGACACCACTTCCTCTGACTTCACCCTGCCATTCCACTCTGATTTGTCCTTGGTCTTGGTGCTTCCACCTGTGGTCATGCTAGTATCCTGCCATCACATTGTTTTCTGACCTGAATCCCACCTGGAACGAGGCAGAGCACATGTCACCTGAGGGCGTGACTATGCATCACGTAGTTATCTGGAGTGGCTTACATTGCTGGTTTCAAATTCTCAGCCACAAAGCCCTTAGCAGGAAGCAGGAGCCGTCCGCTGCAGGTGCGGTGTCTGGGCCCTGCCAGGGGCTGTCCAGTGTGACTCCATGGACAAGCTGTCATGCACGGGCTGCTTCCTGAGCAGTAGCAGGCCCCAAACTCAGGAGGGACCAGAGCTCCTGGTCCCCGTCCACCTCCGTGTTGGCAAACAACTCTGAAAATAAGTGTCACCAGGGCTGGAGAGGACAAGGGCAGCATTGGGCAGCCAGGCCCTTCTCTGAGCTCCTGCCAAGATGGACCTGCTTGCTGAAGTCTCTGCCATTCTCATGGCCCCATGCCCGGGTGGTGAGGGCACAGCCAAATCAGCCGTTCTGAGAGTGCTCTTTCATACTAGTCAACTCAGTCTATTTGGTAATTCCCTCCTCGCCTGGCCTCCAGAAGGGGGTCACTGATGGGTTATGTTTTAAATGAGAGCTTGTCCTGTACAGAGAAAGGGAAATGGGGATTTAAGCTGCAGAACCTTAGCAGAGAAGATTCAAGGGGCTGTGACGTGTGGCTCTGGAGGCACAAGAGGAGCACATATGCCAATGCAAGTCCTGGGCTCTGAACCCTCAGACACCAGACACCAATTTTGTCTCAACAACCGTGTCTCTGAACCCCCTCCCGTCCCTCAAACACACTGTGTGAAACATGTTTTGTTAAACCCCAGAACCCTCAACGCACTCAAACGTTTTCCCTTTTATACCATTTCATCCCAGTTAACCCCTTGGGTTCTGCCTTTGGTAGCACTCTTTTTTCAAACATACTTATTATATGTTGACCTGTATGTGCAGTATGCATGTGCATGCGTGCCGCTGAAATGCCAAACACGCTCTTAAAACTGACACTCAAATGCCCTTGTAGGAAAAAGAGATCTTTATTTAAAAAATAATAATAATAATAACTTACAAATTGACAGAACTCTCAATTGTGCACAGAGTTGCAGCCTGGAACAGTTTTGCTTTTTTGTTTTGTTTCGCTTTTTTTTTTTTTTTTTTATATAAGTTTACAAATACGATTTAATGTCAGAAACTGTGTAACAGGGCAGTTCTCGTCCCACACCCCATGCTGGTACCGAGCACCACACAGATATAAAGAACGGTCGTAAATAAAACAGTCCCACCAAGACTGGCATATATTTATATATTTATATATTTATATATATGTGTGTGTGTGTGTGTATAATTTCACAACAGCTAACAATTAATGTCCTCCTTAGTCAGAACGGAAGTCAAGCTACTCTTAAAACTACGACAGTCTGCATACACATCCGCATTATCCCTCCCCATAGGATATTTAAAATATATTTAAACTTTCAAATAAGGTACACCCATAGTGAGAAAATAGAGTCTTAACATTTAAATACAAATCTTCGCAGAGAGACCTTCAGGAAACACAGGGGGGCCTATGTTACACACGCGTGGGCAAGCCCGTCCCACTGCGGCTTGGACGAGCGGCACAGCCCCGCGCGACGTGGCCGTCACGATGCACGAGAAAGAAGGCCGCACAGCGCCACGCGTTCCGCTGGTCACGCTGCTCGGGCGTCACGGCCCGAGGCCGCTCTGCTCTCCTCTCGGGAGCCACGCGGCTCGGGCGCCGCGGGAAAACGCACGCACGTGTCCCGGGCTCCGCGCCCATCACTTGGCGCTTTGCTCCAGCGCGGCGTACTCGGTGTCCGACAGCCGGGAGGCGTCGATGAGCTTGGTGAGGCCTGTCTTGGCCGAGTACTTGAAGATGAAGGCCTTCATCAGCTCGTACCGGTAGTTGCGGTTGATGAAGCTGTAGAGCACGGGGTTGACGCAGCAGTGCACCAGGGACAGGCACTGCGTGACGTGCAGCGCCGTGAACAGGAAGTTCTCCAGCTGGCAGGTGAACGGGATGTAGTGCAGGATGGAGCACACGTCCAGCAGCACCACCACGTGGTAGGGCAGCCAGCACGCCAGGAACACCAGCACGTAGGAGAAGATGATCTTCCGGCTGCTGTGCTTCTCCTGGTCGCTGGAGGCCGAGATGGCTCTGGCCAGCAGGAAGTAGAAGACGGCGATGATGCAGAAAGGGACCACGAAGCCCAGGATCACAGACAACAGCTCCATGCTGATGAGCCACTCCTTGACGCTGTGCTCGGGGTAGAAGGACCGGCAGTAGGTCTCGTTGTTGGACGCAGACGTGACTGTCTTCAGGTAGTAGGTGTCGGGCAGGGACACGCAGAACGCCAGCAGCCACACCAGGACACAGACGACGCGGCGAGCCGTCTTCTTCTTGTGGCTCGAGGTGTTGGTGAAGTAGGTGACGGACAGGTAGCGGTCCACGCTCATGCACGTGAGGAAGAAGATGCTTCCGAAGAGATTGATGGAGAAGATGAGGTGAGTGACCTTGCACGTGAGCTCTCCCATGGGCCACTGGTTGTGCTGCACGAGGCTGACCACCCACACGGGGATGGTGACCACCACGCACAGGTCGGCGATGGCCAGGTTTAAGATGTAGCAGTGCGTGTCGTAGCCCGTGGTCTTGGCCCGGATGTTCACCCAGACCACCACGGAGTTGGCAATCATGCCCATCACGAAGATGAAGATGTAGATGAAGGACAGCGTGTACAGCAGCACGCTTTTGTTGGCCATGTTGGGGCACGTGACCGTGTCCACCACGAGGCAGTCGCTGCTGTTGCACGGCCAGCTGATGTCGGAGAAATTCCCCGGTTCTGAGTAGTCAAACAGATGCAAATCCATGGTGTCCAAAGGCAGCGAGCAAATGGCCTGCACGAAAGATCAAACCTAAAAAGATGGAAGAGAAAACACTGTGTGGTGAGGAAACATTCGTGTTTCAGTCAAAATGCTTTCCCAGCGCTCCGTACGCCCAGCTGTTTCGCTTCAGCTCTGTAGTATTTTGGCAAAGAAAATGACCATAACAACTCAGCAAAACAAAATCAAATATACCCAAATCTAAATCTACATGGTGCTCAAAGAAACAGTGTGTGCTCTCTCTGTCTTTTTATGGCTGTATGCTCAAGACATCGCCAGCCTGGCTGAGCCCGGGGTGTGAAGTCTGCACCATCCAGGGGCCAGAGAAAGGCCAGGCAGCAGCCACAGTGACACAGCTGGCTGGCTCGTCCCCCATGGGGGACACTGGAGCCATTTCATCTATACCTCCCAAGAAAGGTGGAGTTGATCTGTTCTTGGCTCCCATGAATTGCAATTTTCCTGCTCTGGGATCTGAATGAGAGTCCTTTAGATTCTCTTCCACATTTGCATTAAAAATGAGACTAGGTGCTTTTTACCTTTCTGCAAAATTTGCGTGTAAACCTGGGTCTTAGACTACCCTCCATCTGCAATTGCGGACCCCTCGAAACACGCTCAGCAAGTGGCAGCCTGACAGTGCCCCAAACCTATAGACTCTGGGTTTGCCATGATTTTCAATGAAGGGCGACCAGGCAGCTGTGTCAAGCCCTGGGCCATCTCCTAGTTCTCCATCTTTTGTCTGTCCACCTGCTTCAAGGGCAACTTGTGCCAAGACGCAAAACACAAAGATCACCACCTGCTGCATGTCTGGAGGGGCTGACAATTTTCTCAGCTGTCTTTCCTGACTCGGCATGAGGCCAACACTCGGAACTGTCACCATTTTGACACCCATGGAGAATCCAGCCCCAATGTACCACTGTGCCTGGACATGATTTGTCCCCAAATTCACCGGCTATGAGAGCTGCCAGGGGCTGGCTTCCACTGTTGACCTGTCCTCCTGAGGGCCCTGAAATCCCTCCAAAACATAGCTCTGGGTCGGCATGGCTACGGGGGATGGGGGAGGATGTAAGATGGAAATAATCGTGTGTCCTGGTGAGAACTATCTCACATAGTAAGGTGCTTGTATTTTCTTCTCACCTGCCACAGGTAAGGACTGACCGAGTCAAGTTTATGTGCCAAGTTAATTCAAGTGGACTCCAGGTCACACATGGAACTCCCTGGAGGAGGGTCACTGCCCAGGTGAGTGTGAAGAGACAGCTGGAGACGCGCCCATCCTGACAGCAGACCTTCCTACGTAGGGATTCTCACTCCTCACTCATTCGTGTTTAATTTGAGACTAGTTAACCCGTCTGCGCTGCTTCTCACGACACCAGCATCTAGCTCACAAAGTCCCAGTGCAGAATCTGACACATAGCATATGCTCAATATAACTTCATCTCGCCCCTCCCCCTCGCTTTAGCAGAAAACAAGCCCTGCCTTATTCCTGCTGCACCCTTGAAGCTGACTCTCACTGGCAAAGTAATAACGTCCCCACCGTGGAGGACAGGCAGAAGCTCACACAAAGACAGGCGCTGGTTCACCTTCAGGAAAAATGGACAGATTCCCAGAGGGATGAGACACTCTGCGCTTCCCAGGACCGGCTCCTCAGCCGTAAAACTCTCACAGACCACCTATCCTTGAATCCCATTTACCTGAGGCCACCTGCAGGCTTCTGGGCAGTTGTCCTCTGTTGGTTTCCCTTCTGGTGACCTACCCAGGCCTCAGTGTCCTCGCTGATCATGGAAAGGGCTGGACCTCCCGTGATGAGGAGAGAACCACCGGCCCCAGCGCCAGGAAGCCTGGTGGTCCTCAGAGCCACCCCTCACCCCCCACTGCCAGGAGGACCCTCATGTCCTGTGATCACTGACTTGTCACAAGAGCTGACACACCCGCACCCGAGGGCACCCTGGGAGCTCAGCAACAGCAAGTATCAGACAGATAAACTTCTCACAGAAGACACCGTCCTAAGATGCTGCACGAGGACCTGGACAGGACCAGGGCACACAGGGCAGCAGAGGACGTGAGGAGCCAGGCCCCCAGGACCCGCTGGACTGGCGTCAAGTGGGCAGCCAGTCCCAGACTGTGCCTGGAAGCCACTATTGCCACCTCCCTCTGGGCAACTAACTGGCCTGGAGCTGACCCCCCAATTCCAGATGAGGCAAAGGATGTTGGCTTCGCTTTCCTGTATGCTTCTAATGTGGTGACCCTTCTTTTTTCTATTTCTTTAAAATGACACACATTTGTGGCTTAGTTTATGTGACCCCAGGGTCCCTGCAGAGCAGAGGAGCTCAGCTGGAGGACAAGCCACAGCTCTGCAGCTGGGCAGAGGTGGGCCGCGCCCAGGGACTGGAGAGCCACTCAGCTGGCGCCTGGGGGTCACCTTCCTCTGCCCACACTGCCACAGATTACAAGGCCTCAGCAGACACAGCTGTAAATTCTGGGGCGTGGGCAGTTCCCAGGGGCCAGAAAGAAAGGAATGACCCCCGGCCTTTGTTAGCCTGACTTGGATGTCTTCACCCCAAAGAGACACCCTGCAGGTTCAGGTCTGGACAGACAGACCCATGCAGGGGCAGGGGTACAAAATGAGAATACACCTGCCTCTCATGCCTTCTCCAACCCCCCAGGAAATGACAACGTGTCCTTCCAGGCCCCACCACACCCTGGCACCTCTGAGCTGCCACCAGCCTTTACACTCCCAGGGCCCTAGCCACAGTGGGAAAGGGTTTCTGCCTCTGCCGTCTGGGCAATGAAAACCTGATTTAGTGATCACTGGTCCTCTGAGCCAGAAGCATTACTTGTGAGCTGGGCACACCTCCCCCTGCAGCTGTCCGGGGTGACACAGTGGGAAGCTTCCCACAGAGACTAAAGGGGAAAGCAGGGGCTGGGAGGCTCCAGGCTGGAGCAGGGAAGGCACTGGCTCCACTTATCAGCCATCAATGAGCCAGGAGATGAAGCCAGAGGCCCCCACATTCCTCTGGGGACCACGGTGCCCCGCACCCCCACCCCCATCACAGAAGGCTCTAGTGGTCAAGAGAAGGAAGGCAGGTGCAAAGAAAGGAGACAGAACAAGCCCTGCAGTCCTCAAATCCTACACAGGTTTACAAGGGAACCAGGATGGGAGAAATGCCCCCAGAATAGCTTAGCCTTTTGTCATTTGGGTATTTTTTCATGTGTCAGGTTTTGGAAAACAACAAGGGCTGTTTCTAGAGAAGAGAATATTCTTTGACAGTCTGCCATGTTACGTGGCCTGTGGTCTGCCGAAAGGCCCAGCTGCCGTGTGTGTGTCCAGGAGGCGTGCGGCGGGCAGGGCAGGCCCATGGCGACCCTGGGGAAAGACTCTTCCTACATCACTGGTTAGGTTCTAACAAGGGGGGCTCTCAGAGCCCAATACAAACAGAGGTGCGATACGGCAAACGATGATTTATCTACCCAGGCCCCTGCTTCCCCTAAGCTCCCAGCAAAATCTGAGGGCACAGCCAGTGAGGGGAGCTTCTACTAACTCTCTGCAGCCACTCCAGCTCCCTGGGCGCCCCGCACGGGAATCTCGGCCAAAGCAGGGATGGCCTCATCTAGTGCAGTGGTCCCTCGGTTTTCTAACGTAATCCGTCACAGGAGACTCTTCGAGTTCTGAAATGTTCGAAAACCGAGGCACGGTTTCCCCATCGAAAGTAATGCAAAATGGATTAATCCATTCCAGACCTTTAAAATCAACCCCCCAAACTGCAAATTTAGCATGAATTTTACTATCTAATGATACCATAGATCCATAAAACTCATGGCGTACGTAAACCAAAATGTTCGTCAACAGAGACGTTCGAAAACCGAGGTACCACTGTACGTACACACAGCTGCGCGTGCTCAGGGCACACAATGTAAGCTGCTTCTACATGAGCCGTGTGGCTGGTCAGCTTTGCTGGGCGACAGCGGTGGGGCTGGTAACCCCAGAACCTGGAGGAGATGCCCCCATCCACCTCAGATGAGTCACCCTCTGCTGGAATAAACCAGCAATTCTGTTCCCACAGCATGGGGCCAGAGCTTAGGAGAAACTTCTAGGTGTCAGCCAGTGCTCGCCTCCATGAGGCTCGAAACCCACACAGGCTGCACAAGGGGATGAGCCCCACTTCACACACTCAGGTTCTCAGGCCTCTGGATTCCTGACAGAAGGAAAAAAAACGGGGTGCAGAATAAAAGATTTTTCCAGTTCTGTGACTTTAGGTTCCCATGTTCCCTAGCAGATGTACAAGAATGTTACTGAAGTACAGTCAGAAGCTAGCAAAACCCTGAAGACGACATACGCATCCGTCAGTAGAGGAACGGTCCAACACAGTACAGTGGATCTACTGTCTGGAGTATAATTTAGCTGTGAAAACAAAGAGGGAGACCGACTTTTATGCACATAGAAAGTTATAAGAACGTTAAGTGTAAGGCAGTGGCAGACATACACACAACGTAGTCTCTTTTACACAAAACAAGACAAAAATTATGTGTATTTTTATATGTTAAGTATGTGCACGTCAGGCGTAGAGCATTGTCTGCAATAAGTATAAAACTGGGCTGGGAGGATGGGATGAGGGGACAAAAGCGGAATTACAGGTTTTACTCTGTGAACATCAAGAATTATGTAAGTTTTAATGGAGGCAGGAATGTCCCACAAAACAATAAACCTCCAAAAAAACCAAAAATTCCATTTTTCTAGACCACAGAGACATAATTGAGAAGGAAACGCAGTAAGTGTCACTGTCCATCCCCTTTTTCCTGACACTTCCTGTGTTTTATCTCAGGAGTCCGCTCGATTCTAGATTCCTCGCCCAACACCGGCACTCAGGTGGCATCACACTTCTGTCATGATGGAAGGGGGCTGTCCTAGGCCTGTGGAGGACCCTGCATCTGTCCGGCCTCCCCTGGGGTCTGGGGGTCTGTGAAGGGCCTTATCTACCACTCAGTCCCACAGGGTGGCAGGGCTCCTCTCTGTGCCTTGGAGGACTTTCCTGGGAGAGATGCCTTTCACTTCTCAGGCTTATTATTCACCCACCAAGTATCCTTGACAAGTGAGAAGCAGCAAGGGCTGAGGTCTTAAGCAGCATCCAAATGGTTTGTCTGAGCTCACCCGGCGAGCTGGGGACAAAGCCAGAACTAGAGGCCTCCAAGGTCAGAGTCTCCATGGGGCAGTGGTTTGTCCTGCAATAAACATGTCCTTTCACTGGCCAAAAGTCAGTCCCTCCATGACAGAATGCCACATGGTCAGGTATCTGGCTAGCGTTCACCCAAACTGCCTTCAGTGGGTTTGCAATTTCCCATCACAGAGCAGGAAGACCCTTCCCCACAAATCCCTCAGCCCATCCTGTGCCAAATAACACACCGTCCCATTTATCCTGCTTTCCCCCACCCGGCCAGAGAACTCTGTGCTGTGTCACTGCCTTGTTTACATTCCTCCGTCCTATGCAAGCCCCACACCCCAAAACATCATCTTCGTCTTTGTATACACACGCCAGGAAAGCCACCCGGCACATAGTAGGTGTTCAAACAATCGATAGTTAATCAAGCTCCATGGAGACAAGCGATCTGAGGCTGTCCCTGGAGATGGGTGACCACAAGAGACTGAAATCCTCGCTGAGCTAAGAGACTATCACCCCTTTTCATGACCCAAATGTTTGCGAAGCCTCTTCTGGGAGGGGCCCTGCTGTGGGGAACAGCAAACCAGCATCGTCCCACCCCTGTCCCCAAGAGCTGCCAGCTGACTGGCAAGGTCAGGAGGCAGGAGGGTGGTGGTGGAGGCCCTGGAGCAAGAGAGGGGGGGATTTCCACTCAAGTGGATTGAGGCCTTCAAGGAGAAAGGTGGGGGTGGTAGGTGGATCAGTGATGTGTCGTAAGAGGGTCACCAAACCTGGCTGAGGCCAAGCACCCCACAAAGGAGAGCTGGAGGCAAGCATCGGGACTTCGTGGAGGCGAGGGAATCAGGCTGGGCCTGGTCATGTAGGAGCCACAAAAGTCTTGAGCAAGGGAGTCGCTTTGGGGCTGAAAAGGCTTCTGAGGGTGGAGGTGACACAAGCCACGTGGAAAGGCAGGGTGCAGAACTGGCTGGAGGCAGGCCACCAGGAGACAGGAAGGCGCTCCCAGGCTCCAGTGGTGCAGATAAGATAACTCAGGGCCAGGCGGGGCCCCGGCACCAGCTCGGACAGAGGGGCCCTCTGGCCCTCTGGGATCTTCAGGACCTCTGCTTACAGGGGAACTTCTTGATTGGCTTTCTGCAATTTAGGACCCGTGTCCTCCTGGGATGGAGTCTGAGGGAGCAGTTCAGTGCTGTCCTCAGACAAGATCGCCTGTTCGGCCTCTCTCACTGCTCTGTGCACCTGGAAACTGAGGCCGGACGGGAGGAGGGACTGGCTATCTTGGGTTTGGGGCTAATAACAGTTCCCTTCACTCTCCCAACCTTCCCAGAGATTATCCAGTGAGAATGGGGTGTCCTGGGAAAGCCCCACCCCTTTGCTTGGTGGGCCTGCAGTTTAGTTAAGGAGAATCCACAGGACCCTTCAAGAATCAGTCGGCAATTGCACATGATTGAGGTTTGGTTTTTATGTACTTGCTTTTTTGTTTTGGGGTTTTGTTGTTGTTGCCACACTCCCTGCAATAAATCTATGGGGCAGTCCAGGCAAGCTGCAGTTGCAGCCTCTGCTAGGGCTGATAGCAGACTGGGGAGCAGTCTGTCCCCCAGGACCAAGCAAACCAAAAACACAATGCCATCTTGACTACACACTCACCAGTGACAGTGAGTGATCATAGTTTACACAAGTAAGGAACTTCTCTGAATCATTTGGGAACTCAAAAAATAATGGAGGGGGGTCAGGAACGACAGAAAAAGCTCTACCCTAATTCAGATATAGGCCACCTACTCCCGGGGTCCCCAACTGTCACGTAAACACATAGCGTATTGGGGGGATAAAATGAACCCCACATCCAGAAACTCGATCCAGTCTGCTGGGCTCGGCTGCCCGACAGGGAAGTGGTGCTGTCCTCAGAGGGCAGATCCAGAGATCCCACATCTCAAAGGCTGCCGTCTGGGTTGGCCAAGTGTAACCAGAGCCCTGATTCCCACCAGTTTAGGGCCAGGACGAGGCAGTGGGAGGTCAGCCAAGCTGAGAGCCACTCACTGTTGGCTCTTGGCTACACACAATGGGGTTCCCAGGAGAATGGTATGCAATCTTAGACTCTCCTATTAAAATTGAGGCAAGATCCCCACAAAGGCATCCGGTAAAGTAAGAAAACTGGAAGATGCTAGCTCTCTGGCCGACCTGGCCCTCAGTGTCCCCGGTCCCCACGCTGCTGCTGTATCTGTCCCTTAACCAACAGCAGTTCAAGGCCACCTGAGAAAGTCTCAGCCTCTCCACCCTTTGGGCACTTGGAAAAAAGCAAGGGCCCAAACCTACTTGTGGCTCAGCAAAATTTTCACAACAAAACTATGCAATTCTCCCATCACTTTAATAATGAAGCAATAATTTTTTCTCCAGTTCCAATTAGTAGATTCTTAAGTAACAAAAGCATCAAATGCTCCCTGCAGAGAATCAGGTATTCAAAATTAAAGAACCGCCCCTCCTTTTTTTTTTTTTTTTGGCTTGCTTGCTTTTATTTTAATAGAAAATCTGTGTCCTGGAGCTATAATTTTCTGGACTTGAAAAACACTTGACTCTTTCTAAATTGTACCTGCCCATGTGTAACGCGATTGGAAGGCATTCTAACACTATTTTAGTTCCTAAGAGTAAAACACGTTCCTTGGTTGCCTGCTTTCAAAGTGCAGATACTTTCCAGCCCCCAATTCCAGTCCTGCTCTGCAAAACCACTGAGGCCAATCTAGGCCTGAAATCTCGAAGGTCTTTGCTTCTCCTCAGTTACTCTTAGGGTTTATAGAGTGATTTGCAGCCTCAGGTTTGAGTAACTTCCACCAACTTCTCTAATATCTCCTAGAAAACAAGAGCCTCGCTGCCTAGAATGGTTGTACAAAAAGCCACTGTTCCTGATTAAACAGGTTTTTTTGTTTGTTTGGGGTTTTGTTTTGTTCCCTCCACTCCCCCCCACCCAGAAAGCCTATACTTTGCCTGCTCTGGGCCTCCCTGGAAACCATAATACCCTCTCAAGTCTCTGGCCTTGCTGTTAAGAGAGGCCACCTCACGCCCAAAGTCCTCACTCCCTTAAGCACAGGTACGCTGCCTTGGCTATACTTTCCGGAACTCTCTTTAAACTATGATTGCAATGCATACCCCTTTAAAAAAAAGCCCCCCCCAAAAAAAAAACTCAGATGGGCAGCATTTCTCCATTCTCTTTTGCGTCTCTGCCCTGCAGGCCCTCCTCCCCCCACCCCTGCCCCATCTCAGGGGAGGGCATTGGGACATCAAGCTCAGCAGTTGTGTGCACACTCAAGTGTTTACTTCGCAGAGACAGGAGGAAAAAGCAAATTGTTTCCAAGCTAGAGCTCCCGTGTGCAATTCTGCTCAAAGCTCAGAGCAGGAGCTCTGCAGCTGGGCAAGCTCGTGCTCGGGAACCGGCCAGCGCTCATCCATTTATTGAAAATCTACCAAAAGTTCAGCACAGGCACCAGCAGCCTCCACTTGCTTTTCTAGGCGAGCCGATGGGATCTCTGCGTTTTCCTGGCATAAATAAAGGGACACAAACGCTGCATCTACGTTTCCAAAGAAAAGAAAAAGTTACCATACGGAGACTTTGCAGAATGACATTTTAGGGGGTGTCAGTGCACCAGATAGACACCTTCAAAGAGCTGTAAATCATTTCAGGGGGCCCTCTTCCACTTCTGGAAAATGTAATTATCCTGTTGGGAGCAAATGAATTGAGAAAGAGACAGAGACAGAGACAGAGACAGAGACAGAGAGAGAGAGAGAGAGAGAGAGAGAGAGAGAGAGAGAGAGACAGCTGGTCTGCCTTACAACTTCTGATTCTGTCTGGAGTTACAAGTCACGGTTAATTCCCCCCCCCCCCCGCCCCCATCTCTGACCTCGCTCCCTAGTTCTTACTCTCAGACACCCCTTGAATCTTAAGGCAAGCTAACAAAATGGAACAAAATGTATGCTTTATCCGAAGAGTATATTTAAATTACAAAATCCCAGACCTGTGTATGTGCTTATTTTTTCCCAACTGAAGTTGGATTTAACACATTCTGTGAGAACAAGAAATACTCAGATGAGATTAGCAAGGATGCAATCAAGACACAAGAAGACCGAGCCGTTTTAAACCAGCACCCCCTCTTATAGCTCTGGCTTCCTGGGACCCGTAAACTCCCAGGGCACTGAATGCAAATACACGTCGATCCACAAAGATTCTCGGCGTCACTCCAGGATGCCTCTTAGTCACTACATCTTTCTGCGAGCCCGTGTGCACTGCCGATCCTATCTACTTCCCCATTGAATACATCAGAAGCAAAACAGGTAAACAGTGGTGCCAAACGGACCCCTATGCCAACTCTAAGAAGCAGAATGGACAGTCTGCAGTCTCGCGAAGTTCTCCGCTTACTTTACTCGAGCTTAAATACTCACAGCAGCAAATCCCTGAATCCAGATTCCTAAATCCAACAAACGTACGAGATCCTTCCACAAGTGACCTAAGAAAACTGCCCTTTTTACTTTCTGCAGCGCACGGTGAAGCCCCCACGTTAGCAGGCGCACTCTGCAAGTGCAGCCATGCACCGTGCAGCCCGTGCTTTCAGAAATCATTCTCCAAAGCACCCATCACAGTGCTTAAAGATCACTGAGTTTGAGAGCGGAAACCCTGCCCGTCGTCCTCCCCCCTCCCCAAGGCCGGCTTGGACCCAGCACAGTTTCCTACCTCCTGGCTGGGCTCTGGCTTAGGGCTCTGCTCCCCGGCTCCTGGCTCACTCCTCAGGGCTGAGCAGTTTGGAGCAACTGTGAGCTCTCTGGCTGCAGACTTGCATTATATACACTGCAGGAAGGCGCCTCTAGATGGCAGCTTTGTAAACCTCATCTCCCTCCCTCCCTCCCCTGCACCACCCCCACATCACAACACAAGCGCACACACGTGCATGCAAGCACGCACACACATGTACACACGTGCGTGCACACACACAAATGCACACACACACACACAAACACACACACACACCTCTTTATAAACCCCACTGCTGCTTTCAAGCAAAGCTGTGTCACACAAATGCACTCTTCGAAAACCCCAGACTTTCTTCATTTGCAAAGTCTAACGAAGCCACAAGGTCCAGAGCCTTGGGGAAAAATGTGTCAGAAGAAAAACTGCAAAGAAACCCTAAAGCTTTGCAAAATCATCAAATATTTGTCTGGTCTCAGGTATATCTTTAACAATCCCATTAACACCAAGAGTTCCTTTGAATGCCTCTTTGCTGCAGGGAAGACTTTGTTCCCCAGACAAATACCCTGAACTTGTGAACTTTGGTGTTGATTTATTCCGCCAGGATTTTCTTTGTTAATTCCTCCAAAACAGAAGTCACAGTTTTCGTATGAGCAATCAATCAGCACCATAGTACAGACCCCAAAAGTGGGGGGGAAACCTCTATAATAGATTTCAATAGATTTTATTTGAATTCTTTCATTCATAAAGGACCTTAGGGCCAAAGTCCTTGAAAATCTAAGCAAAATGATATTCCGAAGCGCCTACCCAGTGCTCGGCACACAGGAAGGGTATAAAAAAATGTCTTTTCCTAGGATGAGTTTAGCAAACACTTTATTCTTATTATTAAAATCTACATTCTTACCTAGAAGTGTCTGACAAAGTTCTGCCCTTGGTGGAATTCAACCTGAACATGTGTTCCATCTGACCTTCTCTTCTTACACCACCCTATTTAGAAAAATCAACCATAAAGCAACGCCCTAAACTTTTACTTTTAAAACCATGCTTATTGAGCTTTCTTCCCTGAGTCAAGTGCAGTGTTTTGGGTTTGCTGTGTGTCTGAGAGCAGTGCTCTGAGGGTGGTGGAAGTCACATGCCTTGCTTGCTGTATTTCCACTTTCTCCCTCCTGAGCCAAAACTTTTTGAGATCCTTTTTATACATGTCCTAAAAATAAGAGCAGACAGCCGAGTGATGAGTCTGGAGGACTGGGAGATCCAACGGTCCCGAGGCTGGAGGCCTCCGTGTGGAGAAAGCCCTTAACAAAAGCAGTATTTTGTTTAGATAAAAAGCTTCAGCACACACACCTGCTCTTTGGAGGTTCTGGGAGGGGTGTGCTCACAGAAGCCCACGCTGACCCTGCCCAATGCAGTGGATGTCCTTGAGAACTGGCACGATTCTTCATGTCACCTGGGCATCAGGAGCTCCATCTCCAAGCCCCCAGAGAAAGCTGCTGTACAGGAAAACTGCAGGCAGCTGGGTGGGCACACCCCAGGATGTGGGGGCGGCCCTAAGAATGCTGTTTCATAACTTCTGTTGTCCTGTTTTCTTCTCGCGGGTGACCCTGTGTCTGAGCCTGATGGCAGTGTACCACCAGCCAAGCCAAGGTTTCCTCTGTGATACCAACCACAGGCTTGATTGTCTATTTCTGTGAACTCGGCAGTCTGTGCCTTAGTGAATGCATTTCTCCTTGGGCAGGTTTGGGTGCCAGACTGAAGCACAGGTTGGATTTGAATCTACGGCGAACCAAGTGTGCTTTCTTCACATGCATTGATGAGAAACCTGCAACAGGATGCAGTTGCTAACGGGAAGGAAAGGAAACACAAAGTAGTTATAAAAAAAGAACCCACTTCAGTTCTGACGTTGTGGGGCCCGCCCTCTCCTCTCCGGGACCCAGAGGCGGGTTCTGGGGCAGCAGGTGGCGTGGATCCCGGACCCCATATGGGGCTCGCACCAGCGGGAGTTGCAGCGAGCTCCTGCCCAGCGCCCTGGGAGGAGGCCTCCCACATCAGCTTGGGCCTGGGTCTCCCCATACCCACCCGGCCCATGAAGCCAGTCCTGGGGAAAATGAGAGGGTATGTAAGCAATGCTTTGTAAGGGAACTACATCCCGTCACCACAGGACTTAAACTGCCTCTTGGCCCTTTTGGAAGTCTGCCCCAGCTTTTGGAAGGATCGAGTTTATAAGGGAGGGTCGTACACGTGGTTAGCTTGGGAGGAGTGAGTTTGGTCACCCCAATAGGAAACTGAGAAAGCTGGAAAGGCTGCTGTCCCTGGAGCTGACCCAGCTGACTCAGAACTCAGTTCCCTAAGCGCTAAATGCTAAATGCTTATCATAAGGACGGCAAGGGGTTTACAGCCAAGCTCCCTGACCCTCCCTCTCTGTCTGCAATCTGCACCTGGGAGTGTAGGCCCCACGGAGCAGGCCTGCCCCCTGGGATCTGATTTGCCTGCAGATGTGGCAGCCTGAATCGGCCTACTGCCTGAAACCGCACCCCACTTTAAAGGGCTGGGATCCTGGAGGGCCCCAGGCAGCATAGGCTGAGTCCGGGCTTCTCCTGAGCACTTAGAATGGACTCAGTATGGATTCTGGCCGCTGCAGACGTGGCCCCAGCGAAGTTCAATGGCCCTGCTGCTATCCACAAGGCATTGCGGCCTCTGGAGTCCTGCCCCCGGGGAGAAGCATCAGCATCTGGCGGCCTTGCCTGGCTGGAGTCATCACAGCTACGACTGGACATTCCCCTAATGACAGACACCCTTCTGCAGGTGTAGGACCTGGAAGTAAAGACAGAGCCCCACCCCCAGGAGCCTGGGCTCTGTCCAGACAGGTCTGCTTTGGAACCCGAATTGCACACCATGCCTCCTCAGGCAGCTTAGCCTTTTTGAACATTAGGTTCTTACCTTTAAAATAATTATAATAACGCCTTCTATTCTCGCCACGTGCGTCTCAGGATGAAATGAAAGGGTGCATGTTAGAGGCCCCTCGTGGGCCCAGAAAGGCTGCTTCTCTTCCTCCTCCCTCCCCGGTCCCTCTCCCCGCCAAACCCCAGTGACACAAAGCATTTTTTCAGGAATGTAGCAGATACATGCCCCAAAGCTTGCAGCCTTTGATGGACTCTGATAAAGTTTGGAAAGGCTCCCTCGTAACAGCTAAATCAGGGCATTGACTCTGCCGGGCTCTCTGATGATGCGTGTGCTGCCTACGTCCTGTCACTTGGATTTGATCCCACTTTGTAACTGAGACTCAGAGAGAGTGATACACCCACGCAATGGTGACTGCTGGTAGAGGGGTGGCATTCACACCAGGGTTTGCCCAACTTCATCCCACACGCTCTTACCTGGTGGCAAAGAAAGACCTGCTCTTACAAGAGAAAACAGAGGCCTTTGGGATACATCTATCAAGCTGCCTTAAGTTGGGTTCCCTAAAAGCACACCCCTGGATAAGAATTCAGGGGCAACCGATTTACGAAGGAAGCATTCCGGGAAGAGACAACAAGGGAAGCGGCAAACAGCCAAAGCTACACTTCTGGATAAGTGTTGGCTGCAGCCTGACGCTCGTGACTCTCTGAGCCTAAATTACACCCTGAATTTGCCCCAACTCCAGGCGCAGGAGCTGGCTTTCATACACCTACATCCTGAATTCCCGGACCAGAGCTGCTGGGGGAAGGGGGGCGTGGAGGGAGAAATGTAACCCAACGGATACTTCCTGTTCCCACCCTGGGCGAGTAAAGCAGCTCCAGTAACCTGAGGTCAGTCTCTCAAAGATTCATTCCAGTCACAAGCCTGGACAGTAAACCCACGTTAAATGTGGGGGAGAGACACAAAGGAATATGAGGGTTGTGGGGATCTGGGAGCAGCAGCCCCACTGGCCACTGCATCAGGTCCCTGTGGCATCTAGTATATCAATTTTGATCGAAATAAGAGAATTAAAACTCAGACCAACTTATTTCTGCCTCAGGACCTTTGCACCTGACATCTTCTCTTCCTGGGACACGTTTCCCAATGATTGTTTTATGGCTGCCTTCTTCTTGTTCTTTGGTGCAGGCTGAAA
The DNA here is from genome assembly GCF_036562045.2 of Rhinolophus sinicus. Lineage (NCBI taxonomy): Eukaryota > Metazoa > Chordata > Mammalia > Chiroptera > Rhinolophidae > Rhinolophus > Rhinolophus sinicus. Next base: position 206,111,332 of record NC_133751.1, on the reverse strand, counting down.
TATAGTTTCTTCAGAAAAACTTTCTTTTCTTGCTCTAGCCAAAGTATCTTGCCATCCCAGTTACTCTATATACTGCACAGCACTGATCACCATCCAAAGTTATCAGTTCATTGTCTTCTCCCCATTAGAGTATATAATCCCTTGAGACCAAGAATGTTGCTTTTTGTTCAATGCTGTACCACCACGGTGACTCACGGTGCTTGGCACATGATACATTGTCATAAATATTAAGTGAATGAATAAACTCAGATGAATCTCACTTTTGAATCAAGTTTTTTGCCATCCCCGTATTTCACTTAATTTCTGCCTCATGAAAATGACCAGGGAAGGAGGGTGGTTAGGAAAGGGCCCAGGTTAAATGTTTAGGGAAACTTAAAACATACACCTTGAAAGTGGGCAAAAGATTTGAATGGGTACTTCACACAAAGGGATCTCCAGATGACCAATAAACATATGAAAAGTGGACGACTTCCTTAGTCACCGGAAAAATACAAATTAGAATCACAATGCCACACAACTGGACCCCCACCAGAAAGGCTACAAGAAAAATTAGCGAATGTTTGCAAGGATGTGGGAGCATCAGAACTGCCACCCACCAGTGCGTCTCATACTCCATGCAGTGAAGGACCAGCCCTCTTTTTTCTTTTCAAATTTCCAGAGCATTGCAGATGGAAACCTGGTCCCACTGAGAACCACTAGTGGGGAGCCCCTGCCACCTGTGCCCCAGTATGACATGAACCGTCTGTGCACTATCAGACACCTGAACCGTCTGTGCACTATCAGACAAGGCTGCTGACCACGTATTTGTATGTCACAGCAGTGTCACCTTTCTATAAGAGTTTCTAAATGTTCGCTCTCAATTTGTGGACTGACCTCATTGCAGACTAGTCGCCAATAGCTCACTGCCCACACTTCGAGTGACATGGCTGTCCCAGCTGGGGGAGGTGCAAACTGGCACAACCATTTTGGCAGTATTTACGTTTTCCCCATGAACACCAATTTCATTGCAAGGTCTATACCCTTCTAAAGGCATAATATTGCACCAAAAGAAATATGCAAGAATGTTTATGGCGGGAATAATTATAAGAACCCCACACTGGAAAAATCCCAACATTAGCAGAAAAAAATATTATAGACAAACATACCTCATGAACATAGACATAAAAATCCTTCAAATGATTTTAAAGAAAGGTAAAAGAAATCCAACAATATATATTATGAATAAGCATGGTCTATCCTTGACATGCAAGATTGGTTTAACATTTGAAAATTAATAGAATTCACTAAATTAATGAAATATTTGAAAAATTCGAAACCAATTCATGATAAAAAACTTTCAGCAATCTGAAAATAGAATCATCTCGATTTGATTTAATTATTTAATTTGATACTGGACATGAACAAATTTAATAAAGACATATATGAATACTTAGAACTAACATCCTACTTAATGGTGAAAATTGAACACTTTACTTCTAAAATTGAGAATAAAGCGAAGATATCCATTTTCACCACTTCCTTTCAACATTGCACTAGTGGTCCTCGCTATGCCAATGAGGATGAAAAAAATTAATAAAGGCATTTGGGTTGGAAAGAAAGAGGCAAAAGCACACTTATTAGCAGGGGACCTGATCTTTTTCACATAGATAATCTTGATGAGTCTACAAAACAACTTCAAGAACTAATTAGTAAATTTAGAAAGACTGCAGAATACAAAGTCAGAACAGTCATGCTCCACTAAACGAGGAGGCTATGTTCTGAGAAAATCTATCGTTAGGTGATTTTGTCGTTGTGCGAACACCATATAGGTATTCGCACACACCTAGATGGCTCAGCCCGCTGCACGTCTGGCTGTGTGGTACAGCCCATTACTCCTGGGCTACAAGTCTGTACACAACGGTAAGTATTTGTGTCTATAAACATATCTAAACATAAAAAAGGGACAGTAAAAATATGATATAAAAAATTTAAAAAATGGTGCATCTGTATAGGACCCTCACCATGAATGGAGCTTGTAGGACCAGAATTTGCCCTGGGTGAGTGGTGAGTGGACGTGATGACCCAGGACATGACTGTATACTACTGCAGACTGTATAAACATTGGACATTCAGGCTGCCAACATTTATAAAACAACACAAGATTAAATCAAGCATAAGAGAAAATTATGCAGTCCAGAGATGGGGTCAACAGGAGATGTATGAGGCTGCTGCCAGTGTAACACGGCTGCTGTTTTAGAACAAACTTTTTTTACAACTAGGAAGAGTACAGTCTAAATTAACAAAAAGTACAGTAAACACATAAACCAGTAGCATAGTCTTTATTACCAAGTCTTGTGGACGATACGTAACTGTATGTGTTGTGCTTCTATGGCACTGACATTGTAGGTGTGTTTACACCAGCATCACCACACACGCGTGTGAGTAATACAGTGCTCTACAATCTTCCAACTGGGCAATAGGAATTTTTCAGTTCTATTATAATCTTATGAGACCACTGTCGTATATATGGTCCTTGTTGTTATGTGGTGCATGGCTGTATACAAAAGTTGATTGTATTTCTTTATATATTTCTATATATCAGCAGCAAACAATTAGAAATAAAATATTTAAATTCCTTTACAGTAACATCAAAAACCACAATATGCTTAGGAATAATTTTAACGAAAGACATGTGAGATCTCTACACTGAAAACAACAACATTTAATGAAAAGCACACATCTAAATGTACAGTTGCATTTAGAGAAATTCAGAAGACCAAAATGCATGAATTGGTGTACCATGTTGATGGATTGGGAGACTCAATTTTGTTAATGTATCAATTCTCCCCAAACTGGTCTATAGATTCGATGTAATCCTAATCAAAACCCCAAAGGGTTCTCTTGTAAAAATTGGTAAGTTGCTTTTTAAATTTTTATGGAAATTCAAAAGACCTAAAAATAGCTAAAACTATCTTGAAATGGAAGCATGTTGGAAGACTCACACTTTGTGACTTCATGACTTACTCTAAAGCTATGGTAATCAACCTGGTGTGGTATTGGCCTGATAGACAAATAGAGCGAAGGAACAAAATAGAGGCTAAAAACAGACTCACACATGTACAATCAATTGACATTCAACAAAGGCATCATGGCAACTGGCAATGTTAAAAGACAATTATGTTACTATGTTGTGGTAGAAATCAAATCATTGTTGTCTATACAGGTAGAGATTGACGGGAAGGGGATTTTCTGAGATGACGTCCTGTATCTTGACTCGTGTTTAGATGAGTGTGTATAGTCATCAAATCTCATCAAATCTGTACATTTAGATGTGTGTGCTTTTCGTTAAATTTTGGAAAGATGCAGAGTGTACACATAAAATGATATCAATTATTTAAAATTTTAAAGCACTCAAAGAAAAGCACATATTGCTTGTGGAACTATACAAAAATCCTATCTAGAGGTAAGAAAGGATAGGCCCCAACTTGAAAACAATGGTTACTTCAGAGTAGGGAGAGAGAAGACTGGGAGGGAATGGAATACGCAGTAACGTCTTCACAGATTCTATAACATTTTTATTTTTTAGGCAAAATACAGAGGGTGCCAAAAAATCCATACACATTTTAAGAAAGGAAAAAACTGTATTAAAATTGTAATACAATGAATGACACTAGCATTCATTTGATTAACGCCATTTTTGAGCAAACGTCATACTACACAATGCTACCGTAATTCAACTTCGAAAAGTAATACATAGATAACATCTCTTAAAATGTGTACATTTTTTGGGCATCACCGTATGTACATTTCTTGTATGTCATTGGTGAGCACGTGGGTACACTTTATATGACTTGCTGTTCTCCGTGTCAGAATTTTTTCATTTTAGCTTTTACATTTTAAGAAAAGAAAAAAAACTGAATAGAAAGTTCTGAGGGAAGCATTGCTTTCTCTACTTTCACTTCATTGTAAAGTTTGACACAGAAAAGAATGTTTTCTGATCTCTGAGTGAGTCCTGGAAACTTCTACCACGAGAGTACATCAAAGCCCAGAGGGCCTAATGGGATACCAGGCACATCAGGTCAAACCCAAGTCTCATTTTTCTGAATCCTTGGCAACATTCTAAAGTATTGTGATTTCACACTCCTCATGCTTCAATATATAGATTTGAGCTTCAAAACCTAAAACCGATTCAGCTCAAAAATATCTAAACCTGAAGACAAAGAAGTATCTGAGTATATCTCATAAAATTATTTCAGCGGATACGGGTTTTAAGGTTACAAATTGTATACATGCTAATAGAGTTATAGATTTAATTTCCACTTATGTTTGAAAAGACCTACAAATAGCTTAAAACACATGTGCATTCAAATTAGTAAAGGAGACGCTTCCTTCCTCCCTTCCTCCCTCCCTCTCTCCCTTTCTTTCTTCCTTCCTTCCTTCCTTCCTTCCTTCCTTCCTTCCTTCCTTCCTACCTCCTTTCCTGTTCAGAAAGAAAAAAGAAGAAATGGGGCAGAGCAAGATCTTACTTTCAAAATTCACTTTCCGTACAATCATTAACAACAAGTTCCCAGAGTTTCTATTTAAAGTTATATTAGCTTCTACAGAAAACCCGTACCAAAGAAGAGACCAACGGCACGCTTGCCTCTTTTTTCTTTTAAAATAGAAAGGATGTCGTTGGTATTCTTTGTTGGTAATTGCCAGGAACCCAACTTGAACTAATTAAGCAAAAAAAAGAGGAATTTATTGGCTCAAATAGCCAAACCAAGGCAAAGAGGGACTCGAGTGGCCTCAGGGATGGCAGGAGCCAGCGACTCCAACGCCATCAGTACACTTTCTGTTTCCCATCTCTGCCTCTCCCTTGTTCTGGACGTATTCTTTGGGGCTAGAATCAGGGCAGAAGGCAAATCCTCAGGGGCATATTGTCTTAGCTTCATGACCAGGTGTGAAAAGCGACTTCTCTTTTCTAGCACCAGTTTGAAAAGTCCCATTTCTGACATAGACCAAGAGTCACTCCAGAGGTTAAGTACAGTGACCAGCGAGACAGGGTCAGTTATGAGTGACGGGTGCCACTCCATTTTGCACTGTCAGAGCACCCTGGGAACAGGTTTGCGGGGAGATACTACCCAGTCTTGAAGGGAGACTGAGACATACGGATGGATGCTCGGTGGAGTGGAGAGATTCTGAATTGTCAGAGGGCTGTAAGCACGTGTGGTTTACAAGAGGCGGGGGATGGAAGAAGCAAAGCAGAAGGCCTCGTTCATGTACCTGAAGAGCCGTCAGGTAATTATCTGCAGAACCGGGACTGGTGATGGAAGCTGCCTGCACACCAGGTGAGCTGCCTGGCCATGGATGTCTCACAGCCTGGCAACCACTCGAAGGATGTGAAGATTTGGGGTTCAATAGGACATTTGAAGTCCCTCCCAAAATTGACATTCAGTGAAACCCTACTGTGAGGCTCATGTATTTAATGCCTCTGAGCTACAAATTCACCCTTTTTTCCTCGTTCCGTAAAAATGGACATGAGCCCTTTAAATATGTTTACTTTGCCAGTTGGCATCACGTTCAGATTGGTCAGTGGGGAGAAGAGGGGGCTAGAGAGACATGGTAGGAGGAAGTGCCCAGTTCCCTGAGTGCATGACGCCAGCCACTTTCCCCCAACACTCCTGGGTGGGATTTTTGTACAAAACCTGGGGATGTTCTGATGACACATTTCCCTGTGAGCAGCTTTCCCTCGTACCCTAGGGACTGAGTTCTGGTAAGGCCTGATGACATGTCACCATAGCAACCTCCCTGCCATGGGGAGCCCTGGCTGTGCCCTCCCCAGTGAGGTCTGGGTTTCAGTCCCGGGGTAACGGCAGCCCCTTTGCCTGCCAATCCTAACTGTTTTAGAGTTCTCTTTACCGCCCCCTCGCCATTCGTCCTTACTCCAACCCTCTGTCATAGTTAATATTCTTTATGCCAAGTCTCTTGTTTCTTTCTCTGGTCTGGGGCTGATAGATACACCTCGTTCCTCATCAGGTTGCTCCCTCCCATTCAGAATTCATTACCCCGTCATGGATCCATGACATATGTAGGTCTGTAGGCCTCAATCATTCTTCATGTTATTTATGTAAAATGCACAAAGGATTACTAACCCCTCAGTGGTGAGAGAATGTGTCTGAATTACCTGTTTCCCCAGAATGAAGGAAGAAACAGGGGGCAGGTATCACAATCACCTGGGAGCTTTTCAAACCATACTTTCCATCCTGAGATTAAGTTCTGCGGAGGATTGAGCCAACCAGAAACTCCCAGCCGTGGGTCACCATGGCTCCATAGGACACAGGGTATCTTGCCCCTCTGGCCTGGGCCCTACCCGGGGGTAGTGCAGACAGCAGGTGGGGACAGCCCCATGCAAATGGAATAACAAAGCAGGACAAATTTCCCAAAATGACTGGAACAAACTGAGATGAAATAATTAAAATACCACCAAAGAAAACACTTTCTTTTTCTGAAGCTTTTTTTTTTTTTAGACATTTCCCCCTCCCTTTCCTGGATCGGGTGCTTAAACCAAACCGCCTCACTCCACCAGCCCAGCACTGGCTTGTTCCAAACCACTCTGAACACGGCCTCCTGGGGAACCTCCCCACCGTGCAGAGCCTCTGACCGCCAGTGTCTCCTGGGCGGACCCAGAAGGACTCCCAACCACCCCAAGGGATGATGAGTTTCCTTCCTATATCAGATTTTCACCAAGTGTTTTAACTCATTGAATTTGTGATTCTGTTCCAAACAACAAGGTCAGTTTCCAACCCAGCCAGACTCCTTGACTGTGACCTTCAGGAATCTGTTTTCTCGATGTCCTGGCTTTTTGTTATTGACTTCTCCGTGTCTGGGACTTTTCAGCCTCGAGCTGAGTTCCCTTTAAAGAACTACAAGCATTGGGGTGGCCGGATGGCTCCGTTGGTTAGAGCATGAGTTCTCAACAACAAGGTTGCCGGTTCAATTCCCGCATGAGATGGTGGGCTGTGCCCACTGCAACTAAGATTGAAAACGGTGACTGGGCTTGGAGCTGAGCTGCGCCCTCCACAACTAGATTGAAGGACAATGACTTGGAGTTGATGGGGCCTGGAGAAACACACTGTTCCCCAATATTCCCCAATAAAAGTTAAAATTAAAATAAAGAACTACAAGCATAAATATGCCCAAATGTCAATGCTATCTGTAGGTGGGGAATGTATGGTACCGAGATGGACCATTCCCTACTTCAGATCCACACTCCACCCTCCGCCTGTCGCTGCTCCAAGAGGCTGATCTGGAGGATGCAGCCATGGGCTCCTGGGAGTTCTGGCTTCTGTGGCGACTCGGCCACAGATAGAAAGTTACCCTGCTGTCCCACCCTCACACCAGGGTGCCTTGCAGAGGCACCCACGCCAGGCAAGTCTGTCTCCTCTATAAAGGGGGACCCGGTGCCCCTAGAGATGGCACAGGCTGGGTGGTTCCCATTAAGAAAAGAATGCAAAACTATAAAGAGAAAGCACCTGTGCCCCGAATCCCAAAGCATGGGGAGACACGCCAGAGGGCAACTGGGGTCAGAACGGGAAGGGAATGTGTTTACCTGACGTGTTACTCCTACCAACGTTCCAAACAATTTGCTCCTGTGATCACATGGTGAGGACCTCTCCCGGGAACTGGGACGGGCCTGTGCAAGTGGCCAGCACGAGGGCCCACTGACCTCACCTGGACCCCTCTGCTTCCCGCTCTGGGGCCACGCGGCGGCTTCATGTCTGTGCTACCCCACTCGTCTCGTACATACACCCTTTGCAGACAAACACTCCTCTATTCCGATGGTGTCATACAGCTTCTAGTTCCTAATTCTTCAACAATAGGAGACATTTATGATTTTTTTCCAAATAAAATTACCCACCCCCCCACACACACACACACCCAAAAAAAGAACTTGTTTGGGGTCACAGCAGCCCATAGTGATCACTACTGTGCAAAGAATAAAGCGGAGAAGGAAAAGACTGGACGCAGGCACGCTAAAACCTTCAACGTGGCTTTCTTTGGGTGGTGGGGCCATGTTCCCTTCGTTCTGATTTTACTAATTTCCGCATTTGTTCACCATGTAAAATAGAAACGAGACGAATGAATTGTAGATCGATGGCAGGGAGGTGGGGACGGGTCCTTTCTCTCTCCCCAGCATCTGTCCCCTGCTGCTGCCTTCACACACACGAGGACAGGAGGACACGTTCACACGTCCCCGGCCACAGCGGCCTCCCAGGAGGGTGCCCTCCCTTCTCACACCTCCTTTCAGGCTTTCACATATTTACATCTTGAAAGATCATCACCATTTTGTTTTGGGAAATCCCCTGGGTCTCCCCCACAGAAATGTAAACACTCTGAACCAAAGTATTGGACAGGAAACACAGCAGAGAAGTTCCACCAGGGGAAGAGACCATGTTTCAGTACTAAAATGGGGACAGAAGGGAGAGAGTTTGGTAATAAGGGGCAGAGCCAGAGTCCAAATTCTGGTACCTGAGTCCCAAGGCAGGGAGGAACCAGACCTGGGCAGGCTCAGAGGTGGGGGGCGGGGGGCAGCCTCCCTCCAGGGCCCAGCGGCAAGAACCAGAGAAGCATGGGCTCAGGGATCCCAGCACTGAGGTCTGGGAGGTCTGGGCTGAAATATAAACCAGGGCTGGTTGACCCTGAAAATGAAGGGAACTTTATCTCAACCCTCCCAAGGCACATTTTGTTGTTCTCAAATATTCCACTTTGCCTTTTCAAAGCCACCGTTCTGTGGACTAAGGTGGTGGGGACACAGGACAGTCCCAACACAACCTGCGTTAACATTGGGGTCAGCTAGTACGTGCATCGGCAGGTGCCTAGATCCCATTCTCCCACAGGCACCCTGCACTCTGGGAGGTGGCTGTCAGGACAGTCCCCTCATGTCAGGTTGTGACAGCGAGCACTGCTGTGCTGCAGAAGCTCATGGGGAAACGCTTTCTGAGGCCCTCCTGGGGGCCAGGAACAGTTTCCTTCCTGAGGCCACGTTGGTCTTGGGGACAGCCACCTTCAGCTCAAAGTCAGTGGTGGAGTCCCTGGACTCCCGGGCAAGGGACTTCACCGGGCCAGGTGGGAGGAGCCCTGGGCCCTGGGGACTCAGAGGCCCACGTCCTGCTGGGCCAGGCAAGGAGCCCTGAATGCTACGAGGATGAAGGAGAAGAGGGGGGCAGGTCACACAGCCCTTCCTCTGTTACCCAGGTCCCTGTGGGACCAGCCTCAGGTGGGATGTGAGACGCAGAGGCAGGCGGCATCCTGCCCTGTGGATGGAGGCCAGAGGATAGGTATACCACAGTGCTGAGGGAGGCAAGGCAACCAAGGTGGGGACTCCCATGGGAAGGAAGACACCGTCTCGAAAACAAGAACTTGAGTATAGGGTAGAGGCTGAGCAATGAGACACCAGGAGCAGAGCTCTGGGCTTTCCAGACGTGGTAGAGGACAGGTATGAGTCATTGCAGCCACGCAGGGGTCAGACAGGTACAGGTCAAATGGTCTCACTAACAATAAGAGTAATGACAGCAATGACCAGTAAATACTTCTTGAATATCTACTCTTAGAGACGTTACATTTATCCCTTTGGACCCTGGTAACAGCCCTGCAGAGAGCATTGATCTATGTGAATATACCCATTTTACAGATGAGGAACCTGAGGTTCCATGACTTGCCCAAAGCCTTGCCCAGCTATTAGTGGTCATTCGGTCTGCGGTCTGGTTAGGGTGCTGAGTCCCTTGTTCACAGAGCCCCTGCATTGCCTGGAGCTAGTCTGGGGCTGTGTCTTGCCTGAAACAAAAGTAAAACAGTTGCCCAGGCATGGATTTCCTCCAGAGGCGATGCCATCAATCAACACATGTCTGACTGCCCAAGGACATGAAGAATGTTGACACACCAGTCATAACTGTGCTGCTGGAAACTGAGACTTTGTCTTCAACCGGGCTGGGTAGGTCAGCACCCTGGCCTGGCAGATGTGAGGGCGGCAGGGTGCCTACCCCTCCAAGACCTCCTGCCGGGACCCCATCTGGCATTCCAGGCCCACTGGACCCCAGGCGTAGGCACAAGGAGGGACATTACTGATTTCTGCCCCACACGCCACCATCTCTGTGCAGACTGGCCGGGTCTAGCCAGTCAAGCTTGTGAGCGTGAGGACGGGAAAAGTCACGCTATGGAGCCAGAGCCCACACTGCTGTGGTTTGGCTGCCTGAGCAGAGTGGGGCCTTGATGGTCCAGTGTCGAGGTGCACTTGTCAAAAGGCCAGTGGCGTCCCTGGTGGGCAGTCCTTACCCATGTGGTCACGCCACACAGCATCACGTCAGGGACAGTAGAGAGATGGGAACTTCCTCAGCTGCTTTAGAGAAATGGATGATTTGCAAATTGACTCTTTTTGCCAATTGACTGATAGCCCTCCTCTGGAAATAAGTGGATGGATTTGGGGTTCGCAGCCTGTTACCTTCTCCCAAACACAAGACATAATGTCCACGTTCCAAAGCACTCTCCAGGGACATACTGGGCACTACAATAACTTGTAGCTGCCACAGCGAGGAGGGCACATCAGTGGTGGCTCGTTCCCTTCCAGCTGCCACGTGCACTGGGGACCACAGGCCGTGCTCCAATCCCCAGGCACCAGCAATGAGCCTGCTTCCTGTTCTCCCCCCCAGAAATGCAGCCAAGGGAGGAGGGTGCAGCCATGATGGACATCTTCATGCCACTGTTAGTTAAAAATCACTAAGACCTACCGGCAACGTGCCTCCCACGTGATCCAGACACAGTCGGTCAAGACACCTCGTGAATAAGAGCCTTTGGGAGGGATGGACACACCAGTGCTCTGTGTGTGGGGATGCAAGGAGGCAAACCTTCTGTTCATTGAGGAGGTGCAGGGGTACCTGTGTCACCCTCCCAGCAGGGGCAGAGAACGGATGGCACACGCGGAGGGTGACTGAGCAGGGACCCATGAAGGATTACGGGCAGGTTTACAGACACCAGCCAGGAATCGTGACGCATGCTGGGACCAGCAAAGGTGGAAGCACCCCCTTTCTGCACCCCTCACACCTGAAGGGTCGGGACAGCGGTTGCGAGTGGAGCCTGGAGCCCATAGAGCCAGAACTGCAGGAAAAGGCTTCTCCATGGAAGTTGGGGACTCAGATAGACCTCTGCCAGGCAGGGAGCGGGCACCTCCACCTTTAAAAAGCCTTTCAACTCAATTTTATTGGGAAAGAGAAGAGCTTATCTCGTTTCAGATAAAGCTGATCAAAGTCTGCCATGGGTTCTTAGTAACTCACTAAAGCAGTCTCCAACATCCTTCCAAAGTTGAAGTAAGGTAATTAAGGTCCTTTATTTAATAAAACAACCCTAATTTTTGACCAAAAGATGCGCCAGTTAAATTTCAAGAACAGACGAAGTGTGTGCCCTCATCGTCGCCATTAGGAAACAGATTCCGAAATGGTACCATGACCTCTTTCTATGCATGTACAGGAACGAGTTGGCAAGAAACTCACCCAGTGCGTACAAATCACAACTAAATAAGTATTCAGCTGTGTTGATATGAGCCTCTACTGGCTGTTATGCTGGAAAAAGTCAGCCTCTGCCGTTCTTCTCAGACAGCACGCCCAGCCTCTCCGTTCACGGTCACACGGAGCTCTGTTCCCAGGTACAGCAATGAGTCCTGTTCCTGAGGCTCACAGTGACCTCCAGCCGGACTTGATCATGAGAGATGGGATGGGGCCAAGCCAAGGGGTGAGAGACCTCCACACACAGTGCCACCCCTACCACCACCACCCCCTGGGAAGGTTAATTAGGGAAATGGAAAAGACTCTCACCTTCTTGGACTCGATCTTGATTAAAGAGGAAAAAAAGTATCCCCTGAGGATTCATAATAACAAACTAGACTGTATGTGGATTTCATCCCACCTTTGTGGTCCAAAAACATCTCGGTGAGAATTTGGTTAAAAAGAAACCTTCCTGCCAGCAGCAGACTGAAGCAAACACTGTCAACCCAGGCCTCAAAGAGTTCCCTGAGACGAAGACCACTGATCGTGAGTTCACAATCAAAATCACCTTAGAAAAATCACAAAATACAGGAGAAAACAAAGTACCAGGAGCACTGAGAGAGCTGAAACAAACAAACGGCGGATTCAAACCAGCAAATGCACAGAGATGTTAGAAATGCCGGATATCGACTAGAAAATAAGAATGCAGAAAAACATGGACACGGAAAATGGGAATGAGAAATGAAAAGACATGAAGGGCCAATGGGAATGTCTAACATATGTCTAATGGAAATTCCAGAAGAGATTTAAGAGGATGAGGATGACATAACAATTGGAGAAAACGGTTCCGGATTTTCCAGAATAAATGAAAGACACAAATCCTCAGATTCAGGAAGCACAACTCAATGCCCAGATTCATTATAAAGAAATTTCAAAGTACCAAAGTCAAAAGAGAAAAATCTGAAAAGCAGCCGTGGGGAAAAGACAGATTAGCACAAAACAATGGCAATTAGATATAACAATGGATGCCAAAAGTCAATGGAATAATACTGTTACCAAGCTTTGGAATTGTAAACCCAGGAGTGTTATCTATTAACAATGAGCACAAAATAAAAACCTTTTGTAATTGCATGCCAAAGTCCTGTTTATGTGTACAGTTCAGCGGTCTCTAGTAAATTTAGAGAATTCTGCAACCATCACCAAAATCCAATTTCAAAATATTTCATCATCCCAAAAGATACATTTAATTTTTTTAAATTAATTTTAAGTACTCATTTCCCAAAGAGAATTTTGACAATAAAGTATCATATATATATATATATATATATATATATATATATATATATATATGATATATATTCAAACATAAATCTTTTGGACTGTCAGAAATTGAGGGGGTTTTTCAGCAACAAACTTTCCTTAAAGGAACTTCTTTGAAAGTTCTACTTCTGGAAGAAATTTTTTAAAAACATGAGGAAAAAAAAACTTCTGACATGCAAAAAGAAAGGATGAGCAAAGAAAATAAAGATAAACCTAAACAAATTCTGGTCCTATATTGGTTGATGTTGTTCTCTATGGATAAGGAATATATACTTTTTTGCAGATAAACCTATGGCCAAGTTGGCTGTCTTCAGAGCATCTTTAATTTAGCACTTGAACTTCAGTAACTGTGCTTCCATTTTTATAGTGTGTGAATTGAATTATGATAAAAAGAAAAAATTTTTTTCATATGTTTAAATAGTCATTACCTGTGTGGAGAGGCTCTGGGCAATTTTTGTTTTCTTCTTCATACTTTAGTAAGTTTTCCAAATTTTCTAGAGTCATCGATGCTGAAGTCTGCAATAAAGAAGAGACACCCACCTTCATTCAGGAGGGTGGCCACGCCGGCAGGCCTGGGCGCCCTGTCCAAGGTAAATGGACATCAGCTCATCCTCACATTTTAGAACTTAAATCTCAGAGGACTCTCTTATTCCCTGAGCTCTAATTTCTCACTGTGACCACCAAGAATTGACAACACATTTTATTAAATTTGTATTGGAAAAGTAGCTGTGTCTTAAAACGACAACACGGGATGCCCCCTGCCCTTACACAAAGAGGGACTGACAGAGAGACAGAGAGGAGACTGCACTGGCCAGTGAAGTCAGGTGGCCTCAGTAGGTGGCCCCCGAGAAACCATCCAGCCAGAAGCGTCTGAGAGAGGCCAGTTCCCCTGGTGGGCATCCCAGTCATCAAAGTAACCGTTTTACCTCCAACTAAGTTAGAAACAATCTCTGTATCAGAAATTCAGCAAACTTAGCCAGTTATCTAGTTTCTTGTGAGGCCAAGAAAAATTCATGTGTAACCATAAAACCTAACTGGTGTTTGCTGCTTCACAATTCACAAAGCACCGTATTTTCCCCAGTCACACATGTAATGAATCTCTGAAAAGGAAGCAAAACTCTTGTGGTCAGAATGTGGCTTCGTCCTTTGTAGTCGGGCTGAAAAATAACCCAGAGAGCAGCTGTTCCATAATACCTTCATTTCCTTTCTCACATGCTATAAACTGGGACTTTTCGGTTCTCACCACACCATGTGTTTTAGGCATATGAAGTTCAACAACGATAGACTAAACCATGCAAATAATGTAATAAATAAACATGACTTCTCTTTCTAGTAATATCAGAGCATTTGCCTTGGAAAACACTGAGCTCCCCCATCCCAGCTCTAAAGTATACTCCCAGGGGTCTTATTTTACATCCCCAGAGAGAAGAGACCCGTATTACATACCATGAAATCTTTCCGTTTTATAACCAAGTTGTAAAGCAGAGCATTAAAACGTTGTTGTACTGAGACTAAGGTCCACATGGAATTCCCCATCCCCTGCCCCCGGTGAAGTTGAAAGTGTCGATGGCGGGAGGGGTGTAGACTACCAGGCCCAGCTGAGCTTCCTGACCGTTTGGGTTGAACTACACTCAAAAGAGAATTGACTGTATTGGCTTAGCACAGTTTTCTCTTACTGATGATTTGCCTACATTCATTCATCCCTGAAACCCTAATATTTTGTCCTTCCTTCCTGCTATATCTTGAAACATCATCCTCAGAATACTTATTATGTGCCTGTGGCACCCTGGCTCCATGGTAGTGGGGTGTAAGAGGTAGTAAGTAGCCACGTTCCCTCTTTAACTATAGCACTGATGGAGAGGTCCGAGGACCGACAGACATGAGCACAAATGCTGAAGAAATGTCAAATAGACGCTGGAGTACTGGTAGGACTTTGAGATGGTAAATAGAGCAGAAAGCACGAAAGTTGTATCCTTAGGCAGGATGACAAAAGGAAGGGTGTGAAGTCCAGGGTGTTCGTCTTACATCCTCCTTCAATTGCTAGAAACAGAAGCGCTCTCAGCCTGACTTAAACCTCTGCACAACAAGAACCTACAGAAAGGAGGCACCGTGTCCCCTGGAACGCAGAGGCAGCCAAGACTGGCACCCTGGTGGACTGCAGTGAACAGGGAATGCAGCCCCTGAGCCGCCAGGCTTCTCAGGAGCTCACAGCTCTCCCCCACCTCTGCTCTGCTCTGTGCTGCTTGCCCACCACTATCTGTAGACCAGAATCCTCTTCTTTGGGGTGAAAACCAGTGCCTCTGTTCCCCTATCAAGATAACTAAGTATCTTCAATGTAAAAAATAAATTCCATATTGTGTCTTCTAGATTTCTGCATAGTCTCTACATTTCTTAAAATAATTGCCTACTCTTCCTATCTCTGCTTTCTTCCAAATATAGCCCAGATCTCCTTTCAAAGCATGAAGCTTATACAGAGGGTGCCAAAAAAATGCATACATACTTCAAGAAAGAGAAACTGTATTAAAATGGTGCTGCTCAATATATACCGATAACAAAAGATGAGTACAAGTCACGTTTGACTTCCACAATCGCAAGAGATGCTCAAAGTGGTGACCATCAGCGTCCAGACACTTCTGATTAAGGCAAACTACTGCTTAAGCAACGTTGACCGAAGTGTCCACTTGTATACATTTTTTTTGGCACCCCTGGTATTTACTCCTTCCTTGATACACTTCAAATTTAGGGGGGAGACACTTGGTCTTCTCCCTAAAATGTGCTCCCCTCCCCCACTTTCCCAGCTTGGTCCGTCACTCAACCATTGCTCCATCCGGAACGCTGGGAGCCACCGTCACTCCTCCATCTCTTTCACATCCAACATATGTGCCGTCCCTACTGCCATTGATCCAGTCTTCCAGAAACCTCTGGAATCTGCCCTTAGCTCTACCTTCCCAATGACAAGCTCTTACCACTGAGAGGCCTGTGCTCTTGCAGTAAGCAGCCTCCAGGTTCATCGTCCTGGCTCCAGACCTGAGGCCGCTCCATCAGACAGGCCACCCTACCACCAAAGGAAGCCATGAAACAACAAAGGTGCTCCTGTGATGACTCCTCACCCAACTGAACGGCCTCCCATTGTCTACAGTACAGCAGCAATTAAAACCTCACGGAATCCCTTTGTGTCTATATAAAGCTATAGACCGTTTCCCCAGAGGAAAAGCATTGCCCTATCTGTAACCACTGTGTTAAAGAAGCACAATTCACGGATATACAAGTGACATGCTAATTTCATTTTGGGTTCCACTATCCCTTCAAATTTACTCTAGGGGGTGATTCTTCCCTTGCCCCTGGATGGGATTGAGGTCATGTGCCGTCACTGCCCTGGTCAATCTCAACCAATAAAAGTGCCCGTAGCCATCACCAATTAAAATGTCCGGTGTAGTCACGCATTTAGTCAAAATGTGTGATTTCATTTAAAGTTACTCCTCTTGGCCAGCCCAAGCCTATGACAGGCTAGAGACCTACATGGGAGGGTGGGGGCTTCATCTCTCTACCCTGCTGTGTATATTTACCCATCCACCCCCCACAGGTGGATCGGGACACACAACACATCAACAATATCCCCCAATCTTCTCTTCATATGCAAGCTCCCTTTTCTGTAACCTCAGTGCGGGGACAGAGACAAGAGTCATACACAGCTTTGGTCTTTGCCACCTCCCGCACGGTGGCCTCTGACTCCAATTTGGAACATGGCATCCATTGCTTGGGATTTTGAGACCAAGAGCCCTTATGGCTTTGATTAAATTTAGTTTTAAATCCTAGAAATCATATCCCTCTCTCTCTACACCCCTCAGAGACCTAGCCTTTCCCCCAGATAATCAGCGGCCCCCGGGGCAGCAGAGGACAGTAGCCGGGACCTGACTAATGGTCGCAAGGTCCGGACCTCAGGCGGGAACAGGGATCAAGAGAACATCTTACCTAAGTTGTGTTTCAGCTCCTGAGCCCTAAGGGGGAGCAACACCCGGGCTACTTTCCTGTGAGACCGGACAAGGGACCGGTCAGAGCTGTCCTCAGACCTGAAGAAATGACTCATTACCCTCACCTCACCACCAACCAATCAACTCCTAGTACGACCCTGAACCCCTAACCTACGGTGTCTTGTGATTTTGCCCCACAGAATCTGTAACCCACTCACCATCGAGGAGTCGGGTCTTTTGAGAACAAACTCCCTGACTTCGTGTTGGCCAATCCAACATCAAACAACTTTTTCCTTCTGTACTGCAAACTCCTGCACATGCGTTTCTTGGGGACAGTGCATGTAGGTAGGTGGACTTGAGGAAAAAGCACTGGGGTTCCCGTAACAGTCTCAGTTGAAAGTAAAATGAGGTGGCTCCGCTTCAGCACACTGTTCCATACCCTTTCCAAGGAAGTGTCCACAACAGTGACCCTCACCCTTAGCGCCTGCCACTGCTCCACGCTCTTTGAGCCCCAGCGAGATCCCCAAGGACGTGGGCCTCTTCTGTGCGCTCTCTCCTCCCTCTGCCCGAAGCAGCCTCCCTTTCCGATCCACTAGGGTAGTTTCCATTCATCATCTTACATTCCAAATAGCACCTCCTCCAGAAAGAGTCCCTGATTTCTTTTTAGGTTCCGTAAAGCATTTATCACAGGATACTGTCGTTTTTTTATTTCTCTGCCTCCCGCAATTGACTTGTATCCCAGAGGGCAAGAACCATATCCTCTAACCATGATGTTTAGCACAGAGCCTGTAGGTAGTAGTAGGTATTACACAGAGAGTCCCTATTGGATAACTAACTGTCCCCCAGAGGGAACAGACACTGATGGAGAGTATTAAAAAGTCATGCCATGCTCCGAGTATATACTAGACACTCTCAAAGTGCAGGTGAAATTCCCTGCTGGAATTTCGTACACGAGAGGTTTCCCAGATCAAGGCTGCTTTCCTGAAAGGCTTACACTGTGTATAAGAAATGTCGCATACTTTTTCACTTATATGTAAACTTAATTCAAACTGAAATGCAACTCTTCTTGCAAGACCGCAATGCTGCTCAGAACAAAATCTGTACCACTCTTTCGTAACCCAAAACACATGTCTATGGGATTATAAGCTTCTTGCTGCCAATTTGCTTTGATGGCGCAGAAGACCCAAGAGATAGTCCAAATGCTCCAGGGTAATTATTGAACTACAGCTCGTTGGGAAATTTTCCACCACTTTAAGGCAGTTTGCCTCTGCACAAAGAGGTGTAACAATTTTGGAAATGGGGCCCTTCCCTTTTGCAATTGCTGGGGTAAATGAGTGGCAGGAAGGCAGACACATGTGAGGATACCCGGCCCCAGAGCGTCCCACCTCTGGCCACGCCCACCAACTAGCCGCGCTCCAGACATTGGCTCTAAAGCTGTTCCGGGGCCAGATTCCATCAAAATGCTCTGAGTGATATTGTAAATTAATGCAGTGTCCTTGGGCAAATCTGTCTAAAGCAGAAGACGTCTGTCCCTAACACAACTGCCTGAAATGAGTGAGCCCTTCCTCACCCCGTACAATCGCACATTATGAAACTCAGTCGCTACCTTTTCTCTCCACCAACAGGCAGACTGCACGCTGGGATGTGGAGGTAAATGTCGGACAACCTACTCCTCATTTGTAGCTCTTGCCAATTTCCATAGTGTAAATGCTTCCGTCATGGCTGATTGCAAGCTACCAACATGACGTCACGAAATGTGGAACTGGGACAAGATGAGCACCAGCCATTATGAGCTGGCTCCAGCACAACACTGTTTGGACCCTAAACTTCTCCACTGAGAGGACCAAGGATTAGTCTACTGCTTACTTGTGTACCCACTCTGCAAGCATTAAGCCCCTGCTGTGTACACGGTGCTGTGCTGAGTCACACAAAAGACAGAGCAGTGATGCCTGTTGAGTGCAGGGACACAAGTAATCTGTTACTCACAGTAAAATACCAAGGTTTACAAAGATTGACCATTGAAATACAAACATTTTCCCTTAAAAAGGTGACTCGGTCATTTTCCTTTAGATGTACATTTCTGAGCAGCAGAAAAAGGGGTGACACACTAGCCATGGCACAGAGGGACTCAGAAGACAAAAAGGACTACAGAAGCATGTCAGACAAGGGGCGCCACCTGTCTCACTTCCCACATGTTATGTGACAGCCAAATTAAAGGCTGAAAACTCCTGGGATGGGCACATAACACGGCCTATGTCTGTCATGGTGATGTTTTTGCAGCAAAATAGAAGACTGGATGTTAAGAAGTTAAAAACGCAAAGTAAATTTTACTTTCAAGAACTTGCAACAACTTTTACTTTTATACCATATAAGAAGGGGGAAAAAGGTATTGCAGAGAGTAAGGGGATACAAATAAAAGCGTTCTAGGTGACCCTCCTAAAGATAGCCAACGTGAACACGTTTCACGTATCAGTGCTGGGATACATTCAGGGGAAGAGCCAGGCATCAGTCAGGATGTGGATGTGAACGCAGACAGACGCCAGCAAAGCTCTGTGCCGTAATGTTTTCCCCAGGTGTCCCAGCCTGGAATCCCCGAGAAACTGGAGTCACCTGCGGCAGGTACTTGGGCATAGGTAACGTCAGGGCTTACGGTACAGCTGCCAGACAGTGTGGTATCACGGTAAGATAGAATATAAATGAAAGGAGTAGGATGTGCCTAGAAACAGACACACGTAGTACGTGCTCAATTAATTCTCAATAAAGACCCCAACCTAACGCAATGGGAAAAGGATCGTCTTTCCAATAAACAGTTATGGGAAAACTGGCTAATTGTGCGGAGGTGGGAAGAGGAGGGGGGAATGTAGCTCTACCCTAACTATCCACCATACATGAAAATTAATTCAAAAGGGAGCATACGCCTAAATGTGAAAGATTAAACTATACAACTTCCATAGAACATTTTTGTGACCGTGAGGTCAGCAAAGATTTCTTAGGACACAAAAGCACAAACCATAAATGAAAAAAGTGATAAATTGGACTGCATCAAAAGTAAAGCCCACTGCTCTTCAAATGACATCAGGAAGAACATGAAAAGGCAAGCCGTGGATTGGGAGACAATATCTGAAGAGGACTAATGTCCAGAATCCATAAAGAATTTATAATTCAATAATAAGAAGACAAACAATTTGACGAAAATGGGCAAAAGGTTTGGACCATTTCTCTGTTAGGTACATGAATGGCCACTGAGCACATGCAAAGATTCTCAGTCAGGTTATCATCAGAGAATTGCAAATCAGAACCACAGCAAGAGGCCGTTTTACAACTACTAGAGTAATTGCAATTAAAACACAGACAATACCAAGTATGGAAGAGTTAGAATTCTCACTCATTGCTCATGCGATGGTCTGCACGTCTTGTCCCCCCAGATTCGTATGTTGAAATCTTGTCGCCTGATGTGATAGCACTAGGAGGAGGGACCTTTGGGCAGCGATTAGACCATGACAGCTGAGCCTTCAGTCCATGGACTTCGTGCCCCCACAGAGCTCTCCGGCCTCCTCCACCTGTGAGGACACGGTGAGAAGGCTCCACCTATGACCCAGGAAGAGGGCCCCCAGCAGAACGTGACGGCGTTGAGGCCCTGATCTTGGCCTTTCAGCCTCCAGAACTGTGAGAAATAGATTTCTGTTGATTATAAGCTGCTCCGTCTGTAATGTTTTGTTAGAGCAGCCCAAACAGACTAAGGCAGCTGGGAAGAGTGTAAAATGGTACAATCAGTTTGGCAGTTTCTTATAAAGCTAAACTGTGGGGGCAGAGCCTCAGAAAGTAGTTTCCAGGCTCTCGGCCTCACATAGACAGGTGCCTGGCTCAGGTAGTAAATGGCCATCAACTGTGATTGGATGGCCATCAGCTGTGGCTAGTTGGCCGTCAGCTGTAACCACTGAGCCATTGACCACTAATATAACTGCTGTGGCTACGCTAGCAGAAAATGGGGGCTAGCAAGAAGATGGCGGCTGGGCTGGCAAGCGTGGATGGCGGTTTGCGGACAATGTGGATCCAGCCTCCAGTGAGAGTATAGTGCCGCCAGTGAGAATATAGTGGTATGACTCCCCTACCTATGGCTCCGTGGGTGTTCCTTTTTGGCCTCACCATATCCTGCGTTCTTGTGTGGGGAGCGGGAGCAGAGACCCCCAAGGCCACCCTGCACGACATAAACATACCCTTGCTATAAGATCCAGCAATTCCTCTCTTAGGGTTTCACCCAAGATTCATGAAAATGTATGTGCACAAACCATTTTGTACATCAAAACACATTATTTACTCATTATAGATGAGGATTTGAAATAACGCAATAGTCTATTGAGATGAATTGATAAACAGTGGTACTTCCACTCCATAGGCTACTACTCAGTCATAAAAAGGGATAAATTGCTGACTGAGGCGACAATGGACATGAATCCCAAAATCACACTGAGTGAAAAAAGCAGGACAAAAATGAAGACAGTCTGCGTGGTTCCATCCACATGAAGCTCTGGGCCCTGAGAACCCAGTAAAGACTCGGGTAGACTTGATAAGAAAGACAAGCAGGCCTGGCCTGTCTGGGCCCCCGTCCCCCTGAGCGAGGGTTTCCAGGTTCAGGGAACAAAAAGACAGGACTCAGTTCAGTTTCAACTTCAGATAAACCACAGATAATTTTTTAGCATCAGTATGTCCCATGCAATGTTTAGGACACACATGGCACATACACACATGGGACATTCTTACACTAAAAAGGTATTCAGTGTTCATCTGAAATTCAAGTTTAACCAGGCATCCTGTGTTCTATCTGGCAGCCCCACACCATGGTGTGCTGTCACCTAAGGGCAGGACATCTACTGACCGAGAGGTGCACTAGACCTGGTCTCATCCCCGCGCAACTTCTCACAGAAGAGAGGACAGCCCTGTCCCAGCCCCTTCAGCGTTCAGTCCCCTTCAGTGTTCCGCGACAGCTTTGCCCTTGATTTCTCAAAGGGGGGAGGGGCACAAGTCTGCTGTCCCTCTAAGGGGGGAGGGGGCGTACCCAAGGAGGGCACGCACATTTCCCGAGGGCCATGGTATAGCCCAATCTCTGGCTTGAATGGATCCTTTGGACCACGTTTTCATTATTTCAAACTGGGAGATCATGTGTTTACCGTGTGGCTGCTTCATTTGGGTGATTTGTGTCTGTTCTGCTTCTCTCTGTTCCAGACACATCTAAAGCGCCTGTTCTTAGCAAAACACAATCACAGTCCCTCCAGTTAGGGATTACAGCCACACCAGACTGTTAGCAAGTTCCCGAGAAGCCAAACACCAGGTGTGTCGTGCCCCGATGTTAACCCGACAGCAAGGAAAGCGGAGTGGGTCTAGTGTGTGGCTTTTCACACCAGTAACAAAAAGAATCTTTTGAATCAAAACCTGTTAAGAGTTGCTTGGGGAATTATTTTTAAAAAGACCTCTTTTTTTTTTGGAATACCTACTTTGAACATAAACACTACATTAATAGGTTTTTTTCCCTACCTGACAACTAAAAGAGGTATAATTTGCAAGTACTGAGTCCCTAAAAGAAGCACATTCTGCTTGAAAGAGAATGAATGTGTGTCAGGGAAGAACGAAACTAAATTTGATAAGGAAATTATACCTTTTGGGGAAAGCGCAAGAAATAATAAAGGTGGTGGAAGGGAACAGTTTATCATAAAATTATTATACATTTCTCTCCCTGTAGTCCTCCATAGAAAAATCATTAACCCTGCCTCATAAATAACAGTAGTCAAAAGATAAAAAATGTAAAGTTAAAAGCAGACCATGTTTTTTTAAAAAAAAGAAACACCTCGAAGAATTGAAGCCATTTTGGAGGAAGACAGGTTGTATGGTCTCAGTGTCTCCAGAGACATCCTAGGACCTTGCCCCTTTTGTTTTTGCTGGGATGGCCCAGCTGAAGTGGTTATGGGGTCATGGATCATTAAGGCACTAGTAAAAATCATGAACCTGCCTTCTGGAAAAGTGCACATGACTTTGTAGCCCCTCTCAAGAGGTTCAGATTACTGCCCCCAAGATCTATTCTTGGAGCCCAGGGTTAAGAATCCTGCTAAGCGAAAACAATGCCTTTCACATGCTTCTCTTCCTCCCTGATCCGCTCACCACCCAGGGCTCTCAGGACAGGCAGGCTGCCCGCAGGGTGGACCTCTGCCTCCTCTGTCCTCTGACTGGCAGCCAACAGTTTGAGTATCCACTTCCGGTGTTTCTAGAATCTGATCATGAATCCTCGCATGCTTGCCGCAGTCACACTGCCAGGTGGCATCACGCTTTACCCAGGCCCCGCTGAGAGTGTGCAGCAGCGTCATTAAGCTCCTTGGATGTAGAGAGGACAGGCAGTGTGCCACTTCCCCATGACCCGGGGTAAGGCCCTTGGTGTCTTTGACTTCTGTGTCCTCACCTGAGTGGGGATGAGGATGGGACACCTTAGGGGCTGCAGTGAGGATTGTAGATAAAAGTCCCCGACGTGGAGCAGGCATTCAGAAAGCCAGAGGCCACCTGGTCCAACTGTCACGTTGTCTGCATCCGTTATGGCCGCCTTTACCAGCAGCATCACCACACCCAGACGATGGTTTACAAATTGCCAAGCATCTCCATTGCAAATTCAGTTTGGGAAAGTTGTTCTGACCTTGTAATACCTATGAGATGGGAAAGTCGAGATTATTGCTCCCATTTTACAGGTGAGAAAACTAAGTCTCAGGTTAAGAGATTGCTTTTCTGGATTGCCAAGCCTGGTACATTCCTCCAGAACAAGACCACCGGGTAGAAAAAAACCCAGGACTGCAGGCGACCAGAGTTCCCTCCTTCAGATAAAAACACACAGTACCCCACAAGCTACCGACAAAATTCACAGCAGCCCAGGAGTCTGCTGAGTCCTGATGCCCCGGACACACCGAAGGGCCTGGCGTGGAGCTCAGGCCCAGGAGCTGCGTCAGAGACCCCTCCTTGGACCCGACCATAGCCTCCCCTCCACCTCCCACTCCAGCCATTGACATGGCGGCCTGCTTCCTGCAATGGCTACCTGCTGGCACCTTGCCTCTGCTGCCCCAGGGCTGCCCAGTGCAAGGGAGTGACGCCCGTGCAGTGGCCCCTGATGGGGGGTACAGGAGCCCCGAGGTACCTGCTCCCTCTTCCGTCCTCAGGCAGCCCATTCTGAGGTGGGTCCCACGTGGCTCCTCACAGGGTCCCAGTGGATGGGCCCCCTGGGAGTCACCAGCATAAAGAAGCACCTTGTATGGCCTTGCCCTCCTCCCCGTTTCACCCTCTCCAGGCCCCCACTCTTGTCCCCTAAGATGACCTCCCAAAACAAGCTCCCACCATGCCCTGCATCCCAGGGGGACCCAGGATAAGGCAGCAGCCCAGTGTTTCGGTGAGTCCCACCTCCTCCCACTGCCCTCTCCACTCTTCTGTGTCCACCTGCCTCAGCCTGCCCACCGCGGACAGCCTACGGCCAGTGAGCAAAACCTGCTTTCATAACCGTTGCTGTGACTCAGGACTCAGGAGATTACCCTCCAAAGGAGCTGGCCTCCATGCCTGATGGCCTGAGATGGCGCGGTCAGCCTGCCCCTTTCCCTAGAACACCCAGCTGAGGCCAGGCTCTCCTTGGCCATGGCCAATCCAACTCTGGGAACAAAAGCACTGCTCCTAAGCCCACCATTCCAGGGTTTTGGGATCTTGGGTCTTTCCACCCAAGGAGAGATGCCAGAGAAGCCAGTAGCCTTCATCAGCTGCCACTGGACTCACTCTTTCCAAGCTTTGAACATGGGCGGGATAGCTGACTGCAGAGACGCGGACTGCAGTTAGCAAGTGAGGTTGGTTGGCAGAGAAGCGGACGGCGGGTTGCGGATAGTGTGGCTCCTGCTTCCTGTGTCTCCAACCCAGCTGCCAACGGGAATATAGTGGTGTGACTCCCTTATTTATGGCTCCGTGGGTGTTCCTTTTTGGCCTCACCATGTCCTATGTTCTTATGTGGGGAGCGGCACCAGAGACCCTACATGACACCCCGCATGACACCCCGCGTGACACCCAATCTGGGACAGAGTGTGATGAGCACATTTACTGAAATGGACTCTGGGCCCATGATTCCTAAATGGCAAAGAGAGAAGAGATTGAATAAAGCAAAGTTCAGATACCACCCCATGGACTGGCAGATGGCAGAAGAGCTAGTGCACTAATACTCAAAAGGATATCAGAGTTCGGCTTGTGAACCAGCAAACCAAATATACGAACCCTTGTCACCTGGCGTGTGACCCCCTTCACTGGGACTTGTCATCGTGTGATGGACCTTCTGGAGCCCTAACTGCTGACACAGGTGCAGACATCTGCTCACCTTGGATGCAATGCCTGGGGCACTCCACCTGGGAATGGGCTCAGTGGGGGACGGTGAAAGAGAAGCCCCTCAGTAGGTACTCAGGAGACGATTCTCCATGTGACCCAGTCAGCATTTGCTTTGAGATTTCCTTTCCTTTCGTAGTTAGGACTTAAGCTCCTTTGGTCCAAAGAACGGGGCTGTAGTTGCCACAGCCCCTGTCCGCAGATGGACATCTGGACGCAGCCTTGAAGGGTCTGGGAAGGGAAACAGGGGAAGCGGGAGAACGCTCCAACTTCAAAGAATGGAGACGGTGACAGTGACATAAGAAGCCGCGTGTGAGTTGGAGTGCTGACAGGTGACTTCTGATCTCAGCCCAGGGTAGCAGCTGGCCCTGTCATTTGGTTAATCCTCCACATGCAGCCAGGGCGGTGACACAGATTCCTGCCCCAGGCCGATAAGAGAGGAGCCCATCAAATCGGGCCAGGAGGCCTTTTCTCCTGGTTCTGTTCTTTTAGAAATGTACGTGTAGTATTGCTGGCGAAGGCGCGTGAGTGAATACACACGTTTCAGGTGCTATCATTCATGCCTTCTGGTGTTCAAGCCATCCTCGTGCAGTGTGGGTCGGCACGCTGCTCCCTAACCTCCGTGCTCCCTCCCACAGGCAGTTCCACGCCCTACACGGTTCTCCCTGGATTCCTAAAGAGTTGGGCCTCTTTTCTAAATTGCCTTCCCTCTGTCCCTTTCAGCGGATGTGCCCAGATCCACGTTATCCTCCGAACCGGTGCCGAGGCCTAGAGTAAGACGAGCCATATTTCCCATGGGAGCCCTCCCTTTTATGTGGAAGAGTTCTCCATGGTTTTGGTATTTGCGCTTGAAATTCTGATGCAAATATTTTCACCTTGCCAGTGGTCTTCAAAATTTACTGCATAAATGGCTGGATTGGGGCTGATTGCGCTATTTATCTGGCTGTTTCCTAACACTGACTGTTGCTTCTTTACTGAAAATAAACTTGTACAGACGGATCCCCCATTCTTAGGAGAAATTCCCAAGAGGAAGTAAACACACCACAATATCCTCAATCACTTCCTATAGGGGGCAGGGAGTGAACATTTTTCCATCTTCTTTACTAATTGTCTTTATTCTTCTGAAAATCTTTACTCATAATTTGCCCATTTATATTCACCAGCTATTTGATGCATTTCTTATCAGTTTGTGTGGACGTTGCTATGATATGGACATATGCCCTGTTATTTTCCGTGTAGTCCCTCTCCTGGTGTAAGCTATGACTGCTGGGCCTGCCTGACTTGCGAGTTTGAGAGCTATTTATGGGTCCATCTTCCTGGTGTGCGTTGCACAAGGGCACCCTGTGAAGGCCCAAAACAAATCAATTTCAGCCTTTCTCAATTGAGTTCAAATGTTCTTATCATGTAATAGAGAAATTTGGGACATACAAGGGTCTCATACTGCTGTCGGCTCCACCACCCTCTCAGAGGCCCATTTGGGAACTTTCTAAATAATATCATTACTCTCTCATAGCCTAGTTTTTGTTTACTAATTATATTTACTCTTGCCAAAAAACAAAACCCATGATCCACCCGTTTTTGATGTGTGGGTTAAATCTAATTCTCAATGTTGAGGGTCAGTAATTATTCCGTACAGAAATCCTACACTGAGAAGATTCTATTAGAAAAACGAATGAGCTGAAAATTTTTAAGTAGAACTGATGGTCATGTATATATGAAATCTGGTGTGAAGCCCTGTGGGAAAATTAATGTCACCTTGCTTAAAATGATTAGCAGTTTAAACTTAACGTGTGACAACTTCCCTTCTATAGAGCCTTGTGTTTTTCTTCAGTGAATAATATATTCCAACGTATGCTGTAGTTTATCGAGCGGGGGTTTACTACTAGTGAAAAACATTGGATTGAGAGGCCTGGCATTTAAGATGTGAAGTCGAAACAAAGAGAAGAGACTGAGGGACAGAGCAGATCTGCGGGGGCCAAAGCAGCTCCAGGAAGAGAGCGAGCGATGTTTCCCTGGCGCTCGGGTCCTTGTGAGGTCCAGCTAACCTTGGGCTCTGGGTGTGTTCTGAACCCTACTAATCAGTGACTCTTTTTGCATAAGGTACTTTCTTCTCCTACCACCTGGTTCCAATGGGAATGTATCTCCAAGGCTGCCTCAAATTCTGTCTCTTGTCATGTGAGCCTCTAGCATATGAAAGTCTTGCGGTAAGTCCTGGCTCCCTACTCACTAGCCATGTGACCTTGAGAAACTTATCTGACCTTCATTTACATCTTTATATAATAATAATAATAATAATAATAATAATAATAATAAAGCTTACCTCACTGGTATGAGGCGGACTAAGATATGTATGAAAAGTGCTTGTAAACTATAAAATGCTACATCTGGCCATTTGATATTATTTTGTCCTCAAAAACAATCCTGAGTGTTTTGTGAGGAAAATACCATCCCAGCTGTGTCCTAGATGAGCACTTGGGTGTCAGGGAGCAGAGAGGTGCAGAGACGAGGCCCAGCCCAGAGCTTGGACCAAGCATGGAAGCAGAATCAGGACTAAAACCCAGGCCAGGCCCCGGTCCAGGCTATTTCGACGGGTCCACACTGTGGGGTTGGCAGGGCAATGTAGACAATGAGTGTGTCTGAGGTAATTTGGGGTTTCTTTCTAGAGAAAGCACAAATGTAAACGGTAGACTGTAAGCATGGCCCAGGTTCCCCCATCAGACCCTTCCAGGCAGAGACCCAAGGTCTTTCCAGGAACGTGGAGCTGGCTCCCTGGCCAGAGCCCTTAGACAGTTTGCATTTAGTGCAGTTATCGATGTGGTTGGGTTTGCGTCTGCCATCTTGTTCTTTGTTTTCTGTGTTCTCTACTTTTGCTCTGCCCCCCTTTTCCCTCTTCTTGGAGAGGTTCAGAGACCAAGAGTGGAACAGGCTCCAATGTGAGGTGCCATATGTAGGCGGCCCCGTCTGAAGAAGGCAGGATGTGAAGGGTTGATGCACCCTCAAACTTTTAGAACTCAAGGAAAACACAGAATCCCAACCATTTTGCCCTTTACCACTCAAACTAAGTTAATTTGATGAAGTTAAAGCGATAGTTTTCACTTTAGTAAAAAGAATGGTTTTAGTTCTTCAAATTGTAGCTGTCAGGTCTATTTTTCCAGTTACATGCAAAAATGTGGTCTTGGCAAATGCTTTGAACTCATTTCACCAAACTAAATATTCATAAAAATTCAGCAAAATGAATTATTTCCTCCTTGTAAACTGAAAACGGACAGGCCATCATCACCACCGATCAGACGCTATATGCGAGTATCATGAAACTATCACACATTTTAGGCTTTGAATGAGTTTTACACCAAGCATTTTAAAACTCCAGCCCAGGCTTTGTTTGTGTACTTTAGGTTGTGGTTGCCTTCTGCCCTGTGTCTCGCTGTGCAGCCATCACACTAACGTTTGTTAAGCACACTGCGTGTGAATAGGCAGGGCCGTCCCAGCACGAGTCAGAGACAAGAAGCGTGACGCACACGCTCCTTCCAGAAAGTCAGTTCAACAGGAGAGTAGCGCCGTCTCCAACACCTGCAGCAGTCGCTTTACACGAACACCTTGTCATTTGCCATAAGTAGCAGGAAAAGAAAAAGCACTAGTCACCCATCAATTACTACTACTTTCAGTCACTGATAACATTAATGTCCCAGGGCCCATCCAGGAAAACAGAAAAGAAGCTCTAGTCGTCAGACCTTCTAATCCCATGTGGGGCAAGATCTGTTCATTTATACACAGACTAAATAAATAAATAAAGTGACCCAAAGGAAACTCTCATAGGTCCTATAATTCTTCAATTTTTGGCAAAACATGGCCTACTTGAGATAAGGAAGGGACGTGTGCTACCCTGTGCCACCAGGCAGTGGCTGAGAATGTGGTCACAGAGAATGAGACACCAGTGTTTGTGGAAAAGGGGGCCAAGCCCACTGAGCATTGTGACCAGACAGTATTACTAACCCCTGGGCTTTCTGGGTTTGCAGGCCAATAAACATCCCTTTTCGCTAAGCCAATTTGAGTTGGCTTCTCTGCCATTTACAACCTAAAAAAAAACTAACAACAGCCCTGCAGGAGTTTAGATGAGGGAGCGATTGCCGTGACTGGGCTGGTAGGAGAGACTGGTGGCAGTGTCTGGTCTGCAAAGGTCACGTGGGAATAAGGTGAGAGGAGACAGGAGTGAAAGACAGAAGGGACTGCTCTTGGCTGCAGGCAGAAGGATTATGTAGGACCCCAATCGGTACCGTGTCAGGTGGTCAAAAGTCCCAGCTTGGTGAAGGAGAAAGGGCACTGAACTTTGTTCTCTCGGAAGAAGGCTTCACGATTGAGAAAGAAATGCCATGGTCCTGCTGCGTGTCTTGGTTAACCTTTCACGAGGGAGATAAGAAACAGCCCTCATGATAAGCAGCCTGCGAACCCCAGCACCCAGCATTCTGAGAATTCATGATGTATGTGTAGGCTTAAGCATAGCGCCAAGAAAGCCTAACCAAGCGGGAAATTTTCGTCTAAGCCGAGACGTGGTTGACGAGTGTTATTGAAAACATGCGTGGCGTGTTTACATTCAAGTGCAAGGTAGCGCACTCTCTGTGCCTGGAGAATAGAGAGCCATCGATAATGCCTCTTAACTCATTACAAGTTCATAGCAGGTCAATGTGCCACTAAGAATTCCTTCATCCCGACGATTTATGTTGCCCCACCACTGGTATTTATTGTATGCCACGAGCAGTAAGCCTTCTTGCCGCCTCACAGTGCAATTTCAAGCAGCTTTTGCTGTGCTGATGGTACTTTCACCCCACACACCTCGATTCTGTCAGAAGATCGTTGCATTACTAGACTTACCTGCAAACGACACTCACCTCCACCTGGGAAGTCGGCAGCTATTGGCTAGTGTACATCACCCGAGAGGCCACTGGTTACTACTGTGAACTTTTAAAGTATGTCTATGTTCCTTTTTTTTTTTCCTTACAGTAAGGCAAAAGTAGTTCAGAATGGTATTTTGTGCCATTATGAAAGCCTCACATACTATTACTCGAGAGTATATTGTTTTGTTTGATGCGTTTTGTTTTGTTTAAACACAGACGCATCACTAAGAAGGCAGAGACTTTGGAGAGTAGTCCACTTTGATGCCATTTTTCCTGGTTGACTGCAAGCACTCAACAAATGCCTGAGAAGGAAATTAGGCAAAATCCGCTCACGAGGGACCCTCCAGGACAGCAGCAGTGCCCCCACCACCACCACACGATGACTGCACTCGGCCTTATAATACATTGCATTTATGGTGGAATTATTTCTAGTTTATTTGTTTTATGACACTGAAGTGGATGCAAAAATAATTAAGGTGCAAACTCTGTTTGGAATGGTTCTAAACTAGTGATGAATAGATAGAAAATAAAAAGAAGAAATTACAAGAAAAGGGGAAATGTGGAAGCAAAGATGCAAGGGGAGTTGAGAAGGTTGTGGGCTCACTTTGTATGAGGACGAGGAAGGTGTGTGATGTATTTTACTGCATGCACATGTGTGCGTGCACACACAAACATCGTCACACACTTCACACACACTTCACACCGTGCAGCACACACACACCACACACCGCACACCACACGCACCTCACACACACACCACACACACACACACACACACACACACACACACACACACACACACACACACATTCTCTTATGTTGCAGAGCCGTGTCCACTTTGTAGAAGCTTTGCATGTATTATGCCTCCAGTCTCCAGTGAGTCTGCAACAACCCCACACAGGACAGAGTTTTCGTATAGTATTTCCACTTTACAGAGGCTGGATATTAAGACACCTCCCAAATAATGTGTATGAATTGTTTTCTTTATTAGCCAAAGTGTTTTTGTTTTGTTTTGTTTTTTCTTTTTAGATTTTATTGGGGAAGGGGAACAGGACTTTATTGGGGAACAGTGTGTACTTCCATGACTTTTTTCCAAGTCAAGTTGTTGTCCTTTCAATCTTAGTTGTGGAGGGTGCCATTCAGCTTCAAGTTGTTGTCCTTTCAGTCTTAGTTGTGGAGGGCACAGCTCAGCTCCAGGTCCAATCGCTGTTGCCAGTTGCAGGGGGCGCAGGCCACCATCCCTTTTGGGAGTCGAACCGGCAACCTTGTGGTTAAGAGCCCACTCTCCAACCAACTGAGCCATCCGGGAGCTCAGTGGCAGCTCAGCTCAAAGTGCCGTGTTCAATCTTAGTTGCAGGGGGCAGAGCCCACCATCCCTTGCGGGACTCGAGGAGTTGAACCAGCAACCTTGTGGTTGAGAGCCCACTGGGCCCATGTGGGAATCAAACAGGCAGCCTTCAGAGTTAGGAGCACGGAGCTCCAACGGCCTGAGCCACCGGGCCGGCCCCCAAAGTGGTTTTTGAAACCACCTCATTTCATAGCCTGTGGCGGGCAGAAGTCTAAGGAGGCCCCCAAGATTCCCACCCAGTGGCTGGTCAGTCTAATGCACCCCTCTTCTCGAGTGTGAGCCTGACAGTGCGTGGGAAGGGTTGGCTGCTCCCTGATCAGGTTACAATCTTTAGTCTCCTCGGTGCCCACTAGAGAGAGGCTCTCCAGCTGTCTTTGGAGAAGTGAGCCACATGCGTTGTGAGAGGGCCAGGGGCTGGGGACCCCAGAGCAGCTCCCAGGACCTGAGTCCTGGGGGGTCAGTCCCCCTGCGGCAGAGAACTGGATTCTGTCAACAACCAGAATGAACTGGCAAGAGGACCCAGAGCTCCAGTGCAAACACAGCTCGGTCGACACTCATCGTCAGCCGTGCAAGACCCTGAGCAGAGCCTGGTGACGCCTCACTGGGATTTCTGACCGACAGAAACTGAGGTATCGAGCGAGTGCTGTGTGAAGGCTCTGAGTTTGTGATCATCGATTACATGAGAATAGAAAAGTAATACAGAGCCCACCGTCTGTGATTTTCATCCCGTTCTCCTTTTCCTATGTATCTGATCACTGATTTTCTCCATTTGCCTCTGCCTGAATTCTGTACCCACTAGATTGCTTAATAGTAATACAGCCGCCAAGGGAAAAAGAAAAGGAAATGTCACCCTCTCTCAGCCCCTTCACTAATCCATCCAGGCCTGGAAATGAGCAGAAAAAACAGCAGTCCCCCTCTGACTTCTGGTTCTGTGGAAAACAGAATGCTATCCTCACCAGACCCCTGCATTTTTCAACGGGTGACCTTAAAGGATCTGACGTGGCCACTGCTTGTCCTAGACTGCGCACTGGCCAGCACGTGAGGACAGGGCCACGGCCTTCTGCTCGGCCCCGGGTGCGAGGAAACCAGAACAGTCGACATCCCGCCAGCAGATTGTAAAATGTCAGGTAACGTCTCCAGATTTGTATCCCCAACATGGAGATAAGAACAAACACGTCCATAGAAGGGCCCACCTCGCTTCCTGTCCTCTGAGCCATATCTCCAGGCCTCTGGGACATTTGCATTTTCTCTTGTTCACCTTCCTGCCCTTTTAGAGGAATATGGACGAAGGCTCCATGTCCTGGAGTCTCCGAAAGGGCAGCCCTGTCTGTGGGGAGCCAAAGGTTAAAAGTTTAGACATTCTAATACCACACCTGCCTGCACAAAGAGACCAGAGACGGACACATTTCAAGTAACATCTAGAATTGAAATGGAGGAGGAGAAGGGGTATTTATGAACAGTAACAGTAATTAATGAAACAGAAAAAAGTTAAAGGAAATAACTGAAAATCGTTTTGACTACATAGCATTCATTTAAATTCTAGATTATTAAAATGGCTTCAGAGCAGAGTGTCGCATGATCCACTGCTTTTCTGAAATGATTTTTAAATTCAATCAGTTACAGTCACAGGAAGGTTGTCAGTCCTAGAAATGAGGTGCTGTGGGTTCTTATTAACTTTCTGTTATAATTATTGCCCATGTGATTAAATCTAGATGTCGCTAAGGCGTGAAAAGAACAGATGTTAAGAAAATAGTTCTGAAGCAGAAAGTGTAAAAAAAAAATGTTGGGCGAGGAAGCGATCTATCAGCGCTATGAAAGAGGGGGCGTAAAAGCTAAAGGCAATTCTTTATTAAAATACAAGTAAAAATAATCCTATCCAACCCTCATGCAATAACTGGCAGTGGACCAGCCTTCCTGCCATCAGAAACTATACAACTGGATGCAATTTGTGAATTAACCATTTCTTAAGCATTTTCAGACAATCGGTAGTGCGGAATCTGAGAGAAGAAAAAAGCAAAAGTGACGGGAATCCCTTCCAGATTCAGCTACAGAAAGTCTCTGCCTTCTGTCTGGCCCACCCTCTGTTGCTCACTCACTCTGACAGAGTCCAGCTACCACTTTGCTAGCTGCCCAGTGGGAAGGCCCAGACGGAAAAGCACTAAGGAAGGGCCTTAGCCAACACAGAACTGAATTCCTCTGTCCAACAGCTCAAGAGGCACCTAATCTTGCCAACCACCAGGCCAGTGAGCTGGAAGGCAGTCTCCCTTAGCCGAGCCTTCAGATGAGACAGCAGCTCAGCTGACTCCTGGGCCGCAGCCGGCGAGAAACCCTTGGCCAGAGGCACCCCTGAGCTGTGCTGATATTTCTGAGTCACATAGGCTCCTAGATAGTAACTGTATGTTGTCGCAAGCCACTAAGTCTAGGTCATTAGCTATGCAGCAATAGATAACTAATATAGGAGACAAACCATAAGGAAAATACGTAAAACCAAAAGCTGCCTCTTTGAATATATTTTAAAAAATGATAAACCCCAACAACAGTAATCAGGGAAAAAGGAGAAAAAACATAAATTACAAACATCAGGAATGACAAAAAGGGTATCACCACATATCCTATAGGTATTCAAAGAAATAGGATAAGCAATTTAATATAGTAAATTCCATAACTTACATGAAATTATCAAATGGACTGAAATGCGCAACTTACCCAAAGAAGAAATGGAAAGTCCAAATAGTGCTATATCTATTCAAGACACTGAATTCTTAATTAAAAAATAAAAACCTCCCCACAAAGAAAATGTCAGGTACAAATGGCTTCTAACAAACATTTCAGGGAGAAATAATACCAACCTTACATAAACTCTTAGAAGATATAAGAAAAGAGAACACTTCCCAACATTTTATGAGGCCTGTACCCTGATTACAAAACCTTACATACATTAAAAGAAAATTACAGAACCTAGATGCAGAATTCCTCAACACTATCTTACATATAAAAGTTAGCAATACACAATAAGGATAATCCATCAAGTGGGGTTTAGCCCACATGTGCATTCAAAAATCAATCAGTGCGCTCTTAACTGCCTGGTGAGGATAAGAGAAGTCTGCCACCCAGAAGAGGGCCCTCACCAGAACTGGACCACGCTGGCACCGGGATCTTGGACTTCCAAAATTGTGAGGCTCTAGCCTCCCAAACTGTGAGAAATAAATTTCTGTTGTTTGTAAGAGAGAAAAAAAATCCGTGTACTTCAGTCCATGAATAGAATCAAAGGATAAAATCACATGATTGCCCCCCGCAAAGATGCACAAAAGCGTTCAACAAAATTCAACACCCGTTCAGAAAGAGATCACACATGACGGACACTTGATTTGTGAGAAACGTGTCACCACAGAGCAAATGGTCCTTTCATGTTAGTGCTGGTTGACTTAGGTGTTCATACAGAAAAAAATGAATCCCTACTTCTGTATAGAAAAATTAATTCTAGACAGATTGTAGATCTCAATGTGGAAAGTAAAACAATACAGCTTCTGGAAGATAAACGTCAAAGAATATTTGCATTACCTTTAAGTAGGCGAAAAGTTTTCTTAAACAAGACACAAAAAGCACTAATCATAAAGAAATAGATGGATATATTTCATTAAAATTAGGAAATTTGCTTTATCAGGACACATCATTACAAGAGAGAAATGGCAAACCATAGAGTGGGAGGAGATATTTTCAATAAACGTATTCAACATAGACTGGTGTCGGAATGCATAAATAGCTTCTACAAGTTAACAAGGACAAGACAGAACATTTAATAGAAGTTGGTCAAAGATTTCCAGGGGCACGTCACAAAAAAAGAAGGATGGCTAAAGAGGCACATGAAAAGGTACCATTATTGCTCAAGGAAATGCCAATTAAAACCACAATGCCAAAAAGAAAAGAAAAAGACAGAAAATACCAAGCAAGTGAACCAAGCAGAACTCTTACTGGTAATATTGTAGAAAATATTGGTATCATCACTTTGGGAAACCTTTTGGCAGTATCTGCTAAAGTTGACCATATACACGCCATCGGCTCCAGCAAGGGGGATGCATGGGTACCAGAAGCATGTACGGAATTGATCACAGCAGCATTATTCATAGTAACCTCAGCCTGGAAGCAACCCAACTGTCCATCAACAGTGGAGAGGTTAAATCACTTGTGGTCTGCTCACACAATGGAATACTACACAGCAAGGAAGATGAATGGCATTTACATGCAACAACATGGATGAGTCTCACACCTGTAAGTTTCTATATAGCATGTTCCCTGATGAGGTAAAAATTCATCTTTGGTGAAGTCAGATGTGTTTGCCTTTGGGAAGGAAACACAGGATGAGATTAAGACAGGCACAGGGGAGCTTTGGGGGGGTTTGCTAGTCTCTTGTGTCTTCATCCATGTTCTTATTACATGGGTGTTTGCAAACAGATAATTCATGAGCTGGATGCTTAATAGTAGCACATTTTTCTGCACTTAATGTATTTTAACAAAAAGCATTTTTATAGTGATAGCTATTATTGTTTTTATCTGCATTTCACGTGTTGGAACAACTAACAGGTCTGAAACAATCTTCGTAGCCTAAACAAGTCCATGGGACCTTCTTAGGCAGGGACGTAGCCTGGCTCACTAGCATATAAGCTCTGCACAGCATCCACAGGCCACACTGGTCATCTGAAGCAGTAAGATGCCTCAGGGAGATCTGCCAGATGGCACCATCCTGCCGTCTGCGATGAGGGCCTCTGGGGTCCTAGCTCTGGTACAGGGCAGTCCCCCTTCGGAAATACCACACTTCTAGGGACAAAGCATAAACAGAGATGGACAAGGAGAATGACTAGAAGGAAGATGGAGGAAGAAAGGTGCACATGAAAGTTCTTACTAGCCTTCTGCTTGACGTGTTAAAACCAAGGTTATATTTCTATTAGATCTGGCAGTGAACTCTGGTGAATTAATAATTAAGTGATATTTTCTCTGCTGTTGAACTGCATTTTACTGATATAATTGGGGCCTTTGGCGGTTCAAGTCTCTAAGTCTCATTAACGTATCTCTTTTGTTTTATGAACAATGCAGCTGTGATTAGCTTTCTGCTCTGCGTATCAAGAACTATTGTTTTATTATAAGCACTGCGAAAACAGCAAAAGAGGAGGGAAATGGTATGAGGGTCAAATGGACAAAACAAAACAAAGCAGAAATTGGACAGACACGTTTGTTATTCAGAAGTATTATCAGAATAAAGGAGACAGTCATTTTTGAGGTAGGTGAATTTATCAATGGCTCATGGAAACTGTATTTGTTTTGAAAGACGGCAGGTGTTAAAACAATGAAAAGTGACCTCCTTTGCACCTGGGTTACAAAAGCTCCATGTTTGTGGAAAAAAATAATAAAACAAAAAACAGGATAATAATTTAAAAAAAATAAACATCCTGCCTCTAGCTAGTTCCTTTTTATTTTTTCTCACACTGGGCAGTTTTATTTATAGATAATAAGGCCGCTTATAAGAAATACACACACACACACACACACACACACACACACACTCATTTCCCAGTGGAAGTGATGTTTATTTGACATAAAATAGCTTTGGTGTTTGTATAATCTGTTACGTTTGGAATTCCATCAAGAATGTGATGTACAAATTACTCATATCCCTTTGAAATCAGTTTACTAGCATATTCTCAACAAAAATCTATCAAGTCAGACTCATTTCCAGTCCACAACAGCCTTTGATATGTTATGGTAACAGACTCGAGAGAAGCTGTCGGCCGTGAGTGAGCAGCTGTTGGAGTTCATAGCTGTCGTGGTGGATAAGCCAATATCTGCTTTGTGAGCACACAGCTGAGCCACCTGCATGGCAACTGGGGTATCCCCCAAGATTTCTCTGAACCTCCAAGCTAGGAATGCTGCTAATTGAGATGTGGATTTTGAGCAGATCCCCAGGTGACCCCAGGAGCTTAAGGGACTTAGCTGCCACACAATAGCACGTGGGCTCGAATTTGTGCCAAAGGCTGTGCCTACGTTATCCATCTAATTGTTATAATACCCGTTTGAGGTAGCTGGCACTATTACAAATTATAACCCATCCTGGGCATTGTGGGGTTGGTCAGGAAGAGTCAAGTCTGAATGGTAGGTCTTGTTACGCCAAAGGTGTTTCCTTCAACAATTAGGAATTAATGAAATGCACGCTTTGTTCATTTCCAGTTATGTAGGAAAATGTAACAAGCTTAACATTTCATCAATTCCCTTTTGTAGAGACCTGAGACATAAAAGGCAGCGTGTTACAGCAGAGAGTCTAACGTGTGATATTTTAAAATACACCTGTGATGTAGAATGACATTTTATACTCAGAAGCCTAGAAAATGCTTCTGACAGCTGAGCTTAGAGGAGAAGGCCTTCTAATTCGATGTGAACTGTACACCTTTTCACTTTGATGTGTCCTGTCTCGCTGCCTACAGTGCAGCAGACCTACCTGTGGAAATGGGAGAACTGCTTCAAAGTCCACTCCGCGTCCTTTGCAGTGTGCCTTGAAGTCCCATGAAACCCCGGTGGGATCACAAAAGTCACTTGTCAAAGTCCGGTACTCATGCTCCGGGACGACCTAGCCGCAGCCTTGTTGCAGGCTGAGTAACCTCATCTTTGGAAGAACCCCCTCCGGACCGCGCATTCAGAGAGGAAATTTAAGAACAACTGCCAACCATGCTCGAGCACTGAGTTCTCAGAAAAACATTTCAGGAGCTAAATCTCCCGAATACTAAATACACAGGGTGATACCATCCGGTGTTCTAGCACATGGCAATTTAAAAACCACCCAAGGAGCCTCACCACACTCTGAGTGATACGGGGGCGGTTCTCCTTGTGTAGAGATGGGCTTGGGTACAGAAATGTTACCTGAGTCGCATCAAGTCACACTGTTAGGGAACAGAAGCATTGGGACTGATAGTCTGACCGTTCCAATTGTCCTTCCACTAATCTATCCACAGTAATAAAGCACCCAGTTGTTGTTTTTTTGCAAATGCACGATGGGCTTATATTTTGCCTGATTACACTGTAACCTGCTTTCGGGTGTCAGTGGAGTAACTGAGGCATTCAAGGAGAATAAGGAACCTCCTGTGTTCTGCAGACTAATAAGCACGGTCTTCATGCTGGGGGAGTTTCAGGAAATCTGTCACCGGGCCAAGGACGGAAGAGGCGCAACATGACAC
This sequence comes from Rhinolophus sinicus, assembly GCF_036562045.2. Taxonomy (NCBI): domain Eukaryota; kingdom Metazoa; phylum Chordata; class Mammalia; order Chiroptera; family Rhinolophidae; genus Rhinolophus; species Rhinolophus sinicus. Next base: position 206,072,704 of record NC_133751.1, on the reverse strand, counting down.
AAGATAACTCCCTGCAGAGAGGAACACGCGTGCGCTGGTCAATAAAGAGGTGGGCGTGCTGTCTTCTGGGCGTCTGTTGGACGGCACAGGACACTCGCCCAGATTTAGCGAAGTTAAACTGTGCTGCTGACGCCCCCAACCGGTAACGGCCAAATTCCATCCTCTGTAGATGTCAGAGTTGCCACTTTAACCGCTGCAAGTGTACAATTCAGTGGCATGTACTGCATTTTCAATAATGTGCAACCATCAACACTGGTTCCAACATTTTCATCACCACAGATAGTACCCGTGAAGCAATAAACACTCCGCTCCCTTCTTCCCCCAACCCCTGGTAACCTCAAATCGACTTTCTGTCTCTATAAATTGGCCTATTCTGGATATTTCACATTAAGTGAAATCATACAATATTTTCCCTTTTTTGTGTCGAGCTTCTTTTACTTAGCATAATGTTTTCAAGGTGCATTCATGCTGTAGCATGTGTCGCAGCTTCATTCTTCTTTTCTGGCTGAACGTTATTCGCGGTATTTGTAAACCACCTTTCGTTCATGCGCTCATCTGTACTTCCCGTCCTTGGTGGGCCCCCTACCTCACGCTCAGCTCCAGCCTCCTGCTCAAATAAACCTCACCAGCTGTGGGGAAGCCACACGGTTCGGCCCAAACCTCTCTGCCTCCACTGAGCACATACAGCCCCAGGCCTCAGTCTGTGAGGCCGAACCTCTTCCCAGGTCACCCACAAATACCAACTATCAGGCGTACAGGTCCCCGTGTCACACTTCTGTTTTGTGCCTTGGCCTGTGTTGCCTTCTATTTCCTCAGGCCAAAGTCCCTTTGTTCCCCACACTGCCACCTGCTGCATAAACCTTCCACTTTCCCAAGGGAGCAGGGACCCCTCTCTTCTAGATTCCCAGAGGATGTGGCACTGTGTCATTTAACCACCTCAGACCTCCATGGCCTCTACTTTACTCCTTGAAGGCAGAATCCAGATCCGAGCCGTCTGTTTCTATTGTACAGTGTCCAGTACTGGGCTTTGCAGACAACGAGCATCAATAAACATTTCCCCAGTTGACTTCATCCACATCAAGAGGACTGTGAAAGATGACTCTTCCCAGACACCTGCCAGTTGGGTTCCAAGGCTGTGTAAAAAGACATTTACATTTTAAATGGAATTAAACATCAGTTATCAGGACAAAACAGAGTGACTGGGGAAAGATACTGATCAGTTTAGAGGAAATTACTGGAAAAATGAGTCAGATGAGTCAATTTGGGCCTCAGATGTCTGGCAAAGCATAGAGCGTGGCTACTAAACCAAACGCACTTAGTATTTTCATGCCAGAAGAGAAGTGACATAATACCACTGAGGCATGATAGGATGCCACCCTGGAACGGGTCTGGAGGATAGAGACTCCCTAGAGGCCCAGGTCTGCTCTGCATCCTTGGCCGAGCTAACCACTCCAGGCAACAGACATTGCTACATCGGTCAGTCCCCCGCCAGTGCTTCCTGGCTAGGGCTGTGAACCTATCCTAGGCAGGGGGCTTGTCCGCCTGTGCGTGGTGTGTGGAGCTTGGTCTCACAGCGGAGCATATTCCTGTCTTGTTATGTTCCACTGGGAAGAATGGAGCGGGTTGTTAGTGAAGGAGGACGGCCAGGAGGCTGGGTCCTTGAGTGAGAAGCAGGCCCTGGGAAGTGGGAAGCAGTGGCCCATGTTGATTGGTTGGTGGCTTACACGCCACCTTGTGGTATGAAAAGGACCTGCTCGGTGGCAGCTTGAGTTGCCTCAGGCAGAGGTGTAGGATGAGCTCTTTGAACTCTGGTACAGCTTCTGGGAGACGCAGGTGTGAGAAAGGAACCAAGTCCCAGGTCTGGCTGAAAGATCGTGGTGCACTGGAACACACGACAGCAGAGTGTGTGGAAAGGTTCTGAGGGACTGGTGGCTTCAAAATGAAAAGGAGGTCAGGCTCTGCTCTAGTGACCTTCACGTGATCCAGAGCAGATCAGTAAAATGACTTGTGAGTTCTTAGAAAGGGAAGCTAAGATAACAAGTGTTACAACCAAGGCACAGCCGACCAGCCTAATTTGAAACGTCCACGGTCACTCGCCTAGCAGATAAGGACAACGCTGTTGACGTGGCAGAGCTGTGTGTTAGTGATACACCGACAGCATCTTTATCTCGCGGAATGGGGGGAAGCAGGAGAAATGTGAGCCGGATGATAGCCGGGCAGGCTTGTCCCCGGTCACAGATGCTCACTCGGACACACTGCTTGTGCTGCGCTGTCGGCTCCCTGGCTTCCTCCCAGGGAACACTGTTCATCAGTGGCGTGGATCAGATTTGAAGGATGACATAGAACTGGATGGGATGGTGAACATACTGAACGACGGAGGTGGCTCAGCCACACAAGCTGTAGGAATATTTAGAGGTTCGGTCCCCGTAACACCACATGAATCAACAGTGTGATGGGGACACGCAGCAATAGACGCCAGGGGTGGGGACCCAGCTGGGGTCCCTGTTGGTACTTGATGGCGCCGACCAGCTCCCATCCGCAAATTCTTGTTTCACTGACCTACAGCTGAAGGACACTGACTGAGCGCGGCGTCACAGAGACAACGAGCCAGTGTCCAGGAAACTGGGCATCTTGTGTAGAAGACGCGAGGGTGCTTGTCCTGCATCAAGATGACTCGGGGCGGGGCCGCCGGGAAGCCGGGCCTGTGGCTCGGACGTGGGGCCAACCGGAGAGCGCCCGCCGGGCGGGTCTTCCAGGAGGTCGGCCCCTCAGCTCCCGTCCTGCGCGGCTGAGGCTCCCACGGTCGCATCCCTCGCCAGCACCGGCAGACTGTCCCTCCGTGTCCGGCGCGGTTGCCACGGAAACAGCCGGCAGCGGCGCAGGCGCGTGGCGCGCAGGGGGCGGGGAGCGAGCGGGGGCGGGGAGCGAGCGGGGGCGGGGAGCGAGCCGGGCCCGAGACGGTCGGCACTGCGCAGGCGTAGTGTCTCGGTTGCTAGGTTCCGCCTCGCGTCCTGAGGCGTGGCCACAGTAAAGTTCCAGAGCCTCGGGTGGAGACGGGGTCGGTCCAGTCCCCCTCTCTTTGCGTGAGCATCCCTGGTGTCACCTTTCCTGACCAGAAGTGAGAGGATATCTCAGATCCCGGCCCCTCCCTCCGCAAGGACCACCCTCTGAGCGCCTCTGCTGCTGTCCTGACTCCTGCATCCAGGCCGCCTTTCCGAAAGTGACGGAAGAGCTGCCCGGCGGGCGAGGCGAAGAGGGAAAGTGCCCAGCCATGTCGAGCAAGTGAGTAATGGGCTGCTGGCCATAGCCATGGCGTGCGCTTCTCCAAACCCACAGGTGGCTTGTTCTGCTTCTTTGCTTTTTTTCCTCTCTTTTCCTCTCCCATCTCCTTTCCTCCTCCTTTTTACATTTTAGCAAATAAGGCTACTTCTCAGGCCACAGTATCAGATTCTTGTGGACAAGGAATGCCGACGCCTAGGTCTTCCTCGTCCCCCTCGCACCGCCCCTCCCACCAAGACGACCATCGCCTCCAGGCCCCGCCAGGCCCTCGGGCCCTGTTGATGTGTTTTGGGGGAAGCAGTATCTTCAGTGCGTTCAGTACACTACCTGCTGTTTTGTTCATCTTTCACAGCAATACATGGATTGCTTTGTGAAAAGTTCCAGGTTCCGCTATTAAGTCAGGAAAGATGTGAGGAAGCTTGATTGCACCACTTTGGTTTTCGCTAAGGAACCCCAGGCAGGTGGTAAGTGGCCCAGAAAGAGTGTTCATTTGGCAGTGCACTGGCTCATTTGGTCTTCAGAAGGATCATTGCAAACAGCTGTTGCAGTGCTGACTCGGGGAGCGCTGTTCTCAGTGCTTGAGATATAATAACTTAATCTTCACAACACCCTAGAATGCAGGAGCTGTTAACATTATTATTTCCATTTCACAGATGAGGAAACTTAGGCACAAAGGGGCTCAGCAGTTCGTATACCACAAGTAGACAGTGCCAGCCCAGGCTCGGTGGCTCCAGCCTGTACTATCTATTACCCTGTTTTCTAGGCAGGGAGATAAGAGCAGAGACGTTCAGGGCTTGCTGAGGTTTGCAGGTGGGGGGATCAGGAGATCAGTTTTGGACGTGTTGAATTTGAAATGCCAGTGGAGGTCAAGTAGGTAATTGAATATTCAAGTCTTGAGTTCAGCAGAGAGGTCTGACAGCTGTTGGCATATGGATGGTCTTTATGAGACATGGAATGAGTGTGGAGAGAACAGAGAAGGGGTTCAAGGACTAAGCATTGGCTCCTTCAATGGCAAGAGGTTGGGGAGGACAGGAGAAACTAACAAAGGGATCAAAAGTGTGGTCACTGAGGAAGAAACAAAATTGTGGCGCCCCGGAAGCCAGGTGAAAAAAATAATGTGTCTCAAGGAGTGAGTAACTGTCTAATGCTGCTGAGACAAGTCAGAGGAGAACTGAGAACTGACCATTGATTTGGCGATGTGGAGTCCACTGGTGACGCTGACCTTCAGTGGAGTGATGGAAGAGAAAGACTGACTACAGTGAGCTTAGGAGAGATATTGTATTCAGTGAGCACGGCTAACTTTTTAAGGAAGTTTTGCTGTAGCTGGTGGCAGGGGAAATGGGGCCTAGAGACAGACGTTTTCAAAGATGTTGTGGGGACAGAGCCCCAAAAAGTAGTTTCCAGGCTCTCGGTGTTGGCTCGGGTGGTGGATGGCCATCAACTGTGATTGGATGGCCATCAGCTGTGGCTGGTTGGCCGTCAGCTGTGGCCGGTGGGCCGTCAGCCACTAATATAACTGCTGTGGCTACGCTAGCAGAAAATGGGGGCTAGCAAGAAGATGGTGGCTGAGCCTGCAAGCGGAGCAATGAGGGTTGCGGATTGTGTGGCTCCTGCTTCCTGTGTCTCCAGCCCAGCCGCCAGCGAGAATATAGTGGTATGACTCCCCTACCTATGGCTCCGTGGGTGTTCCTTTTTGGCCTCAGCATATCCTGTGTTCTTATGTGGGGAGCGGGAGCAGAGACTCTGCCTGATACCCTGCATGACAGATGTTTTCAAAGATAGAAAACAATAGCCTATTTGTTTGTTGAAGGGAATGGCCCTGTGGTAAAGGAAAGGGGATGCAAGAGCGAAGGAGAGAGAAGTGGAGTGTGGGGACAGAGCCAGGAGCACAGCAGTTTCCAGGCGCTTGGCTCAGGTAGTAGATGGCCATCAGCCGTAACCAGTTAGCCATTAGCCACTAATATAACTGCCGTGGCTCGGCTGGGGGTTGGTTGGTTGGCAGAGAAGCGGAGTGCAGATCGTGTGGCTCCTGCTTCCTGTGTCTCCAACTCAGCCGCCGCCAGCAAAAATATAGTGGTACGAACCCCCCATCCATGGCTCCATTGGTGTTCCTTTTTGGCCTCACCATATCCTGCGTTCTTGTGCTGGGAGCAGGAGCTGAGACCCTGCATGACATGGGATGACATCCTTGCTAGTGAGGGCACAGGACCCAGCTTCAGGTCTTGGCTTCAGATAGAGGAACAGACGTGTGTCACAGGATCCAGTGAAGAGGCAGAGGAGAGTCTGTCATAAAGATGCTGTTGGTGGATAGGTGTCCTGTTAGGGAGAGCCTGGAAAGATGGTGGGGCAGTAGGCAGAACCATCTGATGAAATGAGGTTCAAATCTACGGGAGTGTCAGGGGAGAGGAGAGAATGGTGTGGACTGGCATTGAGGAGCAAGGAAGCCCTTTGACCCAACTCCACACCTGTGGGAGAAAAAGTGTCTCCCCGAGAAGGCTGCAGGGGAAGCTGTGACCCCCCTAGGGAACAACCAGGCGTCTCTTAGAACAAAAAGGCTCAGGGAATATTCTACAAAGAGAATTAACAAATAGGCAATATTGGAAGAATGTGAAGGTTTAGCATGTATAATATAACTTGGTGAGAATTCCCATTTTGCAGTATTTAGATTTTCTATCGAAGTGCGTAGTATGTCTAAATATTCATGTCTTCCCCGCCCTTCCCGTTTTAGGAAACCTGCCAAGCTATAGAAATAACAATCTGGTCTTTTTCAACTGTCATATTCAGTCTTCTTCACCCACAACCCTCCTGGTTTCAATATCGGTGACATTTCTAGGTCATATGCTCAAGTCTGAAACCAATCATGAACTTCAAAAAAAATTCTGAGTCGTCCCGCGGATAAAATATGACCTTCTCTTTACAAAGCCCATTTAAAATTTCCAGAACACTTTCACATCTGTTATCCCATCCCACAGTAATCCTTTGGGGTGTCCAGGGAAGGTGTCAGTACCCAGTTTTGCCCTTGAGGAAGTCGAGGCACAAAGAGGTTACATGACCTTCCTGAGACCAACTACCTCAGGACGCAGGTTCTGATTGTAAACTTGGAGCACTTTTCCTTTTAAAAGCCACCTTGCCATGCCCAAGAGAAATAAAAACACATGTGCACGTAGACACCTGTACAGGATGCTCACAGCAGCATCAGTCACGATAGCCAGGAGGCAGATGGACCCACGTGCCCACCCGCGGATGAACGGCTACACAAAATGTGCTGTATACATGCGGTGAAACATCACTTGGCAACAAAAAGAAATCCGAGTCCTGACACAGGCTGCAAAACAGATGAACTCAGAAAACGTTACGCCAAGTGAAAGGAGCAGGTCACAAAGGACCACCTATCATGTGATTCCACCACACGCAATGTCCAAAATAGGCAAATAAATAGAAATTAGATGAGTGGTCACCAGGAGCTGGGGAACATGGGAATGATGGCAAATGGAGTGACTGCACATGGGTGTTCAGCACAGGGGTGATGAAATATGCTGAAAGCCGATAAACAGGATAGTTGCACAACTCTGGGAAAACACTAAAAACCACTGATCACTACACTTTAAAAGGGTGAATTTTTCATATGTGAATTATAGCTCAGTGGTTCTCTTATTTAAAAATCATCTGGCCACATCCCTTGTCTCGCGTTATTTTCACTGCCACTGGCTCAGGGGAAGGAGGCTGAGACCTGAGGGCAGCAAGGTGGGGTGGGGCTCAAGCCAGACTGCGGCTTCGAGGGAGATGGGGGCTCCATGGCTGGCCTGGCCGAGACCCGGACGCCAGGCCCCTGGCAGTCCAGGGAGTGGTGGGCTTGTGGCCAGTGAACACACGTGGAAAGCACCAATGCCAAAGTCAATCACAGGCTGACTCGTGATGCAGGGCCGCCGTGCTCACGTCGCTACTAAATGTGTCCCCATCAGCCAACAACCTTTGCCTGGTCTCCCCCGCGAGGGGCAGTGGAAACGCAGTGGGAGAGGAAGAGAGAGGCTGCAGCCCAAATGGCAGGACTTGGAAGGCTCAGGCCACCAGGACGGTCTGCAGCCAAAAGTTCCAGTTAGAGATGAGTTCCACCCTGGCTCTGGAGGGGATTCTGCTTCTTAGACCCGGGTGGAAGCCAATGAGTGCACTGAACTGGGGCACCAAGGACCCCCTGCCTGGGTCTGCCCCAAAGCAATCTAGACGTTGTTAAATGCTAGGTGTGTCCCATTCCACTCATGTGGCTGGCTGTCGTTCCCCTGGTGGAAGCCCCGCTACCCAAGACCCCTTGCTATCAATGGGTTTGAGGCTCTGTGGTGGTCTGGTCACCTTAATGCTTATAGGTGTGTGAAATGCTTTGAAGTCTGATGCGATATCCTTCACCTATTATCCACTGCACTCCCACATGTAGAAATTAGAACTGGATTTATTTATAGAGTCTGCCGTAGTACATTATGACCAAATTTTGGGGGGTATTAAATCTGCATGTGCATCTCGGGAGTCTGCTTTCTTTGTATCTGGCCTCTTCAGGCAGACGCAGATATTGCCTTCTGCCTATTCTGAACTTCAGCTATCATTCTAGAATTTTCTCCAGCTAGTGTTAATTCTTGAATGTTTAATGTTCCTTATCGGTACTATGAATGGGGTTTTCTTTTTTTCTTTTTCTCTGTGTTTAGTTTTCGTGGGTTTTATCTGTGTCTTGCGACTTTGCTGCACCAACTGACTTTTTTTTTTCAATGAAAGTTTATTGGGGTGACAATTGTCGCCCCTAACTGACTTCTTATGTTGGGGGATTTCCTTGGATTCTGCAATAGTGTCATTTATAAGCAGCCTTTTAAATCTTTTATATCAGTCACTTTTATATCTGCTTCGTCCTTACTTCTCCATTTACTGATGACTGTTTCTTTATTGAAATTACTTTTGCTCTCTGGTTTTCAGCATTTGGAAGCAGTCATCACCATCTATTCTTTGGAGTGTGTAGATAGCATTCTTGATCAGGCGTGTGCCATAAATTAAAATTAATTGAGCATCTTCTTGGCATCTGTGAAAATCAGCTCTGGTTTTCACTGTTCTGTTGCTCTGTTTCGTTCAGCTTTCTGTTTAAGCCTCCGGAATTCCTGAGGTGACCCCCTCCTTGGTCAGAGAGAACGATTCTTTTGATCTGGCGCTGTGTTCTGTTTGCTAAGTGGAATTTTAGATCCAAGTTTACACAAAATTAGCCTGTACTTTTCTTCTGTTCTGTTGTCCTGACAGGTTGAGGCCCGAAGGCCTGTTGAACCCACACAACGCACTGGGCGCGTTTCTGTTTTCTGTGAACACTTGTTGAGCCTCTTGGTATGCACCGCCAGTGTCACCAGTCCGATTGGACACTTCGGGTCCGCTGCCCCGCTCAGACGCCGGAAGGCTGGGCTTTGGCAGGCGAGGCATCTGCTCAACTCTGGACCCTCCACAGCTTTATATGCTCCAGGCAGACGTCGAGAAGCCTCTGCTTATTGTTATCCATAGTACAGCTTGGCTTCCTGCTCTCCTCTCGCTGTTGCTCTTTTTGAGGCATGAGAAACAGAATTGCCAAAATGTTCCAGATGCTTTACACAGGCAGAAGGCGCTGCTTTGGCTGTCGCTGTTCTTTTGTGGGGTTGTTTCTGGTAAACAGCACTGTTTCTTAGCTGTTTATTATGCACGGAGTGAAATGTCTGGGGCTAAAGGAAATGCTAACTTTCTGGTTGTAGCGTTCCCTTTTATAGTAGACGTATCTAACAGAGTGCTCTTTCATCAGCAATGTTTTTGAATATTGCTAAGTTTGAAGAAATCTGGTACTTGAACCCAGCGGATGAGGTGCCAGAGGCGATATTCGGTATCTAAACTCAGGGAGACAGGGGAGGAAAAGTGAGGCATTTGGGGCTATAAAGCTTTGTTTTCTTGTGGTGTCCATCACATTTATGCCACATGATGTGTCATCCTCACTTGCTTTCACCTTGATGAACATGAGGCAATAAAGTTTAGGGCTTCAGCACATGAACTCCACAGCCGGACTGCCTGGGTGCAAATCCTGCATTCAAATTGCACAGCTCTGGACAATAATGTCTCTGTGTCTCAGTCTCCACCTCTGTAAACTGGAGTAATAATAATAATACCTACCTCATTGGGGTGTTGAGAATTACATGAGCTAATGTACCGGGGGTGCCAAAAAATGTATACACGTAATTTGTATTCATCTTTTGTTATAGGTGTATATTATTACAATTTTAATACAGTTTTTTCCTTTCTTAAAATATGTATACTTTTTTTGGCACCCTCTGTATGTAAAGCACGTAGAACGTGACTGACATTATATAAATGGGTTACACCTGAATCTAAAAGTCTTTTCACATCAAGAGAAGCTTTTAACTTTGGGTCAGGAAGATGAAAGTCTCCCCTCTCTGCTCCAAGTACATAAAAAACAATAGATAACAAAATTATTTTTAAAGTATTTTTAAATTTTTTTATTTAGAAAGTTAATATTTTAATAGTTCCATTTTTATTTTGAATGTATATTAATTTATAATATTATACTAATAGTACATATTTGTAGATTTAATAGTCTAATTTTAAATTAAATAAAAATATTTTGAATTGAAAAATTCAAAACTTGGAGTTTTTTAATCCAAGTTGCAGTTCTGTACGCCAGGAGGAGTGGAACCCCCCAGCAGTGAGCTAGCCAGGCTCTGCACCGGGGTGGGCAGTGTGCCCCAGGGCACGGTGGGGCCAGGTGGGACTGCCCTTCCCACCGGGACACAGGCAGAGGGCATGTCCCCACATCCCGCTCTGTGTCTTAGTGAGAAACCAGCTGCTGAGCCCAAAGGCAAGGACAGAACGCATACACACTCAGAATGTATAAAGAAGCCCCATCAGTTAGTAGGAAAACAAGCCAACGTAGAAACAGGCAACACAGATGGATAAACAGTTCAAAGAACAGGCTTTACAAATGCCCAGTATGCAAGTGAAAAGCTATTTTGCCTCATCAGCCGTCAGGTGAACGGACATTAAAACAGTGAGAGTCTTTCTCTCACCCACCATGTTGACAAAAATTCCCTTTGTGTATTTGGTGGTGGTGCTGGTAGTGGTGCTGGTGGTTCTTTTATATTTGGTAGAGACAGAGATGATGGTTCAGTGTTGAATGATGGCTCCGAGCTTGGACTCACGAGACCTGGGTTCAAACGCTGGCCTTGCCACTCAGGAGCACGTCGTAGCCTTCTCCCCTCCTCCGTGGGGGTAACAGGAGCCCCCTTTCATGGACTGTCACCCGGGGTCACAGAAGGACAGAAGGCGGTGTGTGGTCAGAGTTCCAGTAGTGATGTTCACAATTTCTTACTCATCAGAACGTGCGGGGCATGTGTGAGGAAGGTCAGGTAGTGGGACCAGAGCACAGTACCTGCTGGGATGCCTGGTAATGACCTTGGGAAGGCTGAGCAGGGGCTCCCAGATTGAACGAGCATATGTATTTCCACCTGCTCCTGAATCACCTCCAAAATGGCAGTAAAGGAATTAAAAAGCTATAATCACACGAAGGCCATGAGGACATTGGAACACTTGACAAGGGCTGTCACAAAAGTGTCGGAGGAGGGAAAGGAGCCGCAGAGGGAAGGGAGGAGGCAGGGTGGAGAGCGGGACATGGGGGCCAGCAGAGGGGGAGGGAACAAGCCAGAGTCCCAGCCGAACCCTGGGAAGAGAGGGCAAGGCTGGTGGTCCTGAGCTGGGGCTGAAAGTGGGAGGACTGGCTGTAGATCTGCACCAGGGCCATTTGGACCCCAGGGAGCAGGCGCTGAGCTGCTCCCTTCCTGGGGAAGAGGCCTGTGCACGCAGGCTGGGGACGCCAGGCACTGGTGAGCGTGGGAATGAGAGACCAAACCGACCGCGAAGAGGAAGTGAGAGTCCTGGCCCACTTGCTTTGCAGGCAGAGACTGGAGTCGCCCTCACCAGCACAGGAAAGACGTAATAGATGACACCCAGATAGAGACCAGCCAGGCTCCTGGCCCCGCCCCCCTGCCTTACTCCCCCCCCCCCAGTGAAGCCAACCTGATAAGCCCCTCCCCAGGCATACTTCCAGTTAGCTTTTCATTCCTTGGATTAAAAAATATATATATACCAAAACCACCCCTAATTTTTTATCAAAAGTCTCTGCTATGAATGTGTTGGTCAGAGTCACAACAGGAAAAGAATAGCACATTCGGAAGGGGGGCCAATGACAAAGGTGTGAGCAGGGTCTAGGGAAACCAACAAGGGATGGTGTGGTGTCCTGAGGCTGGCACCACCAGAACCGTCACCAGCCTACGCCTTCACTAGGAGTCTCCCAACCATTTGACGCACCAGGGAGACAGTGGGAGAGGACACACCCCCACTCACCCTCCAGCTTCCTGTCTGCGCCTCTACTGACGCAGCCGATGGGAGCTCAGGGCCAGGAAGCCCTCTGATGCAGTCCGTAGAGGTCAGCCTCCCTGGCCGCATCTGCCTCTTGCCCTTTCCTCTCTACGTTACAGTTGTAAGGTCCGTAGTTGGTGCTCATAGTTGTAATTCATTCATTGTTCATGGCTGTGTAATAGTCTGATGGTGAATGTGCTTTTTATGTATCCATTCTCGTTGATGGACGTTTGGGTCATCGCCAGGTTTCCGCTGTTACAAGGAAATGTTACTGCGGCCGTTCTTGATTCAGATTAATTAGCATTTCTCTGGAGTGTAATTACTCCTTCACAGGGTGGGCGCATGTTCAACTTGACAAGATAATACTGAATTAGTTCCCAGAGTGGTGGTTCCCATTTATGCTCCACCATCTGTGTGTATGGAAAATCGGTTCACTATCGCGTTTCCCCGAAAATAAGACCTAACTGGAAAATAAGCCGTAGCATGATTTTTCAGGGTGACATGCCCTGAGCATAAGCCCTAATGCATTTTTTGGAGCAAAAATTAATATAAGACCCGGTCCAGTCTTATTTTTGGAGAAACACGATAGTCTGGTTATCAACTTCAGTACTGGCTTGACGGGTGGTGAGGATTCACTGTATGTCACTTAATTGAAAAGCTGTTTAAACTGTTTAGTTGATAATAACAGCAGTGGTCATATCCAGAAGTCATATGCACATCAAAACAGGGCAGAGTTTGTCCAAAGAGCCTGGTAAGTACATGCAGTACTCTTAGCTCACATTTGATGAGTTACATTTTGTTATGGGAGATGCCTCATATGTGTGCCTGACAGAGTAATTGTTGCTGATTGTTTCAGCTAAACACTCTGTCTTTCCTCAGGATGTACAATCAGATGTGGCATCAGACCCAAGAAGCCCTCAATTCTTTGCTCGATAAAGAGTCTCAGAAGATAATAGAACCACAGAGAAATCCAGTTTTCATCTTCCAGACGTTAGCCACCTTCTACATAAAATACGTGCAGATCTTCAGAAACCTGGAGAATGTCTATGACCAGATCGTCCATCCGCAGAAACGAATACTGATCCGAAAAATACTGGATGGAGTGATGGGCCGCATTCTGGAACTGAAGAGTGAAATGGTTGAACTGGAATTAAGTGAGTTCCATTATTTTGATGACATCTTGCAGGATCTGAAGTTGGCCCCCGTAAGTACCCGGGTTGTTTCCTCATTAGTTTTGGTTTTAAATGAGATATGCAGGCCTGTAACCAGTACTCTGCAGACTGTCAGACATAGTTACTAGTTGGCTATTGTGTTAGAGGTGGACGCGTAGCCCTTCGGTTAGACCGTGCTGGGTTCCCCAGTTTGGGGTGTAGATGAATCCTTGCAGTCGTCGTGTGTGGTGGACACAAGGCCATTGGGCCTTCCTTGTCACCATGGGGTCCAGGCCTGTTGGACTGGAGGAGGCCAACCCCTTTCCAAATATCCTGTGGCAAAAAGCCTCCCGATGTTCAATCGCAGCACCCCTGCTTCTTTTTCCGAAGAAAATCTCTCTCTCAACTTTGTGTGCCCATCATCTTCTGGATGAGGAGCCTCTGGTGGCTGATTTCTGACCCCAGGTAGATGCGCCTCCTCCTTTGCTTTGGGTCAGTGGTGACGCGGGTGGGGGCAGTGGGGACATGTACAGCTATGGGCCTCTGAACCTCCAACACTAAACGGTTCCCTCTCTGTCTGAGGCCCCGGAGCTCTCCTGCTGTCACCTGTCACCAGCGCTGTCCTGTGAGCACTGGGCCCGGCCTCTGCCCTCGGCCCTTCACTGCCTGTCCCCAGGATCTCCCCTGAGGCTCTGTCTGGCCAAGTCTGCCAGGGACCGGTGGACACCTCCCTTCAGTATCATGGTCCCATGAGTCCAGGCTTCATTTTGAAAGGAACGTTTCCTGAAATAAAATTAAAAGGAGAAAGTGTTTAATTTTCTACATGGGGTTTAGTGTTTCTTCCTTCCGAAAATAATTAGGCTTCTATAATTTTATGTTTTCCTAACCTTAGTGGTGCATTTTATTAGAATGGACTAACGAGAATAACCGAAATGAACGAAATGTTGAAGATCATTCCAAAACTTTCATGTTTATTATATTCATTTATGAGAACATGGGTTAAAGCACCAGGTTTTTTAGGTCAGGTGTACTTTACTTGCCCGTGTGAAAATATCATGAAAAACTTCGAGTAATGTGAAACAAATAGTCATTAATCATATTCCTAAACTTAATTAAGAAAGTAATATTAAGTTTATTAATTTAATTCCAAGCATATTAAATAATATTCCTAAATTTAAGAAATAAGAAGTTTGTGAAATTTATATGGTGGGCGCCTTCAGTTTTTCCCGCTTTTCTTACTGCTTCGGTCAACCCTCTGCTTTGCCTGGTTCATCTTCTTGGAGGAATGGCATTGAGAGGGATGATGGAGCTGCTGGGCATTGAGAGGGATGATGGAGCCGCGGGGGGGGGGGGGGGCGCTTGAGAGGGATGATGGAGCCGCTGGGCCTTGGGAGGGGGTGATGGAGCCGTGGGGGCCTTGGGAGGGGTGATGGAGCCACGGGGCCTTGGGAGGGGTGATGGAGCCGCGGGGCCTTGGGAGGGGTGATGGAGCCGTGGGGCCTTGGGAGGGGTGATGAAGCCACCGAACCTTGAGAGGGGTGATGAATGGGTGACATCATCCAGGAAGCCTTTGTAGCAGGACACTATCAACAGTGTTTACCGCCAGACCTGGAAGGTGTGGATTGAACCATGTGACAACACTGAAGTCCAGCTGGTTAGAGGGTACATCCAACATCAGAAGCATGGACTCCATAAACAATGCCCTGGCCAGAGAGACACACCAACCTCTGGGAACTTCTGTGTGACCCAGCCCTGCATTTCAGGGTGGAACCCTAGACCAACCAGCATCCTCTGTGTCTGGGCTTCTGCGGCTTTGTCACCCACATAGCCCGCAGCTCCCCTAGGTCTTGCCGGGCCAGCACCCAGTTATTTGTACAGTGTGACTGGCACCACTGACCGCTGCTGATTGGTTCTGGGATGGGCACCTTCGCAGCTGCCACATCCAGTCCTCCCTGGAGAGATGCTGAACCGGGACAGAGAGACCCGTTTCTGTCTCAGGGTCAGAATTGTAGTCTCCCAAACTTGTAAGTAGTCAGAGACTTTGTTCACCAAATACTCAGAAGAATGGAGGCTGCTGCTGTTCAGATAGGAAAAGGAAGAAAGAGAAAAGGAGAACAAAGCAGACTCACCAAGAGGAGCAGAAACAAATGGCCGAGTCCTGGAGGCATCTTCATCCCTGGACGCACCCCTGCTGCTGACACACATTCAGCCACGTTCCTGCCCTGGTTCCACAAGGTCCCAAGTCCTTCCATCAGCGTCCCCTTTGAGCTGAACTAGCCAGAAGACTGTTTCTGGAACCTGCCACATAAGGAGCCTTCCCAAAGAGGTCCCCTGATGTCGAGAAACATGCAGGGGAGGGAGTTTCTCTGCCACCAGAAGTTTCCTTGGTTCCACCGCACAGAGACTGGAACCCCCGTGGTGTCTGCAGTGGACATAGACTGTGTTGGGGATGGAGATCCAGCAGTAAGCCCAAAGCAGCCACATCTG